>NC_134646.1:10000-313030 GCF_030463565.1 Pelecanus crispus
GGAGTATGTGATTTTCTCCTGCAGCTATTTTTTTTCCTTTAAAACAAAGGAATTTTATTTTTAGTTTTCTATGTGAATACATAGGGAAATAAAACTGCAATAACAAAGGCACACACTCACTCCCAGACACACACAGACACACTCACACCCTCAGTCCAAGCCAGACACATGCAGTCACCCTTCATCCAAGATGAAGACAGACACACAGACACTGTCACTCCACTACCAACACAAACACTGTCACTCCAAGACAGACACACAGACACATGCCCACTCCAAGACCCTCAGCCTTGCTACAAGACCAAAGACACGCCCTCACTCCAATACAGACCAACACTCACTCCAAGACCAAAAGACAGACACACAGACACACGCTCACGCCAATACAAAATACAGGAACACACACGCACGCACTCCAAGGCACAGGCACACTCTCCCTCGCTCCAAGACAAAGACACACTCTCCCTCACTCTCAAAAGAAAGAGACACACATACACTCTTAGGAAACACCAGACATACACACACTCTCCAAGGCAAGACAAACACAGGCAGACACATGCTCAAAAGACACAAGCACACACACATACTCACACACCCCCCAAAAAAATTCACACACACAAAATGATTCAGACCCAGGACAGACACACACACAATCCAAAGACACAGACATCCACACAGACAAGACAGACAAAACCACCAAAACACATACAAAAAACCACAGGGAGACAAAACAGAAAAAACAAAACTTTATTGAAACTTTTATTCGTTTGTTTCATTTTACCTTAAAAGCATCAGACAGAGATGTTTAAGAACCATAATTAGCTCACAATACATTACTATAATGAAACACATGCCATCTTTACTGTCTCATTTGATATTTTTCTTACAGTACCACTCAGACACAATTCATACCTGCTATTCTCTCCACACGCTACGATAATGACAGCACACCGATTATGCCCAAGTAGTATTCTACTGCTCTTCAAAACTACAGGAAGTCATAGAAAACAAATTAAACCTTCACACAACTATGCATACTTGAGATGTGCCTGGGAGCCAGAAATGCACATCCTTTCTTTTAACCTTGCAATGGCTACATTTCTCTATGGGTATCAACAACTCTCCCTCTGACACCTACTTCTCCTGTAATTTATCATTTATAAACTGTATTGCAGCAATAGTCCCCAGGTGACAGCCTTCAATGCTGGTAACACTATCTTTTTTCCCCCCTCTAACGACCTACCTGTACATCTAGGTGCCAAAACACCTGCTTATCTTTGCACTTTCACTTCCTGTTATCACAATTCTGACACAGATACCTTATGGCTGTTTTTTTTTTTAAACATACCTTACATTTACATTGGTCCATTGCACACTCCAAGCAAGCTGTCTATTCTCATTTTTTACATTTCAGCCCTATAGTGTTCTTACACTACAAATATGACTTACTCTCCAGTTGACCACATGCTTGCTACAATTACCTTTACTCACTTTGTACTCATTGGGTTTTAAGCATATTTGACCTCTAAAGATTCACCACTACCTTAACATTGCAACTACTTAGTGCCTCAAACTCTCTACCTAGTAATATTTTCCACATGTCTCACTCCTGTTAGGTACTCAGTCTAATGCTTTACATCTCTACCTTTTTCTCTTCAAAGCGACACAAGCTCCGCAATTTCTATTCCCATGCAGAAAGCGACCCAGCTCGGCTCCTCTCAGAGTCTCTGCTTCCAGGCCACCACACACAAAAACATAATCAAATGATATCATTACATCAGAAACTACAAAGCCCCTGATAACAACTTACAATCCTACCAATACACAATACAGCTAAGCCCACCTGGTTCACAAGCTGGCCCTCTTCAACACTATCTACCTATTCCAATTCCACACACCCTTCAGCTGCAAGATTGTCAATAATCTTCCCATCACCACTGGCTAGATGACATACCTCTTGGCAATACCAGGCAAACAGCACATTGCAGGACAGTGCTCCCCAGGAATGCCATTACCAGGGGCCTCAAAAATCACCCTCCCTGCAAAAATCCCTGCCCGAGCCTGACCTCCGCCCAAACATTGGCAATGACCATCACCTCGCGCAGCAGCCAGGACTCGGGGGGAAAAAAAAAAACCAGCCTGGTGAGAAAAAAAAAATCCCCCAGCTGGGTTTTTTTTTTTAGAGTTTCTTGTAAATGCCTGCAAAACTAATTCACCACTCCACACACAACATGCCAACAAACAATAATAAAAGCCCAGCACACAAGCATACAAGGTTAGATACATTCTAAACACACCACTCACCTAGTGCACCAGCCAGCCCTCGCTCTCATCACATGCGCTCCACCACCAGCCTGCAGTGCTCCCCGGGAACACAGTTCCCAGGGGCCTGGCAAATTGCCCTCCCTGCAAAAACCCCAGCCCGAGCCCGACCTCCGCCCAAACATTGGCGATGACCATTGCCTCGCAGAGCGGCCAGGACAGGGGAAAAAAAACCCCAGCCGGGGGAGAAAAAAAAAATCCCCCGGCTGGGGTTTTTTTATTATCATTTCTTTTATTTGCCTGCAAAAAAAAAAGTCACAACTCCACATGCAACCTGCAAACAAACAATAAAAAAACCCCACCACACAACCATACAATGTTAGGTACATTTTAAACACACCACTCAGCCATCACACCAACTAACCCTCCCTCTCAACACATGCAACTCTACCACTGGCCTGCAGTGCTCCCCAGGAGTGCCGTTCCCAGGGGCCTCAAAAATCGCCCTCCCTGCTAAAACCCCATCCCAAGCCCAACCTCCACCCAAACATTGGAAATAACCATCACCTCGGAGACCACGCAGGACCTGAGGGAAAAAAAAAACCACACACACAGCCAGGGGACAGAAGACAAATCCCCCACCTGAGATTTTTTTTTTTAGTAACTTAAAAAAACTACTCCTCTCAATCTTAAATGCAACCTGCAATAAACTACTTCACACATGCTACATTATACACTTTCATAAACTAACACTCCTTCAACAACCACTCACGCCGCCTCTTACTCAAAATGCACTTGTTTCACAACCCACCCGCCACAATGACAGAGCACCCCAGTTCTAAAGGCCATCCCCAGAACCATCTCACCGTGCACCTTCTTCACAACACATTCTGGTCCCGCTCCTTCTTTGCCTCAATTTGTACGCTCTGGTAACACACACTTCAGGATTTCCTCCGGGGATCCAAATCGCCCGGGGGCACGTGCAAAAGGCAACAAAACCGACTGCACGCCCTTCCTGGTGGATAGCTACTGGCTATCCAAAAACCCAGCCTGGACAACCTCCGTCCAAACAAGCCACACTAATCGAACCATGTAAATCAAGTCACCTGAATGCTGACCAACAGCTCAACAAGACTAAAAGTCTGTCTTACTTTTGCATACATCTTCTAACCACAGCTAACAATAACCAAACCCCACACCCAGATATTTGGCCCTGCATATACATGACTCAAAATTCAACCCACTCGGCTACTGGGAAAACTGCCACTCCCCACAGTCCAGACTCCTACCTTGAGCTCCCACAAAACACAATGGAAGTAAACTGGGGCAGCTGACAGCAGCTACTGACCCATAAATGGACTGTACAGCCTTTGCCTGAAGACTATTGCCATATCAACATGTAACCTTATTGCCATAAAGCTGTTCTACCAGGCAGGGCAGCTCTAACCCCAGCACGCAGACACGTAACACACAGACACCACCACCACCGTGACACGCAACACTAAAGAAAGCATGATGCCCGTAGGAAATAAGCCTCCAGCAGACAAGTCCCATGGTGCTGTGATGCAACAAATGGTCTATAGCATCCCTGGAAAAGAGAGGCAACGGCCCCAGCCCATGGCATAAAGCTAGTATCAAATCCAGACCACTAGATGCAGGAGAAGATGGTGGTCAAGACCTACGACCGCCAGGGATGCGGTCAAGACCTACGACCGCCAGGGATGCGGTCAAGACCTACGACCGCCAGGGATGCGGTCAAGACCTACGACCGCCAGGGATGCGGTCAAGACCTACGACCGCCAGGGATGCGGTCAAGACCTACGACCGCCAGGGATGCGGTCAAGACCTACGACCGCCAGGGATGCGGTCAAGACCTACGACCGCCAGGGATGCGGTCAAGACCTACGACCGCCAGGGATGCGGTCAAGACCTACGACCGCCAGGGATGCGGTCAAGACCTACGACCGCCAGGGATGCGGTCAAGACCTACGACCGCCAGGGATGCGGTCAAGACCTACGACCGCCAGGGATGCGGTCAAGACCTACGACCGCCAGGGATGCGAGGACAGAACCCCTGAAGACAACTGTGGAAACAGAACTCTCAAGAGCAGAGCTACAGGCACCACCCGGCTTGCCACTGCAATAGATGAGCGCTCACAACCATCTATGATGGAATGCTTGCCAGACTTGTCCACACTTCAATGGCAAGATAAAAAGCACTCAACTGGTGCTACCCTGATGAGTTGATCCATTTGAGATGCATGGAAGCACTACGGAGGTGCCTGCTGATCAAAGACCCACAGACATCAATACCCAACAAAGCTATGGTATAAGACACACAAAACAGACTTACAGAAAATACACAACAGGACAGACACAGGCTGCAACCGCCCTGCCTGGCACACACGAGCACCGTGCTGACGCATAACCCGCGCCGATTACCTGCCCAAAGGGGACTATTCCTGGACGGCCCCTTCTCCTACACTAACTTTACAACTCCTCCCTGCAATTCCCAACCTTGTTCCCTGCCCAGGCCGGGTCCCTCAGTTTATCTTACAGAGGGCCACAGCTCTGAATCCATCCACAAACAAAGAAACCAAACCACACTTATGCAACAGCCCCATGCTCTTCTGCAGCATGACACAGATCACCTGAACTGCTCATCCAATTGTAAAGGCGGCCAGCACAGCTCCCAAAATACCAAAAGGGAAATTCCTAACCAAGATGCCACATAATATTTTTGCTATTACGTGGTGACCCAGTCAACAACCGCCTCACTACCTCCTACCGCTCCTTACCTGCTGGTACGCCCCTCCGACGCCGTCTGCCACACGTGGAAAAAACCAAAGCGACAGGCACGTGCCGAGATACTTCACAAAACCACGGCCTGCCTGCGGCAATTCCCATCTCCCGCTCCTTTACCTCGTCCGGTTGCGCACCTGGCCTCTGTCATTCGCAGCTGCCGCATCAAAGCTCGTGTACCATGTGTCAAACCGTAACAACAGGCGACGCTTAGAACTTCTGACAACACGACACCTGAAAAGCAACTGCTACTTCAGCCTGCTAATCATTACTCACCTTGTCTGGGTCAGTGCCCATGTCCGTGGTACAAATACACATTTATGAACCCTGATAATTATGTGACTTTATCTAGAATGAGTAACATCACACACTGATGTTGTAACAGATGAGATTTTAACTGTAGCACATGGCAATATTTGATTGGAATGTCTTAACAGCACTCAGTCGTCAGTGATTAACAAAGCGATTAGACAAAATTGATCAAAACAGGGACTTAGTTACAGAGTCAAAGATAGCAAGGTGCACTCTATTACTACATGTAAGAATTGCATAAAGGCAAATTAAGTTACACAGAGTTTTAATGATTCACAGAGGGACTGCAGGTGTGGGCGATAAGGAGGACCCTCCCGTTGAGTCACAAGGTTCAGAATAGACCCCCTTGCTTTCTAAACTCCTCCTCAGAGGCGAGTCTAGGTGCAGCTAAGTACAATCTTAGTCTCACACTTGGTCAACGGTTTACAAGAATAAGGATAATATATATACATGTATATCTAGTACATGGAATAAGCACATAAAAGACAGTTAGGCAACACCAGAGTGAGAGACAGTGTGTCTGCAGGGAATAAGGAGGACCCTCCCGTTGAGTCACGAGGTTCAGAATAGACCCCCTTGCTTTCTAAACTCCTCCTCAGAGAGGAGTCTAGGGGCGGCTAGGTCCAGTCTTAGTCTCAGACTTGGTCAACGGTTTACAAGAATAAGGATAAGATATATACACACATGTATCTAGTACATGGAATAAGTGCATACAAGACAGTTAGGCAACACCAGAGTGAGAGACAGTGTGTCTGCAGGGAATAAGGAGGACCCTCCCGTTGAGTCATGAGGTTCAGAATAGACCCCCTTGCTTTCTAAACTCCTCCTCAGAGACGAGTCTAGGTGCGGCTAGGTCCAAACTTTGTCTCAGACTTGGTCAACGGTTTACAAGAATAAGGATAATATATATATACACATATATCTAGTACATGGAATAAGCACATACAAGACAGTTAGGCAACACCAGAGTGAGAGACATTGTGTCTGCAGGGAATAAGGAGGACCCTCCCGTTGAGTCACGAGGTTCAGAATAGACCCCCTTGCTTTCTAAACTCCTCCTCAGAGAGGAGTCTAGGGGCGGCTAGGTCCAGTCTTAGTCTCAGACTTGGTCAACGGTTTATAGCAATAAGGATAAGGCAGCAGTATGGAAATCCCTTTGTAATTAAATCATACATCTACAGAGAACGTAAACCAATTGACACGTGCATACACATAGACATGAAGACATGTATCCATACACATACATATACGACGTATAACCTATACCTGTTAAAAATTCCCCTCGAGTTCAGTAAAGTATTCACATCAAATGTCTTGACATTTCTCGATGGGCGAGTGTTGAGCCTCGAGGAGCAAAGTGTTTCAATCCAGGTTCCGCCAGCAGTCTTTGACGATACACCTCCGATGGTAGCAAACTCTTAGCTTGCTGGTGCCGAGAGGCATCCCGCTCAGAGGGAATGCTGGTGAGGGACGCTACGGTCCAGGACAGCTCAAAGGAACTCACCTAGGACTGCTGTTTTACAGGAGCTTGAGATGATTGGCTTTAGTCTTTCTAAGTCTCCATCTGACCCTCCATCCAGATCATTCATTACTAGAATTCCACTAATCAGGATATCGCACTGCTTTAAGTCTGTTAGGGGGAACAGATTGTTCTCGCTCCCCTCATGAACCATAATACAGTTTCTGATAAGGACAGAGCTGGTCTCCGCATCAGCCACATCGAAGTTTCCGATACAATTAAGGGACACCCAACTGAACAACTCGCTACACAAGGCCATGGTCAGGCAGTAATATATGAGGTGATAAAGCATTCAAATAGAAAAAAAGTCTGAGGGGCACACACCACCACAGTCCATACCCCGCTTTCCTCATCGCTTCGCGGACTCAAAAAACACCCCACCCAAAAAAAAACTCCCATGCACCAACCTTCACATGGTCATCTACCGACAAGACTCCTCTTCCCTCCGATGCTGCAGTATGACCTACCTTAATTGTAGAATACCAGCTGGTGAAGCATGTCAAGGATCATCTGGTACTGCCTTTCTTTGCAAAACAAAGTCTAGACAGGATGGCCCAGCAGCCTGTCTGGCCAAATCTTAACTGTCCAGTGTTGGAAAATCCACCGCTTCCCTACGGAGATTATTCCAATGGCCAATTGTACTCACTGTGAAAATTGAGGAGGCGACTGTGGAAAACGTATCAAAAACCACAGAGAAATCAAGGTACGCAACAGCCGCTGCTGGCCGCAAATCAAGCGAGTGGGTTACTTGGAGAAAGCCATCAGCTTTGTGAAGAAATATTTGCAATTGGTGAATCTGTGCTACCTTTTCCATTCCTGTACTTCATTTGACTCGCAATAGCCCCCAGGAGCATCCATTCCAAAGTTCCAAGTGACTAAAACACAACTGATGAGCCTGTAATTTCCTGGATCCTGCTTAAGGCCCTTCATATGGATAGCAGCAACAATAGTCATCTTCAGACCTTCTAGGATATCAGCAAATCCCAGCAACTGGTCAAAACTTCTGAAGAGCAGCCTCAAAACAATATTAAGTGACTCTGCTCACCTCCACTGTCAGTCACCGGTACGTGACTCATGCCTCTGCAAAAATAAAAACATCAGATGAATCACCCAGATGCAGAGCAATACCTTGACAATTCCAGAGGTCTCATTCCAATTTACAAATACAATCTACAGCCCAACCACATCCTGCCAGTATAAAAAAAACACACCCCCAAAAAACCATTTAGGCACCACATGAAAACTATGCCATAACACCTTTGAGATTGCATCAGCTTCACTACCCCTGAAGTGCCCCTCCCACATAACTCAGCTCAGGCCCAAGAAACACTATTCAGAGAGCTGACCACCCAAGCTTCTGACAGCTAGTCCATCTGAGATGACCATACAACTTCTGCCTCAACAGCCTAGGGATAATGGCATATTAACCCTGCACTCTTACAGCTATTCCACCTGCCCCTGATGCCACACCCCCAGGCAGGGCAGCTCCAAGCCAAAGACACACATACTGACATTCCAAAGAACACTACAAGCGATGGTCCTCAAGGGCAAGAGAAAACTCTCAGACAGAAGGATGACACCTGAACAGAAGACATCAACACTCAAGATGACCTGACGGACCGTGACATAGGGAATATATATATGGCAACTTCAAAAAAAGACTAGATTGTCACAGTCCTTTAAAAGAGGTTACTCACACAAGAACCGAGAAGACGGACACGCAAGAAGCCTGGCATCAAGACCTAAGAACGTAACGACGCAGGGAAGAAATCCAACTCCACAGAACACGGGTGCCTGCAGAGCAGAACTGCTCACGCGGCCGGGAACGCCGCCGCTGAAGAGAACCATCCAGAAACTTCCAAGAGGCAAGACCAAGCCACGATGTAACCTCGTAGCAGACTAAAAGAAGCACCACATCAACGCTATGGCAATGACCGCAGGTGTTCAAGACCCTAGGGGTGGCTTCCGAGGGGTGTGGCACACCCCTCGAGCGCAAACAGGATGCCAGGAGGCCAGGCAAGTCTAAGACACAGAAGACAGACCACACAAATGACACAGACAGGCTGGAACCGCCCTGCCCGGCACACCCTAACATCATGCTGACGGGTAAGCCGCTGCTCCCTTGACCTGCCCAAAGGGGACCATCCTTCGATGGCCAACTCCCCTACACTGTCTTTGAAACCCCTCCCCTGCAATTGCCAACCTCGCCACCTCCCCCCACCGACCCCTCTTCTCCAGCCCCGGTGCATCAACTTAGCTTTCAGACGGCCAGGAGTCCACATGCAGCCTCAACCACAGCAACAGCCACAGCCAGCCCACTGGATTAATCCTCCCGTCGCCAGGCTCCTCTCCATCTTCTGCAAGACAAAACCAAGCCATGCTCACAAACAGCGCCGGTCAGCCAGCATCACATCGGTCAACACGGACCTTTCCCGCAACATCCCCCAACTCGGACGCACCGCGGCGTTCCGCTCCCGTGCTCCACGCCCATTCCAGAGTCGGAGGCTCCCGCTGTCATCGCTTGAGTCACCTAGGATACACCAAGAGACACAGATACCGTTACACTTGCGAGAAGTCACTGGCCCTGGGCTCCTCCTCTCTACTACCCAGCTCACCTCAAGTGCTCCTCCAGTCCAAAGGCAGCCCCCACAGCACCTGCAAGATGAAGAACAGGAACATTTCAACCGACTTGCCGTATAATAACGCCATGCTATCAGAGTCCATCCCGGCCCACGACCGCCTCACCGTCTCAGACCGCTCGTCAGCATGCAGTGTCACCCCTCCAAGCCTGCGTGCTGCACCTGCAAAAAACCCAAGCAAAAAGGAATATGCTGAGACACCGCTCAAAACATTAGCCCGCCCGCACTGATCCCCATCTCTGCCTCCTTTACCCTCCACAGCTCGCCCAGGTTCCATCAGGTTGGGTGGCCGCATCGAGGCTTGACACCACCTGCAAGACCCAAACAACAGGGGTTGCTGAGAACTTCACCGGTAACACAACACCTGGAAAAAGAGCCACCACTTCACACCACCAATTGCCGCTCACCTCGCCCCAGTCTGCTCCGGTGCCCTTGTCGCACCTCACTTTGGACCTGCAAGTTAAAAAAAAATACCCATCCTGTAGTCCCATAGCCAGCAGTCACCTCCACCCTCTAACACCATGCAACGACCCACCTTCTTACAGCACATCGCTCGGCTCTTCTGCATCGCCCCTTGGCGCACACCTCATCGCTCTGCATCTGCAAAGCCAAGAATATATGAAATGAGTCACCCAGATGGAGAGCAATACCTTGACCATTCCAGAGGTCTTGTTCCCATTTCAAAATGCCATCTAGAGCCCAACTAGAGCCTGCCATTAAACAAACCGAAACAAAACCCTCGTTGAGGTACAACACAGAAAAATGCCTTACCACCTTTGAGGTGGCACCTACTTCACTAGCCCCAAACGGCCCCTCCCCTCCCCACATGGCTCTCTAGAGAGCTGTCCGCACAAGCTGCTAATGGCTACTCGATCCTAGATGACCATACAACCTTTGCCTCAACAGTCTTGGCGAAGTGCCATACTAATCCTTGACTCTCACAGCTATTCCACCTGCCCCCGACTCTGCACCCCCAGGCAGGGCGGCTCCAACCCAACCATGCACACACACAACCCCCCCAACTGACACTCCACGGAACGCTACAAGCAACGCGGCTCAAGGGCGAGAGAAAACTCTCGGCGAGAAGGATGACAACCGAACGGAAGACACCATCAGGCAAGGTGAACTGCGGGACCTTTATGCGAGGGGGCTCTACGGTGAGCCCCCACAGAGAGCAGAACGTCACGGCCCGTGACAACAAGTTACTCCCAGAAGTACTGAGAAGACAGACACGCAAGAAGCCTGGCATCAAGACATAAGAACGTAACGATGCAGGGAAGAAATCCCGCTCCACAGAACACAGGTGCCTGCGGAGCAGAACTGCTCACACAGCTGGGAACACCGCCGCAGAAGAGAACCATCCGGAAACTTCCAAGAGGCAAGACCAAGCCACGCTTTAAGCTCATAGTGCAAGAACAGAAGCACCGGATGGGTGCTATGCCAATGACCACAGGGGTTCAAAGCCCCTCTAATGCAGGTGTTCAAGACCCTAGGGGTGGCTTCCGAGGGGTGTGGCACACCCCTCGAGCGCAAACAGGATGCCAGGAGACCAGGCAAGTCTAAGACACAGAAGACAGACCACACAAATGACACAGACAGGCTGGAACCGCCCTGCCCGGCACACCCTAACATCATGCTGACGGGTAAGCCACTGCTCCCTTGACCTGCCCAAAGGGGACCATCCTTCGATGGCCAACTCCCCTACACTGTCTTTGAAACCCCTTCCTGCAATGGCCAACCTCGCCACCTCCCCCCACTGACCCCTCTTCTCCAGCCCCCATGCATCAACTTAGCTTTCAGACGGCCAGGAGTCCGCATCCATCCTCGACAGCAACAGCCACAGCCAGCCCACTGGATTAATCCTCCCATCGCCAGGCTCCTCTCCATCTTCTGCAAGACAAAACCAACTCACACACACAACGACACCAGTCAGCCGGCATCACGTCGCTCAATGCAGACCTTTCCCACAACATCCCCCAACTCGGACGCACCGTGGCGTTGTGCTGCCATGCTCCATGCCAATTCCAGAGTTGGAGGCTCCCGCTGTCATCGCTTAAGGCACCTAGGGCACCAAGAGACACAGATACCGTTACACTTGCGAGAAGTCACTGGCCCTGGGCTCCTCCTCTCTACTACCCAGCGCACCTCAAATGCTCCTCCAGTCCAAAGGCAGCCCCCACAGCACCTGCAAAATGACAACCAGAAACACTTCAACCGACTTGCCGTATAGTAACACCATGCATTCAGAGTCCACCCCAGCCCACAACCGCCTCACCTTTTCAGACCACTTATCAACATGTGGCATCACCCCTCCGAGCCTGCGTGCTGCACCTGCAAAAACCCAGGCAAAAAGGAACATGCCGAGACACCGCTCAAAACATTAGCCCGCCCGCACCGATCCCTGTCTCAGCCTCCTTTATCACCACAGCTTGCCAGCCCAGCCACCGTCAGGTTGGGTGGCCGCAGCGAGGCTTAGCACCACCTGCAAGACCCAAACAACAGGGCTTGCTGAGAACTTCACCGGTAACACAACACCTGGAAAAAGAGCCACCACTTTACACCACCAATCGCCACTCACCTTGCCTGAGACTGTGCCGGTGCCCTCATCGCACCTCACTTTGGACCTGCAAGTTAAAAAAAAATACCCATCCTGTAGTCCCATAGCCAGCAGTCACCTCCACCCTCTGATATCATGCAACGACCCACCTTCTTGCAGCACGTCACTCGGCTCTCCTGCATTGCTCCTTGGTGCACGCCTCATCCCTCTACAAAACCAAGAATATATGAAACAAGTCACCCAGATGCAGAGCAATAGCTGGACAGCTCCAGAGGTCTTGTTCCCATTTCAAAATGCCATCTAGAGGCCAACTACAGCCTGCCATTAAACAAACCAAAACAAAACCCTCGTTTAGGCACGACACAGAAAAATGCCTTACCACCTTTGAGGTGGCACCTACTTCACTAGCCCCAAACAGCCCCTCCCCACATGGCTCTCTACAGAGCTGTCCACACAAGCTGCTCATGGCTACTCGATCCTAGAAGGCCATACAACCTTTGCCCCAACAGTCTTGGCAAACTGCCATACTAATCCTAGACTCTCACGGCTGTTCCACCTGACCCTGACCCTACAACCCCGGGCAGGGCGGCTCCAAGCCAAACACACTCAGACCGACACTCCACGGAACGCTACAAGCAACGTGGCTCAAAGGCGACAGAAAACTCTCGGTGAGAATGATGACAACCAAACAGAAGATGCCGTCAAGCAAGGTGAACTGCGGGACCTTCATGTGAGAGGGCTCGACAGCGAGCCCAGACAGAGAGTAGAACATCACAGCCCATGACAACAAGTTACTCCCAGAAGTACTGAACAAGATGGACACACAAGAAGCCTGGCATCAAGACCTAAGAATGTAACAAGGCAGGGAACAAATCCCACTCTGCAGAAACAGGTGCCTGGGGAGCAGAACTGCTCACGCAGCCAGGAACGCCGCCGCAGAAGAGGACCATCCAGAAACTTCCCAGATAAAAGACCAATCCACGCTTTAAAGCTCATAGTGCAAGAAAAGAAGCACCGGATCGCTGCTATGCCAATGACTGCAGGCATTCAAAACCCTAGCGATGGCTTCAGAGGGGTGTGCCACACTCAAGCACAAGGACTATGTCAGGAGGCAATGCAAGTCAAAGACACAGAAGACAGACCACACACATGACACAGACAGGCTGGAACCACCCTGCCCAGCACACCCTAACATCATGCTGTCATAGAAGCCGCTGCTCCCTTGACCTGCCCAAAGGGGACCATCCTGGAATGGCCCCCTCCCGTACACTCTCTTTGAAACCCCTCCCCTGCAATGGCCAACCTCACCACACCTCCCCCAAATGACCCCTCTTCTCCAGGCCCCATGCCTCAACTTAGCTGTCAGACAGCCAGGAGTCCACATCCATCCTCAACAGCAACAGCCACAGCCAGCCCACTGGATTAATCCTTCCGTCACCAGGTTCCTCTCCACCTTCTGCAAGACAAAACCAACCCACACACACAATGACACTGGTCAGCCACAATCACATCGGTCAACGTGGACCTTTCCCACAACATACCAACTCGTACTCGCTGTGGTGTTCTGCTCCCGTGCTCCATGCTGATTCCAAAGTCGGAGGCTCCCGCTGTCATCGCTTGAGGCACCTAGGATACACCAAGAGACACAGATACCATTATGCTTGCGAGAAGTCACTGGCCCTGGGCTCCTCCTCTCTACTACCCAGCTCACCTCAAGTGCTCCTCCAGTCCAAAGGCAGCCCCCACAGAACCTGCAAAATGACAAACAGAAACATTTCAACCAACTTGCCATATAATAACACCGTGCTATCAGAGTCCACCCCGGCCCACAACCGCCTCACCTTCTCGGACCACTCATTGGCATGCAGTGTCACCCCTCCAAGGCTGCGTGCTGCACCTGCAAAACCCAAGCAAAAAGGAATATGCTGAGACACCGCTCAAAACATTAGCCCGCCCGCACCGATCCCCGTCTCAGCCTCCTTTACCTCCACAGCTCGCCCAGGTTCCATCAGGTTGGGTGGCCGCATCGAGGCTTGACACCACCTGCAAGACCCAAACAACAGGGGTTGCTGAGAACTTCACTGGTAATACAACACCTGGAAAAAGAGCCACCACTTCACACCACCAATCGCCGCTCACCTTGCCTGATTCTGCTCCGGTGCCCTTGTCGCACCTCACTTTGGAGCTGCAAGTAAAAAAAAAATATCCATCCTGTAGTCCCATAGCCAGCAGTCACCTCCGCCCTCTCATACCATGCACTGATGCACCTTCTTACAGCACATCACTCAGCTCTCCTCCATCGCCCCTTGGTGCACGCCTCATCCCTCTGCATCTGGAAAACCAAGAATATATGAAACGAGTCACCCAGATGCAGAGCAATAGCTGGACAGCTCCAGAGGTCTTGTTCCCATTTCAAAATGCCATCTAGAGGCCAACTACAGCCTGCCATTAAACAAACCAAAACAAAACCCTCGTTTATAGGCACAACACAGAAAAATGCCTTACCACCTCTGAGGTGGCACCTACTTCACTAGCCCTGAACAGCCCCACCCCACATGGCTCTCTAGAGAGCCGTCCGCACAAGCTGCTCATGGCTACTCGATCCTAGATGACCATACAACCTTTGCCTCAATAGTCTTGGCAAAGTGCCATACTAATCCTTGACTCTCACAGCTATTCCACCTGCCCCTGACTCCGCAACCCCAGGCAGGGCAGCTCCAAGCCAAACACAGACACAGCCCCCTGACCGACACTCCACAGAACACTACAAGCAAAACAACTCAAGGGCGAGAGAAAACTCTCATCGAGAAGGACGAGAACCAAACAGAAGACGCCCTAAAGCAAGGTGAACTGCAGGACCTTTATGCGAGGGGGCTCTACAGCGAGCCCCCACAGAGAGTAGAATGTCACGGCCCGTGACAACAAGTTACTCCCAGAAGTACTAAGATGGACACGCAAGAAGCCTGGCATCAAGACCTAAGAACGTAACGACGCAGGGAAGAAATCCCACTCCACAGAAACGGGTGCCTGCAGAGCAGAACTGCTCATGCGGCCGGGAACGCCACCACACAAGAGGACCATCTGGAAACTTCAACATGCAAGAGCAACCCACGTTTTAACCTCATAGCACAGGAAAAGCAGCACCGGATGGGTGCTACGCCAATAAGTGCAGGGGTTCAAGACCCTAGGGATGGCTTCCGAGGGGTGTGGCACACCCCTCGAGCGCAAACAGGATGCCAGGAGGCCAGGCAAGTCTAAGACACAGAAGACAGACCACACAAATGACACAGACAGGCTGGAACCACCCTGCCCGGCACACCCTAACATCATGCTGACGGGTAAGCCGCTGCTCCCTTGACCTGCCCAAAGGGGACCATCCTTCGATGGCCAACTCCCCTACACTGTCTTTGAAACCCCTCCCATGCAATTGCCAACCTCGCCACCTCCCCCCACCGACCCCTCTTCTCCAGCCCCGGTGCATCAACTTAGCTTTCAGACGGCCAGGAGTCCACATGCAGCCTCAACCACAGCAACAGCCACAGTCAGCCCACTGGATTAATCCTCCCGTCGCCAGGCTCCTCTCCATCTTCTGCAAGACAAAACCAAGCCATGCTCACAAACAGCGCCGGTCAGCCAGCATCACATCGGTCAACACGGACCTTTCCCGCAACATCCCCCAACTCCCGTTCCGCTCCCGTGCTCCACGCCCATTCCAGAGTCGGAGGCTCCCGCTGTCATCGCTTGAGTCACCTAGGATACACCAAGAGACACAGATACCGTTACACTTGCGAGAAGTCACTGGCCCTGGGCTCCTCCTCTCTACTACCCAGCGCACCTCAAATGCTCCTCCAGTCCAAAGGCAGCCCCCACAGCACCTGCAAAATGACAACCAGAAACACTTCAACCGACTTGCCGTATAGTAACACCATGCATTCAGAGTCCACCCCAGCCCACAACCGCCTCACCTTTTCAGACCCCTTGTCAGCATGCGGCATCACCCCTCCGAGCCTGCATGCTGCACCTGCAAAAACCCAAGCAAAAAGGAAAATGCTGAGACACCGCTCAAAACATTAGCCCGCCCGCACCGATCCCTGTCTCGGCCTCCTTTATCACCACGGCTCGCCAGCCCAGCCTCCATCAGGTTGGGTGGCCGCAGCGAGGCTTAGCACCACCTGCGAGACCCAAACAACAGGGGTTGCTGAGAACTTCACTGGTAATACAACACCTGGAAAAAGAGCAGCCACTTTACACCACCAATCGCCACTCACCTTGCCTGATTCTGCTCCAGTGCCCTCATCGCACCTCACTTTGGACCTGCAAGTAAAAAAAAATATCCATCCTGAAGTTCCATAGCCAGCAGTCACCTCTGCCCTCTCATACCATGCACTGATGCACCTTCTTACAGCACATCACTCAGCTCTCCTCCATCGCCCCTTGGTGCACGCCTCATCCCTCTACAAAACCAAGAATATATGAAACGAGTCACCCAGATGCAGAGCAATACCTCGATGGTTCCGGAGGTCTGGTTCCCATTTCAAAATGCCATCTAGAGGCCAACTAGAGCCTGCCATTAAACAAACCAAAACAAAACCCTCGTTTAGGCACAACACAGAAAAATGCCTTACCACCTTTGAGGTGGCACCTACTTCACTAGCCCCAAACAGCCCCTCCCCTCCCCACATGGCTCTCTAGAGAGCTGTCCGCACAAGCTGCTAATGGCTACTCGATCCTAGATGACCGTACAACCTTTGCCTCAACAGTCTTGGCAAAGTGCCATACTAATCCTAGACTCTCACAGCTATTCCACCTGATCCTACAACTCCGGGCAGGGCAGCTCCAAGCCAAACACACACAGACAGAGGACGCTCCACGGAATGCTACAATCAACATGGCTCAAGGGTGAGAGAAAACTCTCAGCAAGAAGGATGACAACTGAACAGAAGATGCCGTCAAGCAAGGTGAACTGTGGGACCTTGATGTGAGAGGGCCCGATGGTGAGCCCGTACAGAGAGTAGAACATCACGGCCCGTGACAAGACGTTACGCCCAGAAGTACTGAGAAGGTGGACACGCAAGAGGCCCGGCATCAAGACCTAAGAACTTAACGACACAGGGAACAAATCCCACTCTGCAGTAACAGCTGCCTGGGGAGCAGAACTGCTCATGCAGCCGGGAACGATGCCACAGAAGAGGACTATCTGGAAGCTTCCGAGATGCAAGACCTATCCACGCTTTAAGCTCATAGTGCAAGAAAAGAAGCACCAGATCAATGCTATGCCAATGACTGCAGGCATTCAAAACCCTAGCGATGGCTTCTGAGGGGTGTGCCACACTCCTCAAGCACAAAGAGGATGCCAGGAGCAACGGCAAGTCTAAGACACAGAAGACAGACCACACAAATGACACAGACAGGCTGGAACCACCCTGCCCGGCACCCCCTAACATCATGCTGACGGGTAAGCCACTGCTCCCTTGACCTGCCCAAAGAGGACCATCATTGGAAGGCCCCCTCCCCTACACTGTCTTCGAAACCCCTTCCTGCAATTGCCAACCTCGCCACCTCCCCCCACTGACCCCTCTTCTCCAGCCCCCATGCATCAACTTAGCTTTCAGACGGCCAGGAGTCCGCATCCATCCTCGACAGCAACAGCCACAGCCAGCCCACTGGATTAATCCTCCCATCGCCAGGTTCCTCTCCATCTTCTGCAAGACAAAACCAAGCCACGCACACAATGGTGCCGGTCAGCCGGGATCGCGTCGCTCAACGCGGACCTTTCCCGCAACATCCCCCAACTCTGACACGCCGTGGCATTCCGCTCCCGTGTTCCATGCAGATTCCGGAGTTGTACGCCATGACTGTTACGCCGTGACTGTCATCGCTTGATGCGCCTAGGATACCGAGAGACACAGATACCATTGTTCTTGTGAGAACTCACTGGCCCTGTGCTCCTCCTCTGTACTACCCAGCTCACCTCAAACACTCATCCAATTGCAAAGGCAGTTGCCATGGAACCTGCAAAATCGAAAGAGAAATACTTCAACCGAGCTGCCACGTAAAGTTTTTTTTAAAAGCCAAGGAAGGCTCACCTTCCGATACAGTTAGTCAGCCTGCAGCATGACCCTTCTGACCCTGCGTTCACCACCTGCGAACACCCACAAGATACACATGCCAATATACTGCCCAAAACAAGAGCCTGCCCGCATCCATCGCAGCCCCCACGCCAGTTCACCTTAGCCAGTTGTGTGTGCTTCCTCCGCTCTTTTTAGGTTGCCATGTCGGTACTTGCACACCACCTGTAAGACCCAAACAAGGGATGATTTTACCTTGAACTAGCAGTACAAGCGATGAGAAATAGCTACTGCCTCAGCCCACTGGTCACTGCTCACCTTGCCTAGAGACAGCTCTGGTGCTGGAATCCCACAGTGCTCCTCCCTTCAGACCTTCAAATAAAAAACAACCACCACTACCACCCAGCAAGTAAGACCTACAGTATCACCAGATGGCCACCAACCAGATGTTCCCTTTAATACTATGCACTGACCCACCTTCTTACAGTGCTCCGCTCGGCTCTCCTACATCACTCTCTGGAGCACCACTTGTCACCCTGCACGAACATTATCAACAAGTCACCTGGATGCAGAGTCATACCTTAATAATTTCAGAGGCGTGGGTCCCATTTAGGAATACCATTGAGACACCAACTAGGGCCTGCCATTAATGAAGAAAGCAGGAACACCAAACCAAACCTTGGAGCCCCACCATAAAAAAAAAAGCCTGCACACCTTAATACGCTATCTCCTTTCCTACTACTGAACGTACCGTCCCACAGGGCCCTGCTTATCCCCATAAAGCACTATTAAAACAAGCAGTCCGCACAACCTGCGGATGTCTGCTCGATCCCAGAGCGCTGCACCACCTTAGCCTCAACAGCCTAGGCATATCGACACAACAACCATAGACTGCTAATACTATGCCACAGGCCCCCAGCTGCACACCCCCGGGGCCAGGGCAGCTCCAACCGACACACACGCAAGCGCAGACGGACGCGGTACAGAACCCCGCAAAAAACACACCTCAAAAGGCGAGAGAAAATTCTCGGTCAGAAGAGCGACACCGCAACAGAAGACGCCATCGGGCAAGAGGACCCGAGGGACCTCAATGGAAGGAGGATCTACAGCAAGTCCAAAGAAAAAAAACCATCACACGCCACAACAAGAAGTTTCTCACAAAAGCGAGGGGACGAACGCTCAAGAAACCTGGCTTCAAGACCTGCGAAAGAAAGGACGCAGGGAAGAAATCCAAACCTGAAAACAGACGGCTAGAGAGCAGAGCTGCTCAAAGCCACGAGCCACACCACAAGATAAGATCATCCAGAAACTTCTGACACGCAATACCGATCCACACTTCAAGTTAGTAATGCAAGACAAGGAGTGCCTGATTTGCACTGTACAAATGAGTCCAGCCATTCGAGACTGTACAGATGGTGCCCGAGCCATGTGCCACGCTCCTTGAGCACATATACAGCTTCAAGACCCAAGGAAGGTCTAAGATGCAAAGGATGGACTGCACAAACAATACAACAAACAAAGGATAGAGCCACCCTGCCCGGCACATGCTAGCAGCATGATCGTGAATAACCCGCTCCCGTTACCTGTCCAAAGGGTTCGCTTACTGGACAGCCCCCTCCCCCACACCATCTTTAAAACCCCTTCCTGCAACTGCCAACCTTGTCCCGCCCCCTCCACAGACCCTTCTTCAGCACCCCATCTTCAACTTAGCGTTCAGGGGGCCAGGAGCCTGTATCCATCTTCAACACAATAAATCACATTCAGCCCACAGGAGGGTTCCTGCATTCGGCAGCATCTTCTACATCATCTGCAAAAGAAAACCCAACAACCTAACAAACCCAAACAAGAAAACAATCCACAGACAACACCACCAGCACTCAGCATGGCATCAGCCGATACAGACCTTCCCACAAAATCTCCCACCTCGGACACGCCGGGACAGTCCCGCTCGTGAGCTCCATGCCGATTCCAGACTCCGATGCTGTTGCTGCGGTCACTTGACGTGCCTAGGATACCAAGAGACACAAAATTACCTTTCCGCTTGTGAGAAATATCACTGGCCCCGTGCTCTTCCTCTCTGCTACCCAGCTCACCTCAAATGCTCATCGAGTTCCAAACGCAGCCTCCGTTGAACCGTCAAAGCCAAAAGAGAAATACTTCCACCAAGCTGCCTTGTAATGCTTTGCTGTTAAACGCCAAGACAGGCGCACCTCCTCGGCCATCTCGTCGGCCTGCAGCATCACCCCCCTGACAATGCTTAGGGCACCTGGAAACACCGAAGCAAAAGGACACATGCTAAAACATTACCCAAAAGGAAAGCCTGCCCGCACCCGTGCCTGCGCCCTGCTGCTTCACCCTGGCCGGTTGCCTGGGCTTCATCTGCTGCTGCCAGGGTGCCACGATGACAATAGCACACCACCTGTAAGACCTAAAGGACAAGGGATAATTTTGACTTCAAACAGCAATACAACCCCTGAAGACAGCCACTACTTCAGGCCGATCACCTTGCCCAGAACATGTCTGGTGCCCATATCTCATGGCGCTCATCCCTTTGGACCGCCAAATAAAAAAAAAATACCATCCACAGGAAAGTCATATAGCCACTAGTCACATCTTCCCTCTAATACGATGCACCGACCCACCTTCTTACACTACTCCGCTTAGCTCTCCTATGTCACCCTTTGGTACGCAGGTCTTCCCTCCGCATCTACAAAAACAGTATCATCCAAGAATCCACCGTGATGCAGAATGATACCTTAACAATTCCAGGGAGCTTCTTCCCGATTGGAAATACCATTGAGACACCAGCTACAGCCTACCAGGAAAAAACCCAAAACACTAACATAAAAGCGCCCGATTGCCATTATGCCGATGACTACAGGCATTCGAGACCCTAGGATAGCGACCGAGGCACATGCAATACTCCTTGAGCACAAAGATACCATTGAGAGCAAAGTACAATCTTAGACACGGAAGACATACTACACAAACAACACAGACAGGTTGGAACCACCCTACCCAACACATTAGCTTCATGCTGAAGAACAACCCACTGGCTTTCCCTGCCCAAAGGAGAGCGTTCCGGGACAGGCCTCTCCCCTATGCTGTATTGAAAACTGCTTCCTGCAACTGCCAACCTCATCCCCTCCCTCTGCGGACCCCTCTCCAGCACCCATGGTTCAACTTAGCTCTTAAACAACCAAGAGCCCAAATTGATCCTCAACAAGAAAAACAACACTCAATCCACAGAATTAATCTGGCAGTTGCAAGGTTCCTCTTCATCATCTGCCAAAAAACACACATAAAAACAAGAGATGACCCCAAACCAAAAACCGATCCGCAGACAACACCGTTGGTCAGCATCAAACATCAATACGGACATTTGCCGCAACATCCCACACCCCTGACGTGCCTCGGACCTCCGCTCGCCTGCTCCACGCCCATTCGAGAGGCGGACAGCGTCACCGTTGTCACTTGAGGCACCTAGGATACCTAGAGACAACATTAACATTGCCCTCGCAATAAATCACCAGGCCCCGCTCCTTGTCTCTACTACATGGCTCACCTCACAGGCTCACCCATTTCCAAAGGCAGCTCCCAAAGAGCCTGCAAAACCAGAGACAAACTCTTCAACCGAGAGCCCTAATTGCTTACCAAGCGCCCCATGGAATTACAGAGCCTGTCGTCCAACAGAAAAAAAATCACAACAGCATGACACTAGCTCAAAGATCTAAGATACACACCCCACAACTGCAAAAACTGATGATAAAAACACAACAGAGGAACAAGGACCACAGAACCTAACTACTGCTACCGACACTAGAGCAGACCTCATAGAGCACTTGGAGAGAAAAGAATGTCAGAGAGTAATACAAAAAACTCACATGCCCAGGACTGCAATAAGAGACAAACCCCTGGCTGGAGACTGTTACAAGTGCACTTCAGATGCATCTTCGTCTCAGAGAAATACCAGGTAAGACAGCAACGCAAGCCTACGCAGAAAAAAGAGCATACTTGACGCCTGTAACGAACGAGGACTGTGACACAGGGACCAACAGCAAAAGGATGGACATGAAAGTTAAATCAGGGAATGAATGATATGAAATGTAAAGACAAACACAGACCTCATAGTTCTGGAGAATGTATCTTAACATACCTTAACATACCTAAAGCTTTCCGAGACAAGCCTCGTCCGACATTCAGAGCCACGTGAGGCTACGCAGAGGCCCAGACGGTTCATGCCTCGTCTCACGTTAATGCGGTCAAGCTGCACATTGGCCGTGGTGAGACTGAAATAGAACAGGCCTCGCTTACACCCAAAACGAACTGTGAAACTTCGCTGAGAAACACTGATGAACCCACCTCCCTTTCCCAACTATCCCCTGGTCCCAAAAGTTTGGGAACCCCTTCTCCTCTCCTGCACTGTCAAGGAAGGAAGGCTGCTCCTGCCTGACAACTCCTGCCCTGTATTTGCAGCCCTTAAACCCCTTCTATCAATTGCTCCTCAGTAGCTGTTCTTCCAGTCCCCATCCTGCATGCTGTGACCACCTCCTATCATGTATCTTGCCATAAACTCTGCGCTCTGTCACAGGCCTGCAGAATAAATAATGTCTGAACACCTAGGTTATAAATAAATTCTGCTGTGAACCATTAAGACTCTAACAGACAAACAGCACTCTGTGGCCAATTGGGAAAAACAATAAGCTGTTCCATATGCCGAAAAATCTTATAGCTTATGTCTGTGCTGTATTTCTAAAAAATGCTTAAACTCTATATAAAGATACATACAAGATACTCACCTGAACCTGTAACTAAATCATTCCACTAACAGTCCTATTAAGACAGAAAAACTTACATAGCAAGTTCATATTACCAAACTGAGAAAGAAAAAAAAAAGCCAGATACAAGTATACTTTCTATGATATATCAAACTGACTGTCAAAAAGTTCTCAAGTCCTTACCTCAAACTAACACCGCGGCTTCCTTAAACCTCAAAAAATACCTGTCCACACACAAAAAACCAGCCCAAGAGCTCCTATTAACTGAAAAAACATGAGAGCAGGGATACCAGAGAAACCCAGGAGGAGAATGAGCTTGCTGAGTCGAGGCTGTGGCTTAAATACCCCAGGCCCTGCCCAGCACCCCGCCCACAATCACCTGGGAGAGGGGAGGGGCAAAACACCAGAAGGCATAAAGGCCGTCGGAGGAGCGACAGGGTTTTCCTTACCCACCACGAGATAACGGCGTGCGAAGCGCCGAAGAGAGAAAGCGACCCTTACCAGAAATGACAACATCTGCTCTTTTATGACACCGACGGCATTGGCAACGTGATCGGGTAGGAAATGAAGCTTCATTTATCTAGAGTATAAATAGAAAAAGATAAATACTATACTAAGCTATATAGGAAAACATCTCATTAAAGGCAATAACAATGTTATTATTTAAAATTGTATGTGCTTTAGTGTCCCATCAAAAAAAGACCAAAACGCTATAGGGTTAGGCTTCAATTCTCACAGCACCACAGGTGCTACCTCACTTCTGGCAAAACGGTATTCTCAATAGGACCAAATGACAAAGCAGATTTAGATCCTGTAAGAATTCCTTGGCAAAAATACAGCAGATCTACAAGTAAATTACCGGCTATGAATCGCCGCCGACGTGCAGGCACCCGGACGGTCGCTCCGACTGACTCCCTTAGTGGAAGTAGATGACTCCCAAAGGAGAGAAAACATAAAAAGCCTGTGAAAATACAAGAAATATATCAGAAACTATACCAACCAGCCTAATTAACACCTAAGTAACCAGAAGAAAAATAAACGGCAAAACACAACAAAAAAATGTGCCGGGAGATGCGTCAATGAAAACAGATGCGGGCTATCTGTTTCTCTGAAAAACTCAAGAG
This sequence comes from Pelecanus crispus, assembly GCF_030463565.1. Classification (NCBI taxonomy): domain Eukaryota; kingdom Metazoa; phylum Chordata; class Aves; order Pelecaniformes; family Pelecanidae; genus Pelecanus; species Pelecanus crispus. The sequence continues at coordinate 34,062 of NC_134646.1, forward strand.
GAGATCGGAGCTGATGATAGACATTTTTGGGAAACAGGCTGCCAAATAGAAACATACTAGAAGACAGAAAAGAAATCTCCTGCTGTAGAGCACAAAGATGGCTTTGAAAAAAGTTCCGACAGAACAAGAGACGTCATCGCAGGGATTAGAGGCGTCCCGAGGGGGCTGGCGAGACTAAACGAGTCGCTGGGATGCGATGAGCTCAAAAGGGAATTGAACAAAGTACAGATGTTCTCGGGGGACCGCGGACCGAATGGAGGCGCGCTGAACGGGCGAGAGGACAGAAAGACCGACCGGGGTAACAGAGAGATGCGGACTCGGGAAGGGTTCCGAGGGGAAGAGACGACTGCAAAGTACTCTCCCGAGCTACAAGGGGGCTCCGAGGCATAGGGGACGTCTCATGAGAGCGTGGCAAACGTACGGGTATCATTGGGGGCCGGGGGCTGAATGAAGGCAGCCTAAACAGGAAAGACTAAGATAAGAGCGCTCTGAAACACACACCCCCCCAAAAAAATTTCAAAAAGGGAGCTCAATTACTACAACAGTGCTGTGGAGGACAAGAAAGGACTCACATGACATTGTTACGTAGAGGAATTAGGAGCGGACTGGGAAAGACAAGAAGGCTTGGAGACGCAATGAAGGGCTCACAGGCTCAGAAGGTCATCGAGGCAAGCTACAGATGACCGAGCGAGAGAGGAACCGAATGGCCACACCCTCGACGGCAGAGAGAAAGGTAAAGGAGCGCCGCATAGCAAAGAAAGATGGGACGCTCTGACGGAACAACAAAGACGGAAACAGAGATCAAGTGCCACGGGCTGCTGCGGAAAACGACGAAAGTCTCGGGAGGCATCGTGACTGCGAGGAGAGGGGGGGGTGTTGAGGCGGGCTAATGGACAAAAGAAAGCTTGGGACAGCAAGGAGAAACTCACGTGATCATCTCAGCAGAGCACAGATGGTCTCGGGTAGTCGGGGACTGACCGCAGAAATCCTAGATAGGGTAGAGGAGCCAAAGAGCGCTCTATGGCTCAAAGCGCTGCAGGAGGAATGCAGAGTCGGGAGGCATCGTGACTAGGAGAAAAAAGCGTACCGAGGGAACCAAGCAGACAAAGGACTGGACACACAACAGTTAAACTGAGAGGGGATCTGAACCGAGTAAATGTTTCATCAAAGAGCCACAGAATGAATAGAGACACAGCTAGAGGGAAGAGATGACAGAATGACAGGACTGGGTCACAGATAGGGACTCGGGAAGTCTTCTGAGGGAATGACAGGGGTGCAAAGTCTGCTACGAAGCTAAAAGTGTGCAAAGAGCAACGCGGAAGGCATAGATACGCCTCGTGATGCCATTAGAATGGTCCCGAGTGGGCCAGAGAGACCAAAGAATGCTCAGGGAGGCGAGGAGAAAGTCCGCAGGGGATTTGAATGGACTACGGATGTTCTCGGGATGCCGGGGACCAAATGGAGGCACGCTGGATCGCACAGAGGACGGTAAGAGCGCTCCGAGGCGCAAACAAGCCCGAGGACGGGGTTCAGAGGCAATGAGAGAGGATCGAAATTCGCTACGGAGCTAAACCAGGGCTGCGGAACACAAAGAAGGCCTCGGGACGCACGGTGACCGTGAGCAGAGGGGTGGTGAAAGGCTCGGAGGGATAAGAGAGATTGAAAGCCAGACAAAGTGCTACCAAAATGCTGTGGAGCACAATGAAGGTCCCCAGAGGCATCCTAGATGGCATAGATAAGAAAAAGAATGCTGGTTTTTTTGGAACAGAGATCTCGGGACAGGTACGATATTAACAAAACGAGTTCCAAGGGAGCTGACGGATCTAACAGTGTTCTGCGGGAAACTTGTAATGCCTCAGGAGCCATCGTGATGATAGCAGAGGAGTTCCCAGAGGGACAGACAAAAGAAGGCTCGAGGACGCGACAAAGAAGTCCAGAGGGGATTGGAACAAACTACGGAGGTCCTCAGAGGAGCTGGGGACCAAACAGAGGTATCCTAGCTAGCAGAGAGGACGACGTGAGCGTTCCGGAGACGAAAGATGGCATCGGGAAAGGTTCTCGGGGAGCGAGAAGGGCGCAAAGTGCGCTACAGAGCCAAAAAAGAGCTGCAGGCACGAGGACGGCCTCGGGAGGAGGCACGATGGCCGGAGAAAGGTGCCGAGAGTGAAAAATAGACGGGAGTAGGTTCTGGGAGACAATGCACAATTCGAGAAGGGGTCCTAAAAATCTACAGATGGCCTCAGGGGATGAACGACTGAACGGAGACATCCTAGATGGCAGTTAATAAGGTAAGACAGCTATGGGGCACCGAGAAAACCGGAGGAAGGGTTCTGTCCGAATGAGACGCACGCGGAGGGCTGCAGAGCTCAAAGGGCGCCGTGGGGCGTGAAGACCGTCTCGGGAGGCGTCGCGATGGGAACGAGACGGCTCTGGGGGCGGGCGGAATGCGATGTAGAGACAAACAAAGGATTGCTGACAGAAAAGGAAATAAAACTACTCCTAGAAACAAAATTTCAAACCAAAAAGAATGATGAGAGTAAAAAAACTGAAAAATAGGGCCAGGTAACTAGATGTCAAAAGACAGGTTTGTGAATCCTGCCGATTATGTTAATTGATGGTGAACGAGTAACTTGGCGCAGTTTGATTTAGTAGCAGTTTAGAATTTTCTTGTAGCAAAACGCAGGATTTGATGGGAAGATTTGAATAGCGCTCAGTCGTCGGTGATTAACAAAGCGATTAGACAAAATTGATCGAAACAGGGACTCGGTTACAGAGTCAAAGACGGCAAGGTTCACTCTATCGCTACATGTAAGAAGTGCATAAAAGAAATTAAGTTACATGGAGTTGGCATGATTCACAGAGGGATTGTGGGTGCGGGTGATAAGGGGGACCCTCCCGTTGAGTCACGAGGTTCGGAATGGACCGCCTTGCTTTCTAAACTCCTTTTCGGAGAGGAGTCTAGGTGCGGCTAGGTCCGATCTTACTCTCAGACTTGGTTGACATGTTTATACAGATAAAGGATAATATACATATCTGCACGTCTAGTACGTGGAAGAAGTGCATACAAGGAAATGAAGTAGCGCTCGAGTGAGAGAAATTGTGGGTACAGGGGATAAAGGAGGACCCTCCCGGTGAGCCACGAGGTTCAGAATGGACCCCCTTGCTTTGTAAACTCCTTTTCGGAGAAGAGTCTGGGTGCGGCTAGGTCCAATCTTAGTCTCAGACTTGGTCGATGGTTTATAGGAATAAATATAAGGCAGCAGTATGAGACTAACTTTGAAATTAAATCGTACATCTACAGACTAGTTAAACTAATTCACACATGCATATGCACAAACATGAATACATGTATATATAAAAAAATGGTCTACCTTTTAAAAATTCCCCTCGAGTTCAGTGAAATGTTCAAATCGAATGTCTCGGCATTTCCCAACGGGCGAGGGTTGAGCCTCGAGCAGAGACGGGTTTCGGACCAGGCTCCGCTGCCTGTCTTCGGCAATGGACCTCCGATTTTAGCGAACTTCAAGAGTTTGCTAACTCCGAGAGGAGTCCTGCTCAGAGGGAGGTGCCGGCGCAGCCTGCCGGAGTCCAGGAGGGCTCAAAGGGACTCGCTCGGGACCGCTGTTTTATGGGATCGAGAGACAATTGGCCTTAGTCATTGTAAATGTCGATCCGAGCCACGATCTGGGTCGGTAATTACTGCTCTGTTTCAAGACTGTCAGGATTAACTCAATTGTTCTCGCTCCCCGCTTCAACCGCGTAGGAGTTTGTGATAAGGACGAGGCCGCTCTCCGCTTCCGCCACGTAGGAGTTTCTGGTACGGTTAAGGGGCACCGTGTCAGCAATCCGCGAGGCCGTAAAGCGGTTGAAGAGAGGAAAAAGGCGGGGGGGTGCACCTACCGCATTAGATAAAACTAGACATAGAAAAATGACCTCGATAAAAGTAAACATTCGAAAGAAAATTTTAAAAGCGACGGGGTACAGAACAGACAAGAAATATTTAGAAAACAGCAATAGGCAGCTTCGTAAAAGCGGGCGTAGCGCTGCGGTTTAACCCCAGCTGGCAACTAAGCACCACGCAGCTGCACCCCCACAGTGGGATGGGGGGGACAACTGGAAGGGTAAACGTGAGAAACAAACTCATGAATTGATATAAAAACAGTTTAATAATTAAGAAGTTGAAAAAAAAAAAAGTAACGGCAGCGGGGGGGGGGGACGGACACGACAAAAAACAAAGAGGAAAATAAAATCAATTAAAACCTAACAACAGCAAACAAGAAGAAAGGGGAAACTTGCTAAACCCAAAGGATTACGAGAGGAAAGCACTAAAAAATAGCAACAGCGAACTAAAAGGCAGACGTACGTAGAAATCTTAAAAAGCCACGGCATTTAGGAAATACAAGAAATAATTAATCAAGGAGAGCGAGCGGGATAAAAGTACGTGGAAAATTGTAAAAGCGACTGTAAATAAAGAAAAAAGGAGAAAATCACAAATAGCGACGGCAAACTAAAATGGAGATGCAGAAATAAAATTTAAAAAGCAAAGGCGCTAAGGAAAGACAAGAAATAATTTTAAAGACACAGCAAAAGGACAAAAAGTAGGCATAGAAAGAACAACTGAAAACCGATGGCTGTTATGGAAATAAAGGGAAATATTACAAAACGGGGACAGCACACTAAAACATACAGAAAGAAAATTCTAAAAGCGAGGGCACGAAAGAAAGACAAGAAATAATTACAAGGAAAGACAGTGAATGGGATAAATATAGTAAATTAAAAAACAACACGGATGGAGGAAATAAAGGGAAAAAATTAAACAAAGTGATGGTAAACTAAAACGGAGACACAAAGAAAAGCTAAAAAGCAAAGCGTTAACGACAGACAAGAAATCATTAAAAACAAAGACATATAAGGGGAAAAAGTAGACAAAAGAACATGTAAAAAGCAACAGGGATTAGGGGAATCAAGGGAAAAATGAACAAATACAGACAGCAAACTAAAACAGGGATGTAGAAAGAAAATTTAAAGAGCAAAGGCACTACCAAAGACAATAAATGATTAAAAAATGAAGGGTACAAAGGGAATAAAAGTAGACAAAAGTTTAAAAGTAACAGTGATTAAAGAAATAAGGAAAAAATTAAAAAGTAGCGATGGTGAACTAAAACATGGAGAAAGAAAATTTTATAAGCAAACGGATGAAGAACAGAGAGGAAAATGTTACAATTAGGGTCACCAAAGTAAACAAAATAAGACTTTGAAACAAAATTTTAAAACTGATCAGGTAGAGGATGGGCAGGGTAAAACCGTGGACGTGGAACTGGATAACTGGAGACACAGACAGAAAATTTAGAAAGCAGTGGGATAGTACCGTACGGATAAGAGGTTCATTATCAGAACAGGTAGACTGATAGACAGCCACAGGCAAAGGACATCGGAAGAGCGACGGGGGCAGAGCACACGGTCAGTGAAGACACAGACAGGTCACGGGGTAGACGGGAGACCTAGAAATACAATTTCCACAAGCAAAGGGCAAAACGGCAGCGTGCGAAGAATGAAATACTAGAGGGTGGGGAGCCGTAAAGAGAGACGCACGGAAAGGAAACGTAGAAGGCGACTGTGTATAGGGCGATGCTAGCGGAAGAGCAAAAAGTTTTGGGGAGCTGGACAGCCTGAAAGGGAAATGGAAACAGGCAAAGATCTGGACAAGCACGTCAGGACGGGCGCGGAAGCAAGGAAGGGGACGTGCGACTCACTGCGGCTCCTGGCGCCATCGGAAGACCTTTGCTGCCCCGAGGCTTCTCTCTCTGCCCCTGCCCCTTCCTCCCGCACGGTGCCGGCTGCCGGACCCTCGCCCGCTCAGGAGCGGGCGGCGGGTGCCTCGATGCTCCCGTCCCACGAGGCTTCCCGGACACACGGTGGCTCACACGTGCGGCCGACGGAGGCACCGGGCTCCCGGTGCCGTGTGCCGGTGGTGCGCTCTGTCGGGGCTGGGCCATTACTTGCTGGAGGCAGCTGCCTGCAGTAATTCCTTTGTTTCACACCTCAGCTGGCTCCAGCAGGCCGGTGTGCAGAGGCAGCCCCCTCCCCAGCTAAAGCCCCTTGGTGCAGCAGAGCTGTTCTTAACAGCTGCATCTGGGGGTGCCCCGACCTGGAGCCTTTTTAAAGCCTTGGCCCAGACCGATCCTGACCTCACAAGTCCCACCTGGGCTGCCCCAGCCCACAGCTAGAGCCCATTGGGAACAGGGGTCCATCACCCCAGCCCCACGTTGACATCACCCCCTCCCCTGGACCCAACCACAGCTGCTTCCTCGAACCCCACAGCTGGAAACTGATCCAGGATCGCAAAGGAGGCAACGAAGGACTGTTCCTTCAAGTGCATCGGAAGTCCCAGCAGTGAGTCGGCTATGAGGCTCGGTGCCCAAAGGCAGCATGACAAAGGGAAAAGAGGGAAGAGGAAAGCAGGAGGAAGGATAGAGGGAGGCGGAGAAGAGGTGTGGGACAGGGAGCCGGAAAACGGGATACCGTGAACAAGAGAGGGACGGGGAAGCGCACAAGGGCGTTGAGGGATAAATGGAGGGCAACGAGGAGGAGATGGAGTAGAGAACCACAGGAACAGACAGATGGAGCAATAAATAAGAGCGTGGAGGCACGGGAGAGAGATGGAACGCACAGAGCGGGACGACAGAAACAGCAGAGAGGGACAAGGAGAATGAGACACGCAGGCAGGACACAGGAGATGGAGACACAGGGGGTTTAAAACAATCGGGAACCGGATAGAGGGAGCCAGAGAGAAAGCTACGAAAGGGGAACAAAGCAGAAATTTTAAAAAAAAAAGACAGGAAGCTGGATAGAGGCAGTCATAGAAAGAGAAAGTAAAAAGCGAGAAACACGGCAAAGACATAAAAAAATAGAGAACGTAAGATGGATAGAGCGAGAAATAGAAAGGGAACAGGACAGAGGCAGGCAATTTTAAAAATTGTTAAGGCAGCTATGTATACAGAGATTCAAAAGAGAAAATAAAAAGCGGTGGGCTACAGGAAACACAAGAAAGAAAAAACGGGACAGGGAACTAGGTAAATGGAGACATAGAAACAAAATTTTAAAAGCACCAAGGTACATGACAGGAAACTATTAAAAACGAGGGAAAGGGAACTAGAGAAATGGAGATATAAAAAGAAAATTTAAAAACGACAGAGTAAGGAAAACAGGAAAAAAATTAAAAATAGGGAGAGCAAACTGAATAAAAGATGAGAAAGAAAAAATCAAAAGCAACGGGACAGGAAAGAATTAAAAAACAAGGATGGGAGCTAGATAAAAGTAGACATAGAAGGAAACTAGAAAATGCAAAGAGGCGTGGGATGGTCAGCAGAGAACTAAAAACAGGAACAGCAAACTAGATTACTGCTACATACAGAAACAAAATTTTAAAAGCCGAGGGATTAAGAGAGGAAAGAATAGAGATGGCGATCTAAATAAATGGAGACGTACGAAGAAAACGTACAAAGTGAAATGCAGGCTGCAGGACAGAAAGAATTAAAAATAAACATGCCGGATGGGATAATATTAGACACGGGGGGAAAAAAAAAGTCAAATCTATTAGGAAACGCCATAAAAAACCAACAAAATAAAGAAAGGGTGACAAACAGAGACACGTACAAAGTAAACGTAAAAAGCAACAGGGTACGCGACAGACTGAAAACTATTAAAAAATAAGGATAGGGAGCTTGAGTAAAGTAGACATAGAAAGAAAATTTCAAAAGCAACCGGGCAGAGGACAAACAGGAAAAAAAATAAACACAGAGGCGGCAAACGATGGAAAAATAGACATAGAAACAAAATTTTTAAAGCCAAGGGACTAAGACAGGAAAGAATTAAAGAATAACAACAGCTAACTAAACAAATGAAGACAAACAGAAATTGTAAAAAATGACCACGCTAAGGAAAGATGAGCAATAATTAAAAAATAAAGATAGTGAACCAGATAAAGGTCGACAGAAAAATTTAAAAGCAACGGGGTTTAGGGAAATAGAGGAAAAAATTAAAAAATATGGACAGCGAACTAACATGGGGATGTAGGAACAAAATTTAAAAGGCAAGGGCACTAAGGAAAGGGAAGAAATAATTAAAAATGAAGACATTGACGGGAAAAAAGTACACATCGAAAGAACATTTAAAAAGCAACGGGGATTAGGGAAATAAAGGGAAAAAATAAAAAGTAGGGACGGCAAACTCAAAGAGATGGACAAAGACAGGGCACTAAGGAAAGAAGAAATTATTTAAAAAAAACAGCAAAATAAAGACAACAAATAGGATAAAAGTAGACAAAATTTTAGAAGCAAATAGGATTAAGGAAATTACAAAAATACATAATAGGGACATTAAACTACAACAGAGAAAGAAACAGAAAACCTAAAAAGCGAGGGCAAATAAGCAAGACAAGAAATAATTTTAAGACGACAGCAAAGGGAAAGGAAGGAGGCATAGAAAGAACTTTTTAAAAGCGAGAAGGATTCCGGAAATAAAGGGAAAAAACTAAGAAATAGGGACAGCACACTAAAACCGAGATGGAGAAAGAAAATTTTACAAGTGACCGCACTAATGGAAAGCCAGAAATACTTGAAAAATAAAGGTTGACAAATAAAGACTGTGAATGGGATAAAAGTAGACAAAACAGCAAAGGCGATTAAGGAAATAAGGAAAACATTTAAAAAATACCATTGGCAAACTAAAGAAACATAGAAAGAAAATTTTAAAAGCGATGGCACTAAAGAAAAAATTCAAACATAAAGGCAGCGAACGAGATTAAAGTAGAAAATATTAACAGGCAAGGGATTAACAGAGGAAAAAACTAAAAAATAGCAAGAGCAAAATAAAATGCCAACATAGCTAGAAAATTTTAAAAATTATGGCACTAACAAAACAGAAAAAATCATTAAAAAGTAAAGGCACGGAAGGTACTAAAAGTAGGTGTAGAAAGAACATTTGAGAAGGGGGGAATTAGGGAAGTAAAGAGAAAACATATACAGACAGCAAGGTAAAACAAATAAAGAAAGAAAATCTAAAAAGCAAAGGCACTAAAGAAAGGCAAGAGGCAATTAAAAGAAAAGACTAGGTAATAAAGACCGGGAAGGGGATGAAAGTAGATGTCAAAAAGTGAGAGGGATTAGGGAAATAAATGGAAAAAATTAAGAACAAGTGACAGAAAACTGAAAGGGGCACCTAGAAAGAAAATCTAAAATGCGATGGCATGGAAGAAAGAGAAGAAATAGCTAAAAAATAAAGACAGCAAACAGGATAACAGTAGGCATAGAAAGAAAACTTAAAAAGCGATGATCATTAGGGAACTAAAGGAAAAAAATTCTGAAATAGGGAAAGCAAACTAAACCAGAGAAGCAGAAAGAAAATTTGAAAAGCGACGGCACTAAGGAAAGACAAGAAATAAATTAAAAGATAAAGACAGCAAGCGGGGGGAGAAGGCGAGAGAAAATTTTAAAAGCAACAGCGATTAAGGAAATAATGAAAAAAAAATTTAAAAGCATCGGTGAACCAAAACAGAGACGTAGAAAGAAAATTTAAAAAGCGAGATCACTAAGGAAAGAAAAAAAAATAATTAAAAAAATAAAGACAGTAAAATAAACACAGCAAATAGTATAAATGTTGAAAACTTAAATAGTCACAGGGAGTAGGGCACTAAAGACAAAAAATTTAAAAACAGGGACAGCGAACTAAACCAGACATGTAGAAATAAAATTGAAAAAGCAAAGGTACGAGTGAAGACAAGAAATAACAAAATAAAATCAGCAAATAGAATAAAAGTAAACAGAAAAATTTTAGGACCAAATAGGAATAAGGAAATAAGGAACAAATTAAGAAAAAGCAACAGCAAACTAAAACGGACATAGAAAAAAATTTTAACAGCGAAGGCACAAAGGAAAGACAAGAAAAGATTAAAAATAAATACATTGAAAGGAAAAAGTAGACATAGAAAGAAAATTTAAAAAGCAATGGGTATTAGGGAAATAAAAGGAAAAATGAAAACATAGGGACAGCAAACTAAAAAAGATGGAGAAAGAAAATTAGAAATATTTTTAAAATTGAAACACATGGAAATATAAAGTGACAGGGTACACAACACAGGAATTAAAAAATAAGGATAGGGAGCTTGATAAAAGTAGACACAATGTAAACTGAAAAAGCAACAGGGTTCAGTACAGACAGGAAAAAATTTTAAAATACAGACAGTGAATTGGTTAAAGTAGACAGAAAATTTTAAAAGCAGCTGGGTAAAGGACAAGCAGGAAAAAGATTTTTCAATGGGGACAGAAAACTGGATTAAAGTTGACATAGAAAATTTAGAAAGCAAAAGCACTAAAGGAAAGACAAGGAAAAAATTTAATAAGGGTAGGGTGATAGAGACATAGGAAGAAAATTATAAAAGCGGAGGCATTAAGGAAAGACAAGAGGAAGTTACAAAATAAGAATAGGGAGAAAAATAGAGATACATAGGAAGAAAATGTTAAAAGCGAGGAGATACAGGACAGACGAGAAACAAAAAAGACAGACAGTGAACTGGTTAAAGTGGACGTGGAGAGAAAATTTCAAAAGCGACAGGCTACAATAAACACAGGCAAGAATTAAAAAAACTGAAAGAGGAATGATAATACAAGGAAACATTAGAAGAAAATTTTAAAAGTGTGAGAGACTATATGGAAGAAAGGAAGGAATTAAAATTTAGGAAAAGGGAGCCAGAGAAAAGGAATTATTGGAATATAAATTAAACAGCAATGGGGTACAAGAAATATAGGAAAGAATTTAAAAAAAAAAAAAAAAATCAACAAAGGGACCTGGATAGACGGAGACATAGAAGCAAATTTATAAAGCAACTGAGTACAAGAATCATAGACAAAAATTAAAACATGGCACAGGGAGATGGATAGAGGACAACACAGACAGAAAACTTAACTGTGATCGGCTACAAGAAACACAGGAATATTAAAAAACCAGGGACAGGGAGATGGATAGAACGAACCATAGAAAGAAAACATTTAAAGCAATGGGGTACAGGACAGAGGGAGGAAGTAAAAAATAGGGACAGGGCACCAGAGAAAGAGAAACGTAGAAATTCAAATGCGATGGGGTACAGGAAACACAGGAAAGCGTTACAAAACAGGGATTGGGAGCCACAAAGAGGGAAACATAGGAAAAAAATGACTAAGTGAAGTGGTACAGGGCAGAGCTGGCAGAAGCGTAACAAGTTTTTGGGAGCCAGACCAGTAGGTGGGCTGGCAGAGAGGGAGACAGAGGCGGGTACAGGCAGGGAGGCGTGCAGAGATCTGGGGAAGGGGGGCACAGACAGACCGGGACGCACACGAGAGAACACGCGACTCACCGTGGCTCCTGGCACCGGCAGGAGGCTTTCGTGGCCCCAAAGCTTTTCTCTCCGCCTCAGGGGCGGATGCTGCCGCCTCCACCACGAGGCTTCCCGGCGGCTCGCGCGTGCGGCCGATGGAGGCGCCGAGCTCCCGGCACCGCACGCTGGCGGTGCGCTCCAGCGGGGATGGCTCGGACGGACCCTTCCTTGCTGCAGGCACCTAGCCCGCAGGGCCCCCTTGGATTGCTTCCTTGGACGGTTCCCCTTCATCGGCTCCCTTGGGCAGGTGCGCCTGGACAGACCCTTCCCTGGCTAAGGGGAAGCATTAAAAAATAGGGGCAGTGAGACGGATAGAGGGAGACAGAAAACTTAAAAAGCAACAGGGTACAGGATGGATAGGAAAATACTAAGAAATAATGACAGGGAGATGGATAGGGGGATACATAGAAAGAGAAACTAAAAAAGCCCTGGGTTACAGGAAACACAGGAAAGCCTTTTTAAATAGGGACAGGTGGAAGACAGAGGGAGAAATAGGAAATTCAAGAAGTGACAGGATACAACTCACATAGGCAAGAGATAAAAAATAAGGCCAGGGAGCTAGCGAGAAAGAGAAATATGTATAAAGAAAATTTTTAAATCTACAGGCTAAAGGAAAGAGCGAGAAGGAATAAAAAACAGGAAGAGGGACACATAAAAAGAAAGTTTTAAAAGCAATGGGGTACAGAGCAAAGGGAGCTATTAGAGAATAGGCTTGTGGAGACACAGAAATCAAATTTTTACAGTAATGGCGTACAAGGTAGTGCGGAAAAACTAAAAAATAGGGAGAGGATGCGAGTTAGAGACACACATAGAAAAAAATTAAAAGGCAATGGGATACTGGGCAGAGTTGGCAGAATAAACAAATTTTGGGCCGGTGTCGTGGTTTAGCCCCAGCCAGCAATCAAGCACCACGCAACCGCTTGCTCACTCCCCCTACCCCGATGGGATGGGGGAGAGAAGTGGAGGAGTCAGAGTGAAAAAAACACTCCTGGGTTGAGATAAGAATAGTTTAATAATTAAAATATGGTAAAAAATAATAACAACAGTATAATAATGATAATAATAACAATAATACACAAAGCAAGTGATGCACAATGCGATTTATCACCACCCACCGACCCATACCCAGACAGTTCCTGAGCAGCTATCGCTGGTCCCCGGCCAACCCCCCCCAGTTTATATACTGAGCATGATGTCATACGGTATGGAATAGCCCTTTGGTCAGTTTGGATCGACTATTCGGGCTTTGCCTCCTCCCAGTTTCTTGTGCCCCTGGCAGAGCATGGGAAGCTGAAAAGTCCTTGACTGGCATAAGCAGTACTGAGCAACAACTAAAAACATCAGCGTGTTATCAACATTCTTGTCCTACTAAATCCAAAAGACAGCACTATGCCTGCTACTAGGAAGAAAATTAACTCTATCCCAACCGAAACCAGGACAGGGAGCCACACAGGTAGGTAGACTGGCGGCAAGGGAGACGGACAAAGGGATGCATGCAGACATCAGTCAGGATGCAGAGGAGAGGACGTGTGACTCGCCGCAGCTCCTCGTGCCGGCAGGAGACCTCCTTTGGTCTCCGAGACCCAGAGAGAAGCCCCGATGCTTCTCTCTCTGCCTCTGCCCCTTCCTCCTCCGCAGGGCCGCGTGCCTGACCCTCACCGAATCAGTAGCACGCAGTGAATGCATCGATAGGCGGCAGCTTAGATCAACAGAGGCACTGAGCTCCCAGCAGTGTGCTGGCATCTGCTCTGTCACGAATTGCTCGGAGGGATCCTTCCTCACTGCAGGGACTGGCTGTTCCTTGCTGGAGGCACCTGCCTGCAGGATTCCCTCCTCAGCCCCTTCCCTTTCATCAGCTTCCTCCAGCAGGTGTGCCCAGGCAGCCCCCTTTTTAGCCAGAGCCCCATCGCACAAAGCGGTGGGCCGCATCCTCAGCCTCACTGGCTGCACCTGGGGCAGCCCCAGGTACGGCCCCACCTGGAGGCCAGTGAAAACAGGTGCTGTTGCAAAAGCCTGTGGCACTCCAGCCCCTCCCCTGCACCCGTCCCCAGCTCCCTGCCCAGGGGCTGTACACACATCCAGGGACACAGAGAAGGTAGGAACAGTTTATTCATTAATTCACGTAAGAAATCCCGGCAGGGAGTTGGCTGCGACGCTCGGTGCCCAAACGCAGAGAGAGAGAGGAATGAAGGACAGAGAGACATAGAGATGCGGATGCCAGGAATAAGGGGGCAGCGGGGAAGGACGGGACAACCGCGTAGCCAAAGGAGACCAGAGAGATTGCGCAAAAAAAACGGGGACAAAGAGATGGAGAAGGATGTAAGACGGGTGGGGGAGATGAGAGAGGCGGAAGGGACGAGCGGGACAAGAAGACAGAGACGAGACGAAAGGCGTGAAAAAATTTTAACGCGATACGGGGAAAGAAACATAGGCAATAACTACAAAAACGGGAACAGGGAGCCAGACAAAGGTACACGTAGAAAGAAAATTACAAAAAGAGACAGGGTATGAGAACCATACGCGACAACTAACAAATCGGGACAAGAACACAGAAACAGGGAGAATTAGAAATAAAGTGCAAAAAGGGACAGCGTAGAGGACAGAGAGGGAAGAAATAAGAAGAGACAGGGAAAGGGACAGACATAGAACAAAAATTTTTCAAAATGACAGGATACAAAAATCATGCACATTAATTAAAAAAGATATGCAGAGCCCCATAGAGCGAGATTCAGGAAGAAAATCCAAAAAGGAACGGGGAACAACAAACACAGGGAAGAAGTGCAAATTAGGTCAGGGAAACAGAGAGAGGGAAAGGTAGCAAAAAAAATTTAAAAAACATCCGGGCTTAACAAATACACGCAAGAACTATGAAATATAGAGACAGAGAGCTAAAATGGAAGTTTCAAAACCCACGGGGCACAACAAACATAGGCAAGACTTAAAAAAATAGGGACAGGGAGCCCGATAAAAAAGCTGCAGCGGGTTGACATCGAACGGCCAACGGATGCCCACGGAGCCGCTCTATCGCTCCCCCTCCTGGACAAGACCGAGACAGAAAATAGAACAAAAAAGCTTGTAGGTCAAGATAAGGATAAAGACATCACTCACAGGTTACTATCACAGGCAAAAGAAATTTAACTCAGAGATATTAGTTTTATGGTCAATCAAAAGCAGACTAGGTTAATAACAAATAAGAACAAATCTAAATAAATACCTTCCACCCACCCGGCTTTTTTGTCCTCATCTTGACTCGCGACTTCTCCGCATCCTACCCCCGAGGAATGTGTGGGACAAGGAGCGGGGGTTGCGGTCAAATCGTCGTGCCTTGACTGTGCCGCTCCTTCCTCCTCACGGTCATCTTCTGCTCCGGAGCGGGATCCCTCCCGTGGGGCCACAGGTCTCACGAGGACCCCGCTCCGGCGTGGGCTCCTCTCCACGGGGCCGCACGTACCGACAAAAGCCTGCTCCAGCGCAATCCCTGGATGGAGTTGCGGCTTCCTTCGGGCACGTTCACCTGCTGGAGCTTAGGGATCTCCACAGGATGCAGGGGAACAACCTGCATCACCTTGATCTTTACCGTAGCCTGACCCTCCTTTGCTGACCTCGGTGTCTGCAGGGCTGTTTCACACGTTTTCTCTGTCGCAGCTTCTGTGCAGCACTTTTTACCCCTTCTTATATATCCATTACAGGGGTGCAAGCAGCATTGCTGAAGAACTCGGCTTAGACCAGCCACAGACCCATCTTGCAGCTGGAACTGGCTGTGCCCGACATGACAGCAACTAGCGATATGTTCTCACACACCACCCCATCTAACAAAACCTTTCCATCAAACCCAGGATAACGGCCATGGGCTACAGGGCAAAGAATGAAGATTGAAAAAGAGGGACAGGGAACCACAGAGAGAGGGGTGACGGGGGCAGGGGGGTAAGTAGCAATGGGCAGAGACAGCTCATTTTAAAAAGACAATACCGAGGTGGACAGAGAGAAACTGAAAAATCCCAAAAAACATCAATGAGTTGAAGGGGGCACGGGGCGGGGTGGGGCAGAATTAAAAACTCAGCACATGTAGCCAAACAGAAAGAGAACAGTAAATGCAAAAATGGGCTAAGGGACACAGACTGAATAAATTAAAACATAGAGACAGGGACGTGGAACAAGACAACCTAAGAAAGAAAAACTCCATCTAGAACACATGGCAGAGACAGGAGTTTAAAAATAAGAACACAGAGCCAGACAGAAAGACTGGGGAGGGGGGGTAATTGTAAGACGCCAAGGGTCAGACAGGGAGTAATTGTAAAAATTGGTAATGGAAGACAGAAAAACAAAAAAACACAAAAATAGACAGAGGCTGCAAGACAGATGATGAAAACAAAGGAAGACAGGGAGCAGGGCAGAATCGCACAGAGAAAAAGAAAACAGAACACCAGAGAAACACGGGGACTCGGAGAACGAGAGAAAAAGAGGTGGTGCTGGGGGGGGAAACCCCAAAAAAACCCCACAGCAGCACTGAGAGAAAGACAAGGGGAAGACAGGGAAGGACCGGGATGCAGAACACAAATGACACAGCCTCAAGGGTCCAGGGCTCACCACAGCTCCCGCTCTCAAAGCCGATCGGAGAAGTTGACCGTTCGGACACATGTCTATCTGTGTCTCTCTCCATCACCCTCTATCTCCCCCTCCCCGGCCCCATGCAGCTCCTGACACTGAACTATCACCCACTTAAGATAATAGATTGCTGCCTTACAACTCTTACAATATGAGGCTTCCCAAACCCATAGCCTAAGGTGCACGGTCACTACAGGGCTGAACTGTGCCTTAGACATACAGAGCCTATAGCGCACACTGGACATCCGATCTGCTAGACGACTACATGAAGAGGGAGCCTTCTTCACCCATCGAGGCAGGCTCTCTCTTGCCTGCAGTGGGAGGCAGCTGCCGGCTGGATCCTCTTTATATTATTCTTCAGCTACTTTACCTGTCTCGGGCCACAGCACCTCCTGTCCACAGCCAGCAAGTGCTCCACCTCGCCCTTTTAGCCCCATGCCACGAGGAGACTATGCCACACTGCACGCACTGGAGAGCGATGCAGCCGCCCTGCAGCAAAGTCTACACCACCACCACCACCCCCCCCCCAGCATGCACTGGCAAACGCATCATGGCCGCCCAGCAGCCGACTGCTGGAACACTCCACCTCCCAGCATCCTCTGGGCCCCGAGCAAAGGGGACCGGAAGCCCCGTGCCACAGGACTACAGCTCCCAGCATGCTCCACGGAACCAGCATGTACAACCGGAAGCCCCGTGCCACAGGACTACCGCTCCCAACATGCTCCAGGGAACCAAAATGGACGACCCGAAGCCCTGTGCTGCAGGACTACCGCTCCCTGCGTGCTCCAGGGAACCAAGACAGACGACCGGAAGCCCTGTACCGCAGGACTACAGGTCCCGGCTTACCACGAGACGCAGCCTTCCCCATTTTCTCATCTTGCAGGAACAGTTCCCCGCAGCTGCTGACACACACAGAAGCCCTACAGAGACCCCAGCACAGCCCCACGCTCCCCAGGCCCCTCCACCGCCTGGCTCCACCACGGCACAGCACCCCCCAACCCCACTGCTCCATGCCTCCAACATGCACCCGGCCGCCCCACCCCGCACGCACCACCACCCTCCTCGGGCTTCGCCAGAGACCCACCGGTCGGTCGCCTGGCCCCACTCGCCTTCGCCCTCGGTGCATTTCGCTCCTCCCTTGGCTCACACCAGCCCGTCCACAGCCACCCCGGGCAGGGCAGCACTGACATCACCGGCCCCTCCACCGGCAGCCACCCCTTTACGCAGAGGGCCCAACGCCATCAGCCTCACTGGCCGCACCTGGGGCTCCTGCAGCCCTGCCCCTCAGCAGGAGCCCAGCAGGAACAGGGGGCCATCGCCTGACCCTCCTGCAGCATGTCACCTCCAACCCTGGGCCCCATCACAGCCGTGAGGGCAAATAAGATAGCAAGTGTTTATTCAGTCACGCATGTAAGAAGTCCGGGGAGCGACTCTGCTCTGCGGCTCGGGGCCACCGATGCTCCCCCTGCCCCAGGACACCTCGGCAGTCGTTCCCAGAGCCACGCTCGCCGGTTCGGCGGGGAACGGACGGATGGTCGCCTGGCTCCCGCAGCGATGGGCAACTGGGCAGAGGTGTACGCTGACAAAAATGAGGAGCGGGTCACAGTACACCAAAAGAGAAGAGAATCAAAAAGCAGCAGCTGGCTGGACAGGACAAGGCAGGGAACTGGACAGCGAGAAAAGGACAGGGACAAGGGAGCCCGACAGAGGTGGAGAAAGAAGCAGCAGGGAGGAAGAGAGGCCGCAGAAAGAGGGAGAGGGAGCAGAACAGAAAGTGACAAAGAAGGAGGGGGAGCAGGATGGCAATGCAGAAAAAAACAGGGATGGGCAGCACGACAGAGAGGGAGGAGAGAAGAATAGGGGCAGGAAGCCAGACGGAGAGAGATGGAGAAAGACAAAAGCAGCAGCAAGAACGGGGCAGAGACGGAGGAACGAAACAACAGGGACAGGGAGCCAGGACAGCGAACGATGGAGGGAAGGGGCCGGGGGGAGAACAACACAAAACAAAACCCACAGCTACAGGGCAGGCAGGGAAGAATTAAGGAATAGGAACAGGGAGCTGGAAAAAAGACAGCGGGAGATCAAAAAAGGGTAGCAATATGTACAGAAGGAAGAGCGGAGGCAATTCTAAAATAGGGTCATTGGGGAACAAGAGACAGCAAGGTGGACAAAGTACAAAAGCAACAGGCTACAGGGTGTAGAGAGAGAAGTCATGAACAAGGGCAGAGAACTGCCAGAGAGAGACAGAGAAAGGCAAAAGATCACACGGGCGACAGGGCAGAGAGGGAGGAATTTGAAAACCAGGGACAGGGAGACAGACAGAGAGGGAGGTAGTAATAAAATGGGGGAAAGCGACAGGCCACAGGGCACAGAGGGAGGAATCGATACATAGCGGCAGGGAACGAGACAGAACACAATGTAGAATAGAAAAAAATAACAACGGGCTACACGGAAGAAGGAGGAATTAAATAACAGGGACTGGGAACCAGACATAGACATGAGAAGGCGGGGGGGGGGGGAGGGGGGCGGGCAGTGAATAAATAAAACCAGCAATGGGCTACAAGAGGGACTGGAAGGACATTAAAAAAAATTAGTGAAAGGGAGCTGGACAGAGAGAAATGGAGAAAGACGAATAAATAGCATGGGGCTACAGGACAGAGAACGTAGAATTAAAACACAAAAAGAGGGAACTACACAGAAACAGACAGACCGAGCGAAAAAATCCAGGCTGCCTACGGGGGGGAGAGGGAGGAATTAAAAACTGGGGACAGGGACCCAAACAGAGAGATGCGGAGATGACGGGGAGTAGCAGTACGTGCAGGAACAAGAGGGAAGAATTAATAAATACGGACAGGAAACTCGGCAGAGAGGGACAGAGAAAGGCAAAAATAGCATCGAGGCACAGGGCAGAGGGAAGAATTAAAAAGCGGGGGCACCGAGACAGACAACAGGAAAAAGTGAAGAGCTACATGGCAGAGACTAAGAATTAAAAAAGAGGGAGAGGAAGCCAGAAAGAGCAGGATGGAGAAGGGGGCGGGGGGGATTAAAAGCGACAGACCACAAGCTGGGAGAGGACAGGCAGAAAAAGAAAGATCAAGAAAAAAACCTGATAACATTCAGTTGCCTCTCTTTTTCAACATTCAGAACAAATATCTAACTGCTTAAATACACCTAATAAATTGTGTGATACAGCTATTTGTCTGTTACAGTTTAAACAATGCAAATCAGTATGTAAATTAGACCATTTTAACTTTTTTCTTTTTTTTACAGTTTCAGTTCTGATAGAGGAGTCACTGACATAACATATCCTCCACATAGTTTTACTCAGGAGGGCGGGCAGAGGAACAGAATTGCCAGTGCTGCAATACATGAGGTTCATAAGGATAGCAAAAAGGACTGGCAGATTTACTAATGCTTTTGGCAGTACCGAAGGCTGCAGAGCAACATATTTTTCTGGTATCTCAACTGTTACAACTGAGAACCATAATACTGGAAATGCCATCAACTTTTGAAAGACATGCAGCGCTTGGCTCTTTGGAAGGAAAGTGAACCTTTTTTTTTTTTTTTTTTTTTTATAAGAGAGTGAATAGTCTCATTGCTGATGACTTCTACTGCAAGTACATCATCTCTGAAGACCTGCTCTGATGGGAATCTCATAAAATGTAGCCGCTTTGATTGAGAAATATTTCCATTCCGGAAAATCTCTTGCCCACTGAAGTAAAAATTACACACTGTAGGTTAAGGAAAAAGGACATCACTGAAGCAGTAACTGGCCAAAAACACACCAGGACTCACCGTCGCTTGGTACAAGGCCGCTAACGCTTCTCGGGAAAGCCCGGAAAACACACGGAAGCGATGCCGACAGGTCCCATTTTCTCCACATCTCTTCCTTGACCCTGACCACTTGAGGCACAGATGCTGGTATCCGAGTAACATTTTCGAGTACTACTGTAAGATATTTTTAAAACTTACTTACTAAAAAAGCATAAGGCTTTTATCGTGAAAACAAAGTCTGTTTCTTTTAACCATCTGAACTCTTACAAACCATTTCTTTCCTCTGTTACTACAAAACTATTTTCTGCAGTATCATTTAACAAAAAGCGCACAGAAACAGGAGATTACACATTCAGGAAGGGAAAATCAACGGAGCGAAATAAGGTTTGCATAGGCGCAACACGCTCCAGAACAGACCATACTTTATTTGTAGCATTCGTGTTAAAATATTTCCTTAAAAAAAAACACTATATGAGGAGAGTTGGCACATTCTAAATGTTGACTTTAAAGTCCATACCACCAGTACCTGAGGAAAAACGCAGACGCATATGGTAGACGCACCTTCTACTTGCAGACCGCTACGGATCCTTTCCATCTCTCATGTACTATGCTGGCAGAAGAAAGGGCGACCGCGGTGAAACAGCAGCACCTGACCTGCTGAGAGAGGAAAAAGCCCTTTAGGATAAAGTTGGGTAGGACCCTAAAGCTTCTTTTTTCTAGTGAAGATGACAACCGAGTTGACAAAAAAGTATTTTGCATCATCTCGGGTACAGCTGTTGATACGGGCCACTAGAGCTTTTACATTTTTTAGACAACCGCGCCTTTTTTGGACTCACTGGCAGCTTTACCTTCTCTACAACTCACTTTCCTAGACACACGCAGACAACAGACAGACGTATCTACATACACTGTCTCAAGCCCTAAGCAGAGCCAAGATTTCCTCACACAGTATGTCCCAAGTGGAGCATTTTGTTAAAGACTACAGCAACACACCCGTCCTCATCGACTGCCTCCTACCAAAAAAGAGTGATTTTTTTTCAGGCCGTTTCTCCAAAACTGCTTAGGGTCCCTTCCAGCTTTTGACTGTCTTTAGATTTGACAGACACACGCTCTGTTCTTACAATCAGCATTAAGACTAATTGATACGATTTTGAACACATTCTTGGCGCAAAAGTAAACGCTCTGGCTAGCATTAGAAAATTTTTTTGTTTCTGCAAGCAGTCAAGATCTTTTAAAATTGCAGTTGGCCACCAAACCTGCTTACAGTCCCTTCTTCCAGCTTTGCTCTGTCCTTCAATTTGACAGGCACACGCTCAAGCACAAAAATACAGAACGCACTCAGACCCAGAGGACAACCCTACGACTGCCCACGCACACCTTGCTCTCTTGACGAGGAGCCACCGAACGTCCCTGCGAGCACAGCTGCGCGCGCAAGATTCATTTCACCTACGCCACGCGTTCCCGGTTTCGGCGAAGGTAATTGCTGAATCTTTAAACTGAAAACCGCATCTTCATGGAACAGATCCATAACTAGAACCCTAATTATTGGTAATTTGCTATTTGCTTCTTGTTACTGCTGTTCTTCCTTCAGAAATGCTACTTGTAGCCAAGTGACTCGCTACCGGTTCAAGCATTTACCTTCCTCGTATTACCACCACATGAACGCAGACAAGTAACTTCACTGCTCTTCTAAAACGATCCAAATTAAAGTTACACCCACAGAAGAGGAGGCAAATACCAGAAAAAAGAGAGGTCAGGTGCCAACAGAGCCCTGCAGGCTGCCACCACTCAACACTGCACTCTTTTTAAAACAAACAAACAAAAAACCAACCAACCGCAACCAAAAAAAGCCCAAACCCCCCAAACATCAAAACCCAACACACAAAAAACAAGCAACAACAAACCAAAACCATGACGTTGTATCTTTTCCGTCTGTTCAAAGCGCATCCCGTTCTCACCATATTGGCTTGTCTGAGCATGAAGCGCAGGCTATCTGTCTCCCGATGACATCCGCACATGACGAATACACATTCCAAAGTAGTCCAGATCTCTACGACTGCTATCATCCTTGTGGTTTTAATAACCGCAACGCAGTTTTGTTGACCTCCGCATCTGTCAGGACGCTAATTAACTTTGAAACGTAGCCTCTCCTTGGCAGGGAGGAAAAAAAGTGTTAGAGACAAAAAAAAAATTACGATTCAGAGCTCCCAACCACAAGGGAGCAGTGAGGAAATTCATGAAAGTGAAGACACACAGCAGCAACGTTAAATGATATTTGACTTCAATTCTGATCACGTCCTTAAGAGACTCTCCAAGTCTACACCTCAATCCTATGAATGAGTAGTCGTTTTTTGGAAGGACAAACAAACAAACAAAAAACTCCAATCAAAATCAAGTTGAAGCATCGGTTTCCATCGTGTGGCGTTCACTACGCTTCTACTGGCATCTAGCTGCTCAAAAATTAACTATACTGACACCACATGCTACTAAAAATTTACTGATGGGTATTTCCAACTTGCCCATAAAACTAGTATGAACAAACAGAAGAGAAACACTTGGCCCTAATGAAAGTAACGGGCAGCTCTTAACTAATCCCAAATGAAAGTTTGTTCTTTTACCAGAAAGGAAAACATTCTGTGACTCCCAAGGGACCAATGCAGGAACGAGGCATGCTCCGGTAACTGCAATTTTTCGTCAGCTTTTTGGCACTGGCAGAGGATTTACCTTTTCCCTGGGTTTGACGTGGAGTATCTGTAGCATCCTCAAACTCACAAAGGTTTCTCAGCCCCACTCACGCTGAGAGCGGCAGAGGCTGCCCAGCCCCAGCGAGGAGCAGCCGGGGATGGGATGGGACGGGGCTGCCTCTGCTCACCCAGGCCAGGCCAGGGCTCGACCCCAAAAGCCTTGAACAACCCCGCTGCAGCATTTGTCCCAGGGCCGCTTCCAGCGCCACCAGCCCTGCAGAGAGATGGAGCAAGAAAACATTGTGTCCGTGAGCAGGACGGAGGGAGAGAGAGATCGGGGGAGGCGGGGGCAGGGGGTGGGCAGGGGAAAGGAGAGGAATAAGAAAGGAGGGCCAAACACGGTGACAGGGCGCAGGACACCGAGACAGGCAGAGAAAAAGGACAGGCAGCAGGACAAAGGGATTGAGAAATAAAGAAATGATCAGGTCTGCACAAAGAGACCAAGAAGGAAAAATTAAAAAATTACCAGCACTGGGCTAGAGAACAGAGATGGAGGAAGAGCGAAAAAGGGCCAGGGAGCAGGACAGAGGAAGAGAGAAAAGGAAAAACGGGAGAGCCGGCTGCATGGGGAGGTATAGCAAGAAAGGACCGGACAGGCAGCAGGACAGAAAAATGAAGACCGAAAAGATGTGACAGGGAGCAAGACAAAGAGACAGTGAGAGGAAACAAGGGGCAGGGAGCAGAACAGAGGTGGCGAAAGAAGCCCCGAGGCAGAAGGAGAGACAAAGAAAAAAGACAGACAGGACGAAGGCTAGGAAATGGAGAGGGTGGGGAAGCAAGCCAAGGAGCAGGACACAGCTTGTCCGAGAAAGACTGGGAGCAAGACAAGGTGATCCAGAGAGAGAGAAAAAAGGGAGAGGAAGGCAGGAGAAAGATGGAAAGACAGGCAAAAATTAGAGCCAGGAAGCTGGACAGAGATGGAGGGAAAAAGGCCTAGGATGGGTAGCAGGACAGAGCGAGGGGAAAACCCAGCACCGGGCTACAGGACAGAGATGGAAAAATTAAAAACAGAGACACAGGGAGCATGACAGAATCACAGAGAGAGAAAAAAGGGACGCAGCGCAGGACAGCATTGGAGGGAAAATAACCCACTGTGATGAGCAGTGGGACAGAGAGATATGGCGATGCAAAACATACTGAGGAAGAGAGAAAGGAAAGAAGGAACAGCCAGCTGGACAGGGGGGTACAGTTAGAACGAACAGAAGAGGGAACGGGGCACATAGAAAGACAGACAAGAAAGACAGTGAGAAGAAGCAGGGCAGAGGGACAGCAAGAGGAAAAAAAGAAAGGGACAGAGCGCTGGATAGAGATGGAGAAAAAAGCAGCAGGGACAGAGCACAAGAGACAGAAAGAGCGACAAGGAGCAGGTCAGAGGTGGGGAAAAAAAAAAGTCAGGGCAGCAGCAGGATGGAGGAGAAAGAAACCTGGGACAGTCGACAGGACAGAGATAAATGTGAATACGGGCAGGGAGGGGGACAAAGGAATATAGCGAGAAACAATGGGATAGGAAGCGGGACAGAGTGGCAGGAAGCAGATGGTGAGCTACAGAATGAAAAGAAGCAGTGACAGTGAGCAAGACAGAGAGAGGGGGGGAGACAGAGGGAGAGATAAAGAGAAGGAAATAAGGAGGGAGAAAGAAAGGCAGGGACACAGAGCAGCACGTACAGGCACAGAGAGGAAAAGAACGCTAGGGAACAGGTCAGAGCAATTGTGGGGAAAAAGAAACAGATGGAGATCAGGAGAAAGAAATGAAAAAGGAAAAAAACATGACGGTGGCAGGACAGAGACAAAGGACGAAGGGGGGGGGGGGGGGGGAAGAGAGAGACAGGGGTCAGGAGAGAAGAACAGAGAGGTAAGGAAAGCTAAAGGGACCAGGATGCACAAGACAGGAGACAGGGCACCGAGGGCCCGGGACTCACCGCAGCTCTCGCTCTCAACGCTGCCGGGAGAATTTGCCACTGCGGACGCTTCCTTCTCCCTCTCTCCTCTCTTCCTCTTCTGTAACTCCACTTGCTCAGCTGTCCTCCACCTAACAGAGATACACGGGTCTCTTACAGCTCTCACGCGACAAGGCTGCCCAGACACATGACCTCGCTCGCACATGTGCTCTGCAACTACAAAGAGGGATCCTTCCTCACCCAGAGAGGCAGGCACTCTCTTGCCCACAGTGGGAGGCAGCTGCCGGCTGCACCCTCTTTCGTTTATTCTTCAGCTGCTTTACCTGTCTCCGGCCTCCCCAGATTCAGCCGCAGCAGCTCCCCTCCACAGCCAGCAAGCGCTCCGCCCGTCTCCTTTTGCCCCCACACCGCTAGGAGAGCAAGGCCAGGCACAGACAACCCACGCCAGCCTGAACCTGGGGCAGTCAACGGCATCTCCAGGGGAAGAACAGGCAACCGCGTCCTCAGTGCGGCCACTGGGAGGGGGAAAGAACAACCAGTGGCCATTATTAGCAGAGCCTGCCCCCGGCCACAGCCCCTCCTTATGCAGGGGCTTCTGCAGACACCGCTCCTTCCCTGCACTGCTGCTATCGGTACCGCATTACGGGTGAAACCAGCACGTTCAAGGGCCAGCTTCCAGCCTTCGCAACATGCCTTGGGGGTGATCTAGGGCTACAGGACAGGCTTCAGGGCAGGTGCTGGAGCTGGGGGCAGCTGCATGGGCTCAGTGGGCCCGGGGGGGGGGCGATCAGGGCGAGCAGCCCCCTGCCCCTGGGACACCCTGGCAGTGGTTCCGGGAGCCACACTCGTCGGTGCGGGTGGAACGGACAGAGGTGGAGGATGCCAAAAACGAGGAGCGGGGCACTGGACAGGGGGGCGTAGAGAGAAAGCACGAGGCAGGGAATGGGACAGCGAGAGAAGGACGGGGACGAGGGAGCCCGACAGAGGTGGAGAAAGAAGCAGCAGGGAGAGAGGCCGCAGAAAGGGGGAGAGGGAGCAGGACAGACACTGACAAAAAGGGACGGGGAGCAGGATGGAGATGCGGGAGAAACCTGGGACGGGCAGCACGACAGAGAGGGAGGAGAGAAGAATAGGGGCAGGAAGCTGGACCGAGAGACATGGGGAAAGACAAAAAAGCAGCGGCAAGAGCATGGCAGAGAGGGAGGAATGAAACAACAGGGACAGGGAACCAGGACAGCGAACAACGGAGGGAAGGGGCCGGGAGGGTGCGTGGGATGACAACACAAACCAAACCCCGCAGCTACACGCTGCAGGGCGAAGAGGGAAGAATAAAGACGGGAGCTGGAAAAAAAAGAGAGCAGGAGAGCAAAAAGGGTAGCAATGTGTACAGAAAGAAGAGGGGGGGGCCAATTCTAAAATAGGGTCCGCGGGGAGCCAGAGACAGTGAGATGGACAAAGGACAAAAGCGACAGCCTACAGGGCGGAGAACGAGGAATCCACAAACAGGGGCAGGGAGCTGGCCAGAGAGAGACGGAGAAAGGCAAGCAAATAGCGTGGAGCTACGGGACAGAAAACGTGCAATGAAAACACAAAGAGAGGGAGCCCGGCAGAGAGAGACTGAGGGGAAAAATCCAGACCGCAACCCACATTCCCCAGTTCCCCTGCGCTGCTCGGGACGAGGGAGGTAGAGAAATCGGGAGTGAAGTTGAGCCCGGGAAGAAGGGAGGGGGTGGGGGGGAAGGTGTTTTAAGATTTAGGTGTTTTAAGATTTTGTTCTTATTTCTCATTATCCTACCCCGATTTGATTGGTAATCAATTAGACTGGTTTCCTCAAGTTGAGCCTGTGTTTTGCCTGTGACAGTAATTGCTGAGCGATCTCTCCCTGTCCTTATCTCAACCCACGAGCTTTTCATTCTATTTTTTCTCTCCGCTGTCCAGCTGAAGAGGGGAGCGACAGAGCACCTTTGGTGGGCGCCTGGCATCCAGCCACGGGGGCACCGGGACGGACACAGAGAGATGGAGAAAAGGAAAAAGCAAAGGGCTACACAGCAGAGAGGAAGGAATTAAAAAACAGGGATGGGAAGTGAAAAAAGAGCGACATGGAGAAGTGGGCGGGGGGGAGCCAGCGACGGCAAAAATAGTGACGGGCTACAGGACACAGAGGCAGAAATGCAAAAGTAGTGGCCAGGTGCTGGGCAGAGAGAGACACAGAAGGAAAAAACTAGCCATGGGCTACAGGGCAGAGAGAGGGAGGACCTAAAAGATGGGGACAGACAGATGCTCAGAGCGAGATGCAGAAAGGAGGTACAGGGGAGAAGGGGGCGGGGGGGGTGTGTGGGAAATTAACCCCCACAAAAAATTGCAGCGGCGTGGGAAAGTGAGGGGGCCAGGGGCGGGGCAGGGAGGCAACCAGACACACGGGAAGGGAGACAGGGCCCCGAGGGCCCAGGACTCACCGCAGCCTTCGCTCTCGGGAGAATTTGCCAGCTCGGACGCTTCTTTCTCCCTTCCTCTTCTGTAACTCCGGTCGCTTGGCTGTCCTCCACCTAAGGGGATACAGGGCTGTCTTACAGCTCTCACGAGACAAGGCTTCCTACACGTGGCCTTGCTTGCTTCCTTGCTTGCTCGCTCGCTCACGCGCTACACAACTACAAAGCGGGATCCTTCCTCACCCGCAGAGGCAGGCGCTCTCTTGCCTGCAGTGGGAGGCAGCTGCCAGCTGCACCCTCTTTATTTTATTCTTTGGCTGTTTTACCTGTCTCCGGCCTTCCCAGATTCAGCCGCGGCAGCTCCCGGCCACAGCCAGGAAGCGCTCCGCCTGCCCCTTTTCACCCGTGCCGCCAGGACAATGGGGCCAAAGGCGAAAACCATGCAAGTCCGAGCCAGGGACAGTCAACAACGTCCCCGGAGAGGAACCAACAACTGAGTCCTCACCACCGCCCCTGCGAGACAGAAAGAACAAGCCCCCATTTATCCACAGCGATGACTGACCGACTCTAGCTGCACCTGGGGATGCGATGGGGAGCAGGACAGAGCAACGGAAAGAAAAAATAAGACGAGGGAGAAAGACAGAGGGGCAGAAAAAGAAAGGCACAGGGAAAAGGACAGCCAGATGCACGCATCACTAAAAAAAAGGCACGAGGAGCCCCGCAGGGACACAGCAGAAGAACAAACAGGGTCGGGGAGCAGGCCAGAGAGAGAGAGAAAGTGACGAGTGTGGAGCCCAACAGCCAGATCGAGAGAGAACCTGCATGAGAGGAATAAGGGAGGGAGAAAGAGAAAAAGATAGCAAACGAGCCAGAGGGATTGAGGGGGAAAAGAGAGACGTGGATCAGGACAAAGAGAGGAAGAAAGACAAACCAGCGCTGGGCTGCAGGATGAGAAGAAAGGGAGCAGGACAGAGGGGAATAACGGGACGACGAGCTGGGCGGGGGGGGTGTAGCGAGAAACAATGGGACAGGCAGCGGTACGGAGATATACAGGCAAAAATTTAGGGGGAGGATGGAGGGCAGAGAGAAGAAAAGAAACGGGACAGGGAGCAGGGCGCAGATTAAGAAAGAATCATGAGACACAGGGAGAGAGACAGGACCAAGGCTGACAAAGGGATAGGGAGAGAAAGAGAAGGAAGGTAGGAGAGCGATAGGAAGGCAGGGACACGGAGCAGCACGTACAGGCGCAGCGAGGAAGAGAACGCCAGGGAACAGGCCAGAGAAAGTCGGGGCGGGGGGCGCGGTAAAGAGACAGACACAGATCAGGACAAAGAGATGGAAAAAGGAAAAAACCAGCGATGGGCTGCAGGACCAAGACGGAGCACCCTGCTGCGCTGCAGCGGCAGCCAAGGCTGCGGCGGCGCTGCTGCCGACCCGCGCGGTGCCAGCACTGCGGGAACCGCGCTCGCCCAGGGCCAGCACCGGCGCTGCTGTTCCGCCTCGTGCGCGCCGAGAGCACGGCCGGGGGCGGCAGCGCCGAGCACGGCGGCATCGCGTGGCTGTTACCGACGGACGGCACTGCCGAGCACATGAACGCACCCCCACACGCGCGGCTGCCGAGCTGCAGCGGTCACCGGACGGCAGCAGCATCTTGAAAGTTCTTTTCTGATTATTTCGTAGAATGAGACATGAGTAAAAAGTGAGAAAACTCATGGGTTGAGATGAAAAGAGTTCAACTGCCAACCACCAGTAAGGCAAAGAGACCCTCTTTTTTAAGGCAAAGAGACCCCTGCAGCCTGTGACCCCCTCGATGTCCCCCTCTGATGTCCCCCATCCCTCCTGTGACCCCCAATGTCCCCCTGTGACCCTCCAATGTCCCCCTGTACCACCTATGACCTACCTGATGACCCCCCCATGACCCCCAATGTCCCCCTGTCCTCCCGTGACCCCTGATGTCCCCCCATGACCCCCCAATCTCCCCCTGTACCCCCATGACCCCCCCCATATGCCACAGGGAGCACAACCCTTGTACGAGACAGTGGAGAAACCACAGAGACAGCTAGGGGTGGCTCCCAGGGCGCTGGGGGGGGTCAGAGGAGTTTTGGGGGTGTTGGGGGAATTTGGGGGGGGCACGGAGCCCCCTCCTGCCATGGGGAGCACAACCCTTACAGGAGGCACTAGAGAATCCCCGGGCGTAGCTGCGGGGGTGTGGGTGTGAGGGGGTGTTCGGGGGGGTCCCCGACTCACGGGGGGCCCCAGGACGTAGAAGTAGGGGGCGAAGCCGTGGCCGTGGAGGCAGACGCTGTTGCCGGCTGCCGTCACCCCGAACATGTGGAGGACGGGGCCGGGGCCGTGGGTGGCCCCCGGCATCCCGGGGAGGGGGGACCCTGGGAGGAGGGGGGAGGGCACAGCTGGGTGAACCCCCCCGAACTGGGGAGATGGGGCGGCGGGGGGCGTACAGCGGCATCACCCCCCCAGCAGGGGGGAGGTTCGTTGCCCCCCTGGGACCCAGCGGTGCCCCCCTGAGGGACCCATGGGTCTGAGTGGCCCCCCGAGGGCAATTCCCGCCTCCCTTCGGCACTCCCCGATTCCCCTTCGGCACTCCCCGATTCCCCTCCGGCGATTCCCGGCACTCTTCGGCGCTCGCCGCCGCCCTTCGGCGATTCCCGGCACCCTTCGGCACTCGCCGCCGCCCTTCAGCGATTCCCGGCACTCTTCGGCACTCGCCGCCGCCCTTCGGCACTCGCCGCCGCCCTTCGGCGATTCCCGGCACTCTTCGGCACTCGCCGCCGCCCTTCGGTGATTCCCGGCACTCCTCGGCGATTCCCGGCACTCTTCGGCACTCGCCGCCGCCCTTCGGCGATTCCCGGCACTCTTCGGCACGCGCCACCGCCCTTCGGCACTCGCCGCTACCCTTCGGCGATTCCCGGCACCCTTCGGCACTCGCCGCCGCCCTTCGGCGATTCCCGGCACTCTTCGGCACTCGCCGCCGCCCTTCGGCGATTCCCGGCACTCCTCGGCGATTCCCGGCACCCTTCGGCACTCGCCGCCGCCCTTCGGCGATTCCCGGCACCCTTCGGCACTCGCCGCCGTCCTTCGGCGATTCCCGGCACTCTTCGGCACTCGCCGCCGCCCTTCGGCGATTCCCGGCACTCCTCGGCGATTCCCGGCACCCTTCGGCGATTCCCGGCACCCTTCGGCACTCGCCGCCGCCCTTCGGCGATTCCCGGCACTCCTCGGCGATTCCCGGCACCCTTCGGCACTCGCCGCCGCCCTTCGGCGATTCCCGGCACTCTTCGGCACTCGCCGCCGCCCTTCGGCGATTCCCGGCACCCTTCGGCACGCGCCACCGCCCTTCGGCACTCGCCGCCGCCCTTCGGCGATTCCCGGCACCCTTCGGCACTCGCCGCCGCCCTTCGGCGATTCCCGGCACTCTTCGGCACTCGCCGCCGCCCTTCGGCGATTCCCGGCACTCCTCGGCGATTCCCGGCACCCTTCGGCACTCGCCGCCGCCCTTCGGCGATTCCCGGCACCCTTCGGCACTCGCCGCCGCCCTTCGGCGATTCCCGGCACTCTTCGGCACTCGCCGCCGCCCTTCGGCGATTCCCGGCACTCCTCGGCGATTCCCGGCACCCTTCGGCACTCGCCGCCGCCCTTCGGCGATTCCCGGCACCCTTCGGCACTCGCCGCCGTCCTTCGGCGATTCCCGGCACTCTTCGGCACTCGCCGCCGCTCTTCGGCGATTCCCGGCACTCCTCGGCGATTCCCGGCACTCGCCGCCGCCCTTCGGCGATTCCCGGCACCCTTCGGCGATTCCCGGCACCCTTCGGCACTCGCCGCCGCCCTTCGGCGATTCCCGGCACCCTTCGGCACTCGCCGCCGCCCTTCGGCGATTCCCGGCACTCCTCGGCGATTCCCGGCACCCTTCGGCACTCGCCGCCGCCCTTCGGCGATTCCCGGCACCCTTCGGCACTCGCCGCCGCCCTTCGGCGATTCCCGCCGCCCTTCGGCACTCGCCGCCGCCCTTCGGCGATTCCCGCCGCCCTTCGGCACTCGCCGCCGCCCTTCGGCGATTCCCGCCGCCCTTCGGCACTCGCCGCCGCCCTTCGGCGATTCCCGCCGCCCTTCGGCGATTCCCGGCACCCTTCGGCACTCGCCGCCGCCCTTCGGCGATTCCCGGCACTCCTCGGCGATTCCCGGCACCCTTCGGCACTCGCCGCCGCCCTTCGGCACTCGCCGCCGCCCTTCGGCGATTCCCGGCACTCTTCGGCACTCGCCGCCGCCCTTCGGCGATTCCCGGCACCCTTCGGCACTCGCCGCCGCCCTTCGGCGATTCCCGGCACCCTTCGGCACTCGCCGCCGCCCTTCGGCGATTCCCGGCACCCTTCGGCGATTCCCGCCGCCCTTCGGCACTCGCCGCCGCCCTTCGGCGATTCCCGGCACCCTTCGGCACTCGCCGCCGCCCTTCGGCACTCGCCGCCGCCCTTCGGCGATTCCCGGCACCCTTCGGCACTCGCCGCCGCCCTTCGGCGATTCCCGCCGCCCTTCGGCACTCGCCGCCGCCCTTCGGGATTCCCGGCACTCCTCGGCGATTCCCGCCGCCGCCCTTCGGCGATTCCCGGCACTCTTCGGCACCCGCCGCCGCCCTTCGGCGATTCCCGGCACTCTTCGGCACTCGCCGCCGCCCTTCGGCGATCGAGCGGGGCTAGGGCTGCAGTACCAAATTTTGGTCACTGGGTGGCAGCACCGAGCCACGGGAAAGAGCCCCAACTGCGCATGCGCGGAGCCGGAGCTTCACGACCGCATTTCGCGCACCACGTGGCAGCACAGAGCGCGGCAAAGCGCATGCGCCGGGCTGCCGCTGCAGGACCCGGATGCGAATGAGCAACACGCCGGCGATTCTTGGGCTTCGCTGTTCTCTGTGCGCCTGTCCTCACCTCCGTGCTATCGGAACTCTGCTCTCCTCATCCCGCCTACACGCGAGGAATGCTTCCTGTGCAGGGCTTGTCCATTAGCTGAGAACACGACGTCGTGTAGTCCGGAACGGCCCTTTAGTTAGCTGGGGTCAGCTGTCCCGCCCGTGCCCCCTCCCAACCCCTCGTGCCCCCCAGCCCGCTCGGCGGCGGGGCGGTACGAGGAGCCGGAAAAGCCTCAGCTCGGTGCAAACGCTGCTCGGCAGTGGCTAAAACACCAGCGTGTCATCAACGCCGTTCCCAGCACAAATCCCAAACAGCGGAGGAGGGAGACAGGGCTGGGAGCGGGGTAGCGTCTGGGGGGCCGCAAGCAGCGCCCTGAGGGCCCAGAAGCAGAGGGGTTATGGGGGGCGGTGCCCAATATGGTGGGGCAGAGGCAGGGGCACATCCCCGGGAAAAAATAACTCACCTGGGGGAAAGCCTCGTGCAGGGGGACGCTCGGGTGGAAAGCATTCGGGAGGGCAGGGAGACACACAGAGGGGGACGGGGAGGAGGACACGGAGGGACAGAGGGGCACGTGCGGGTGAAAAGGTGCACGGGGGGACACGCATGGGGATGACCTACGCCAGGGGGTCCGCCCGGGGTAATCCACAGCAGGTAACTCACCTGGGACAACCCGCAGCAGGCAATGCACTCCACGTAACTGACCCACACCGGATCCACGCTGGATAACACGCAGCAGTGCTCCTCAAACTGCCAGCGTTTCACCCCACATTTAGCCCAAGTTAGGGCATGGGGTTGGTTTGCATTTTGTTGGTTTTTTTTTCCTTTTTTATTCTCGACTTTTCCACAACATGAAACTGGCATTTGTTTGCTTTTTCCAAACATATTCAAGTGTGGGGTTTCTCAGCCCTTTTCACAACATAAAAATTGATGAATCTTGCTTTTGGTTTTGTTCTTGAAAAAGACGTGTTCTTTTGGGCTTTTGGGGTTTTTTCTTTGGTAGGTTGGTTGATCCGTTTTGTTTTGCTTTCTGGCTGCACAAATCCAGGTGCATTTGGCTTTCCTGAGAGCCCCAAAATTGTTGGCTGTCGTTCCCCCCCCCCCCCCCCCCCCCCCATTGCAGACCCAGAATCAAGGGGGTTGGGGTATTTTTGTGCTGCGGTGGCAGCTCCCGCTCTGCGAGTGTGGCCTCACGAGGGAAAGTCCCCACTTGGGGGAATCAGCCCCAAACAGGGCTGGGAAAAGGGGGAAAGTGAGAAGGGGGAGGGGGCAGCTTTTGAAAGCGCTTTTTCATCTTTGACAGATATTAGAGGGAGGGGTCAAGTTTTTATATCCTTTCTATAAATTGGGTTTGTTTGCATTGTCAAGACCTTACATAGCACGGACATTTACGCTTATGTACCTACACACATTCATATATTCAGGGAATAGACATGTTTTTTATATCTAAGTGAAAAGAGAAAACACATAAGTCTAAACAAGTATTATATATACTGTGTTTACACTTTTCTATATTTACACTTGTTGCTGATGACTTCTAGTACCAAGTACATCACCTCTGAAGATCCGCTCTGATGGAAATACATAAATTCTACTTAGACTCTGTCTCTTCACACTTATACAGCTCTACACTAATATCTACTTAGACTTACGTATTAACACTTACTACATCTCTTTAGACTAGCTATCTCTTTAACATGTATTTTGACACCAGTATCTTTCAGACTTGTCCATTTAGATGTAGATCTCTACCTACAATTGTATCTGTTTTGACTTAATTATCTATTTACACTTATATATAATCTCTGTTTAGGTAATATATAGTATCTACTTAAATAGTTAACACCCACTAAGCATGGATAGCTCACTCCATTCATGCTTTTTTCTATTTTAAATTACTTCACAGTTAATCGTCTTTATTTCACTCCTTTTCTAACTTTTTATATACATGAGCTCTTTTTCTATTTTAAAACCCAATATATTTCTATTTAGAATTTTTACATAGTCTAAAATCCTATACCCAATACAGCAGTTACAGGTTTTTAATTTGAAATCCTTTTATAAATATTTAAAATAACATTATTTTACAATATACTGAAAAATGAGAAAGTTTTCACTACTTCAATGCCTCACACCCATATTTACATTTTTAAACATTTTTTCCACCCCCACCCCACCCCCCATCTTCATTCATTTTTGGGCTTTGACGCCCTTTTTGGGGGGAACCCCCCCCATCCCCCACTCACCTGCTCCTCTGCTGTATCACTGACCCCCCTGAGACACTGGGGTGCCCCAAATGACATCATCACACCCCAGGCACACCCCCCCTGGTTATTTACCCCCAAAGAAGGCACAAAACAAGGGAAATGGCACTGACCAGCAGCTTGTCACTTTAATAATGGTATTTACATGTGTACACACACCCCCACCCCTGCTGCCCCCAAAAGGGGAGCTCCGCTAGCAAAATAATGGGAGGGTGGCCCCCCCAGCCCCTGTCCCGCAGGCTGGCCGCTGCCCCACGGCATGGGGGGAATGTGCCAGAGGACGGTGCCACGTCTGTCGCTCAAGCTCTGCTCCGCAATGTTCCCCCTCCGTTCCTGCGCTGGGACGGGCTCCCCAGGGCAACCAATGCCCCGGTCCCCGCCAGCCCCGGACTCTCCCCAGCAGACACAGCCCTCGCTGCCAGCGGGCAAACCTGGGCTGGGGGGATCTATGGAGCATCACAGGACGTTTACAACAAGACATCTGAAAAACAAAAATCCCAAATGATATTTCAGCCTAATAAAAAAAAGCAGAGAAGAAAGTAGAGGAATTCAGTCAGAATAAGGGATAGGGTAGTTCTGAACACTCAAGGAGGATTCTAGGTAAACAGGTTAGCTCAAAATGTAACGCATCCTTTAAAAGCTGGAGTGATTTCAACACTTAAAATCAGTATTAAGACTAATTCATGCAGTTACGAACACATGTGCCTGTCAGGCCAGAGATTCGGATTTTGGAGTCACAAGCTCCAAAGATCAGCTAACAACATCTGCTATTGCACCTGAGGGAGTCCCCCAACTTATCTGGGGTTTTGTCAAGTCATGATCATTGTGACCACCGAGGCACATCCAGCGAGTGACCCGACAAGGAGATTGCTCTGCTCTACAGGCAACACATAAGCATATACTTTGCCCATTAAATAGGAGGCGGGTGGGGGGAACGCAGATACCACTGTCAGAAAGGAAAACAGAAGACAGATTATTATAATATTCCTTATCGTAGCAAAACACTCAGGAAGACTGCATCAAACAGAGAGCGAGCAGTTCTTGAGCGCTGTGAGTAAAATCCATTTAATCTGTAATCAAGGTGTTGATTACGCACTGTTTTTGCAGGAGGGCTACTCCTAAGCAAGCTGCTTCTGTGGCACTTACATGATCGACTTACATAAGAAATAGTTTTAGTGCCACAGACTCAGAACAAGAGCTCCCCTGAGCCTTCTGACACACCACCAGCATGTTCTCCTGTAAAGGAATCACTGGGTTACAGAGTTCAAACAACCCAAAACGTTGTCTTGGTCATCGTGACACCTCTGTGACACACTATTCTAGCAGTTCTGGATAATCCCATTACGGCATTTTCAAACCTTTAAAACCGTACGTCAATTTGGGTGTTTTGGTTTTTTACATCAGAACCGGCATGAACAGACAGGTGCAGAACAGACAGCGACGCAGGAAAACCGAAGCTATTCCCTAGGAATTGATTATTTCCGCAGGACTGACTGTCATTCTTCATTCCTATCCTTCTGAATTTCCTTTGGTGACCTCTCATGCTTTCTTTTCCTGCATTTGCCTGTTGTCTTCTCAAATCTCTGCATGCAAACTCATCCTTTCAAAAATGAAGCTGTTTCTATCATTACTGTGGTTATGAGAAGCTAACTACAAAGTCACATCCGGGGGCAACAAGGACTGCTGCTTTGTCCTAAGACAACTGCCTTAGCACTGTGACAACTAATCATGATGCGTCACATCGGCAGGTGTTATCATTGTCCATTATCTTGCTTAAAGAAGAAGTCTAAGCCACCCAAGGAAAGCAAGGAAAATGCTCTGCATGACCGCATATGAAACCACGTCAGCAAAACCACCCTGTTCCATGCTAAAGAAAACTTTAGTTCCAGTTCCAACCTTTGTCAAACCAGACTCTTGTGGGAATTCTCACATACCCTCTTCGAGAGAGGCAAGCTGGAAAGCACTTTCTCACGCACTGCTGACAGCTTACTTACTCCGTTTCCTACAACACAGACCTCACACTGTCCACATATCCCCTTCTGTCAAACCAGCTCTTTACCCTCAAAAGCAGCACAACAGTGCCAGCACCATGCAGGTGTGAGGTGACATGCTCCCCACACCCAAGAGATAAATCAGCTTTCCAGACTCACCATCTCCACCGTCCCTGCATCACACAGCGCAGCTGTGCGGCAAAACCCACAAGCAACGAACCAACAGTAAATTTATAAGGGCAAAAACTGGCTCAGAAACAACAGCAAATCGCATCACTCATAAGGACAGATAAGGAAAAAATGCAACCTGCTTAAGTCATCTGAGTGATCCTGACCAGAAAACTGCTCTGTGTCGTGGAGTCAGGGATCCGTAGAACGGTCCTGCGGAGCAAGCACGAGTCCGGGCTGCGCCATGCTGCACGCACAGCCTGGCCTTCAGGCCCGTGCCGAGCTGCGCGTATCCCCCCTTTGCCACGGGATATACTGCAGCAGCTCATTGCAGCAGAAGAGGCTGCAGGCAGCTCCACCTCAGTGCCCAGGATTACACCAACCGCATAGCCTTGCCTTGATCAAAAAGTGCAGCAACAAGCTCTCACACAAATGACCTTCCTGTTTGACAACAGAAAGAAGGAGCAGAGTTGTTGCTTTTGAAGAAAAGCCTATAATAGCTCACAGGACCAAAATGGGGGTTCCTCTTCTACAGCTAGGGTCCACATGGCATGCTACACATCAGAGGCCCCCCTTGGATGCCACACCTCTTCAGGTTCCCAGCATCTAAAAAGACCTAACACTGCCTATGCTTTTCTCTTTCTTTATAGCATTAGCACTAAGAAACAGCTTATGAAATGATACTTGACAGAACAAGTGCCTTTCTTATTGGGAGCAGGACAGACCATCACCTGGTGCAATACAGCAACCTGAGCCAAAATGTACATGTAGATTTTCATCGGAGCTGGCACAAACTTTTTGCTTTTCTTGGTTTCGCTCTGTTTTTCAGCCACACTCTGTTCAGCAAATGCAGACCAATTCAGTAGTGCTCTCAGCACTGCTGTACGTGGAAAAGCAGCTCAGGGCACTAAGCATCTCATCTATGCAGACCTCAAGTGTCTGACAAAAGCAGCGATTGTTACCTTGAGAAACAAGATCTGTCCTCTGAAATGTGTCTGACTCGTTGCTCACTACAAGTTCTGTAGTAATGGTCTGTAACCTTTCTCCCCGTGTTTCTGAAGATGGCATCAACACAACAATGTCTGAGTAGCCGGAAAAGTTTGCTGGATTTTCCAGCTACACACTTTTTCTAGATTTAACTCTGTTCTTTCAGTTAATGTAAAACATGACAGCAGATCCTCCAGCAAGACTGAATATTAAACCCAAACTTATTTCAGCTGGTGCTGCCTAGATTAACTGCCACAGGAAACAAAAATGCACCCATAGAAAGACCATTAGCAACACAACACATATCAGAGTTACAGGAGCAGGATGGAGCTGTGGGATGAGCTACGCATAGCCCACTGCTGAGGCAAACAGTCCTCTCCCAGTATCGTTCCACATCAGCCTGTCGTCCCCCACTGTCAAAGTCCATTGAAAGCTTTGCCCTTAACGTCAGTAAGCAGGGAAACAACTCAGGCTCTTCTGGACAGAGGGAAAAAATCCACCTTCCCTATACCGCAGGGAAAAGACTGTTGGCTGAAGATAGCTCATAGCTGCGCACAAATCCTTTGCTTCACCGGAAGCTCACTGCAAATCTGTTTTTCAAGTGTACCCGTTGCTATGCTTTTTATTTTAGAGGACTTTCGGAATTATCCTCACACCTGACCCTCATATGTAGCCATATATAAGGGGATTCAGCTTGGATTTAGGGCCCCCTTGCAAAATGCCACAGACAGATGGAAAAACCTATGTTACCACCAGCACTTTGGGAGCTAGAAAAACACAAAGGAAATTTATTCCATTCATTAGCAAAGCCGTAAAGAAGGTATCAGACTAACTTAAGACCTAAAATCTTCCTAGGGCCGTAACAAAAATGCTAAACAAAGATTATTTTCTCGATCTATACATTCTAAAAGTTTGGTGGGGTCAGCAGTATAATTCCACAAGGCAGGGAAAGCAGGGGAACCTCAAACACAAGCTATTTTGTGTGAGGACCATCATAGAGTTGAACTCATTTCTACACGAGGTTCACAAGCCCATTTTAATGCCACCCTACATCTGACTTACACCTTTTCAATACGCCGGGCACCGGTATAGAAGAGTAATGCAGGCTGAGTACATAATAGCATCAATGAAAGCTACCGAAGGTCAACAGGTAAACGCTTCCAAGATAACCCCGAAAGGTTCAAACAGGTCATCATTCACCTGCATCTACAAAGAAACCAAGTCTGTGTTTTGGCTGGACTTAACAGCCCAATAGGAACTGCGAAGCCGAAAATCCCCTTCCGGGGGGTTTGACACGACATTTTGCAAGCATGCGCTACGTAAAGCCAACCACCACGCTAGAGATTAATTCCTACCTGTGCACAGCAGGGACTGTGCTCAAACCTTAAGCATCACCCAGAGTAGCAACAGACAAAAACATGAGACTCTCTAAGCCAGACAAACTGATAAGCCACCCAAGGGAGGCCTGTCAAAGGACCTCTTCAAGAAACCACTCTCTGTCCCAGCACTAGCTTTCAGCAGAAATTTATTTCTATTATGTTCTGAAGGCAGAAACACCAGGACATATGAAGAAAAGTGTCTCCGCATCTGTAAAGATAACCATCACACTTGCCCTCCCTGCACAGCTTGGCAGAACAGCTGTGCTGGAGCAAGAATAAGGTGCATGGCT
The DNA here is from genome assembly GCF_030463565.1 of Pelecanus crispus. NCBI lineage: Eukaryota > Metazoa > Chordata > Aves > Pelecaniformes > Pelecanidae > Pelecanus > Pelecanus crispus. Next base: position 72,917 of record NC_134646.1, read on the forward strand.
AAGGGTGGTAAGGATGCCCCAAAACCAGGGCCATGAAAAAAAAAAAACCAAGACAGAAGCAATACAAAATGAGACCAATGAAAACATGGCTTTCTTCGCAACAAACAAGCTTCTTCACCATTTCTTCCCTGATTTCCTACAGAACTCAAAAACCCCACAGAAATAACCCCTGACCATGGACACCTGCGCAGATAGTACACAGGCTAAGAACACACCTTCCTTTTTGTGACCAACTCCCTCCCTGCCATTCAAGACTCACAACTAATTTGAACGCCCTCTGACCAAAACAGCTGGTTCAGAATAACTCATGGACTACGCAGCACTTGAACTCAAGAAGGAACAAGGACATTGGGAATTTACCCAACTCCAAGGACCTGCTGCAGGGCACCACACCATTCTGACACACATCTTATCCCATGTGTCTTTCTCTGTTGAGAACAGAGGGGAGAGAAATACTCAAAGCGGAGATCTTGCAATGCACACAAAACTTGCCTTTTTGAGACTGGGTGTCACACGTTTCTTTCAGTTCCTTGGAATACAACTGTAATGCACTCTGGCTCAAGACACTTTTTTAGTAACCTGGAGAAAGGTTCCCAATAAGCTTTTTGAGGCTGCAAACACAGCCTTCATCCATGTGTTCCCATTAGGCCCGTACACCGTAGGAGGCTGCAGTATAAATACGAGAGAAAGGGATAAAATGCCAAGGCCTTAGAAGCCCAGCCTCCACCTGGGAAGATACTCCCCAGCAGAGCCACAGCAGAAGAGCAGCCTCAGCATCTCTTCGAGAGCAGCAGTAAGGAGAGGCACTAGTAGCACATGGCTGGAGCATAACCTCATACAGACTTCATACCAACAGCGTCACACCCTCTCCAAGCGAGACCTCGTTTCACCCCAGCTCAGCATTACTCCAGCACATCTCCCACGCTCCAACCTCCCATGTGCCCAGCTCAGACCTCAAGCACCACCAGTTCACACCTCTGCACGCTCACTGTGCTGACACAGTCCCAGTAACCAGTAGCCCCTGCCCAGAAAAGCACACAGCAGCTGTTGAGAGACAGGGAGTGTATTCTTCACTTTGCTAGAACAAGAAAGTGAACTGAAATACTTGCTCAAGTGATTACGATTTGTGTTAGATATTATCCATCTTCCTACCCACTGCCTAAGTTTAATTGATTTATACTAAACAAATAATGTAATAGGCAAGTTAATGTAATTTATGACGTAATTTAAGCTCATACTTCCTAAGCATCCCTCTAGCACTTCTACATCCAGAACACAGAGCCATAGAGCATCTCAAACAAAGTCTAGTCAATTACCACTACAAAACACTTCTCAAACACAACCAGATCCCTACTTCCACCAGGCCACCACCCTATCTCTCTGTTTGTGTAGAGCTGTCTGTGAGCCTGCTCACACGAGTACTCTGAGGGGGAATCAACACCCCACCAATGCACCATGTCTGCCAGGGACCACACTGTATTTTTAAGAGGGCAGGCACCTTGCTTCAAGAAAATAATTTCTGAAGCAAAATCCAACAACTGTCCCTTGGATGATGCCCAAGAAGTCATCACCTCAGCGATCCTGCCATTACCTACTATTTCCATTTGATCAACAGACCTTTATCCTCAGGTCTGACAAGTCGAGTAGCCATCAGCTTCAGATTCATGGTTTCAAGGCAAGGGGCCCCTCTCAGCCACACGGGCTCTTGCTAGCATTTCTTTGGCAGCAGTGCTACAGATGCTTTCATTTAGGTGAAAACCAGAACATACAGAGAGCAAAGCTTTAACCCAAGTAAAACCCCTCCTGAATATATTCTCCCCACCCCCTGTCAGCAAAGTAATTGAGACAGCTGCTACCTACAGGTGGTAGTCCATGCAGTCAATTACACTGCTTACAGGTGGCTTCAGACAGGCCAATATTCCACTAAGTTTTGCCCATCGCCTTCCCTCAGTGCTGACAATAACTACACACAGGACCAGGTAAGGCTAAAGGGGTGCACGTCCAAGTTGAAGTGACTTAGCAGAAGTTACGCAGAACATCAGCAAAAGCATCAAAGACTGGGACATTGTCTTGCTTCCAAGACAAGACAGATCATCCCTATAGTAAAAGGTAGAGAGGCAAGTGTTACTCAAACAATTAACAAATTAGCAAGTTAGTTTACCATCATGTTTTGTACACATGAAAAAAAAAGGACACGTATTTTATTAGTTAATATGTCATAGAATGGTTTGAGTTGAAAGGGACCTTAAAGATCATCTAGGTCCAACTCCCCTGCCACAGGGAGGGACACCTTCCACCAGACCAGGTTGCTCAAAGCCCCATCCAACCTGGCCTTGAACACTTCCAGGGAGGGGGCATCCGCAACTTCTTTGGGCAACCTGTTTCAGTGCCTCACCACCCGCATAGAGAACAATTGCTTCCTTATATCTAATCTAAATCTACCCTATTGCAGTTTAAAGCCACATTACCCCTTGTCCTATCACTACGTGCCCTTGTACATGTCCCTCTCCAGCTTTCCTGTAGGCCCCTTCAGGTACTGCAAGGCTGCTATGAGGTCTCCCTGGAACCTTCTCTTCTCCAGGCTGAACAACCCTAACTCTCTCCGCCCATCTTCTCAGCAGAGGTGCTCCAGCCCTCTGATCATCTTTGTGGCCTTCCCCTGGACTTGCTCCAACAAGTCCATGTCCTCCTTATGTTGGGGGCCCCAGACCTGATAGCAGTACTCCAGGTAGGGTCTCACAAGAGCCAAACAGAGGGGCACAAAGATCTCCCTCAGCCTGCTGGTCACACTTCTAATGCAGCCCAGGATACGGCTGCCTTTCCGGGCCGCAAGCACACGCTGCCGGGTCACATTTTGCTTCTCAACAACCAACGCCCCCAAATCCTTCACCTCGGGGCTGCTCTCAGTCCCTTCTCTGCCCAGCCTGTATTTGTGCTTGGGACTGCCCCATATCAATGGAAGTTACTGGCTGGCTACAGCAGTGAGCTTCATGCAGCCTCACATACTCATGGATTTATCAGAAGCAGCATTTTCAAGTTCTTACATCTCCTCCGAACGCTTGGAAAAGCTACTTTTCAGCCAAGTCCTTGGCAATTTTCTCATAAGAGTAAAAGCAACCACTGGCAACCAGCAAGTAATCAAATATTTAAGCAAGATTAAGCCAGCCATTTTCTGGGTACGCAGAACGAATTCTGGAGCTGGGCAGCACTTCGCATGCTTGTCGTAAATAAAGCAATCTCCTGACCAAAGGCCTTAAGCGCTCTCATTGCTATAATACTACGAAAACTGGCCAAAGACCCCAGAGTCACAGATTTAGGTTTCAACTCCACCGACAGCAGAAAAAGGAAGACACCATCCTCTCCTCTATGATATAGTCATCACACCAATACAGCAGGAGTGGGGAAAAAACCCCATACCCCCCAACACCCACCCCAAAACAAACCAAGAAGCTCTCATGCGTTTAGGCTCTCTAGGACCGCCGTAAGCAACGCTAGCCAAAAAACAGACTCCTGACTTGCAGCTTTCAAAAGTTCACGGACTCAAAGCATCACATCAAACACGCAGACTTAGGTCTGCAAGATTGGATTGGGATTCCCCTGAATAATACTTGAACTCATTTCAAATGTTTCGTGTTCTTGAACATGTCAAGGGCATCAAACTTACTTCTTTTCCTTGTAGCATCTTGTCTCTTATTTCCCCCTCCCTCCCCAACTCATTAAGTAGAAGAAGCAAGTTTTTATTCCCCCTGTAGTAGTACTAGCCGTGTGTAATAACAGGTTCTTATTTCATCTCAGGAAACTATCAGACAAGAACATTTAGATTTAGACTCAAATCCACACAACTAGAAAAGCTTTTAAAAACCCTATTGACAATACTTCCTCTATCCCTCTTCCAGCAGTGCAGGCAGTGAGTTACCAGGCCAACAGCAGGGGAGAGGAGGAAGGCAAGGAGAGCCTTTTCACAAATAGGCAGGACAAAACGCACGGTATAGACAGACACAGGAGAGATGGCATTACGTGGAAAGCGCAACCCCTGCCTAAGGGCAGAAGGGCCACCTCACATTGCTGAGTCTCAGGCAAAGCCATTTCCATTTACGAACGCCTGTCTCGATTACACACGCTTGTAGATCTGGTCTATGCCATCCTCCCCTCACACCTACAAGGCCACTACCTCTCTCCCGTCTCCCTGACAGCTCACCACCCACACGCACGTTCAGCCCAAGGGATGCACAGGTCCTGCCTCGACAACTGCTAGTGCAGATGCCACTAACTCAGCGCTGCCTTCCCTTCTTATTCCTTACTAGCTCTCAGCAGGCGCACACAGCAAAACTACGGTCTGATCCTTGCAGTTACTATACCCTTATACATTTACAACTCCCTGAGCCTGTAGTACCTCCTACGTCTCGCACCAGACAGAGCTGCGAACAGCCACCAAACCGCTCACGTCAGGCAGTTTCCCTGCAGCTGGGTTAGCAATTCACACAGCGCAAACTGCGTGGTGGAGCCTGGTAGGTCTTTCAGCCTGCTCTGCGGGCACTGCCACCTCCATTCACCTCCAGAAGCTGCCCGGTGTTTCTTCCTCTCGCAGGAGCTCCCTTTTGCCTCTTCCTTGTTATTATGCCTCATCTCTCTAGCCAGGTACCTGTCCACTCTCACCTCAGTTACCATCTCAAAGCATCCTCCAGCTCCTTCCCACAGCCCACACGTCGCGGTTCACTGCGTATTTTATTTCCAACACCGATTCTTTGGCAGCGGCTGCTCAACTGAAGGCAGGCATTTAGCTCCTGTAATGGAATTACCTTGGTCAGAGACATCCTAGGCAGCAGTGCCTTTGGTGCGTCAAAATGTTCACGTGACAACCGCTCCAGAATTCCAAGGTATTATCACTATTGTCATGACATAGTTACAGTACTACCTGAAACAGAGAAGACATCTTCCCTGCTCAAATAAACAGCCTTTCTCAGGGGCTGCCACTGGCTGTCAGGTTGTTTAATCCAAGCTCTGCAGTGAAGTCCTACACATACACACTGTGGGTACAACAGGGTGAGCGGGCCACTGCCATGCTTTCATTGTTCTCTTGGCCACAAGCCTCTCTTCAGAGTCATTCACTCAAGAGCAAATTGCAATCGGCTACCAAGAACCAAACAGCTCTCTGCCAAGGAGAAACCATCTTTGCCAACAAAGTCACACCAACATTTACACCAACCAGGCACAGCTCTGCACAGGCCAGGCAAATGATTCAGGAAACGGATGGCTTGGACCTTGATCAGACTGACTAAGGGTCTTAACATGGGCCAGAATCTGTAAAAATTGAACAAGGGTTGCATCACTTAGATGCCTAATGGCACAAACACTCACTGCAACTGGCTGTCTTTGAGCCTGCGTGCTTTCAGCGGGAGCCAGGTGTCCGCTTCATGCTAGACTAAGTCTTGCCTTAGCTGGAGGCTTCCTGCCCTACGTGCTCCCAGAGGAAAGCCGCTCTGGGACCCAGCAGGCCGGTCCTTACAGACCAGCCCCCCTCGAAGACACAAAAGCCCCACCAAGTTGCCGCTGAGACACCCCATGCTCTGCAGCTGTCCCAGCAGCAGAGGAACTCTGCCAGCTCCTGGGCCTCCCCATCTGCATCCCTGGAGCTGAGAGACCACCCGTAACACCATGCGACCGGCTACCTCATCTGCTGGACTGCAGAGAGGGGCTTCCTCCCAAGCCAGGGAGCATCTGCCCCTCCTTTCTCATCCCTGTAACTCCCAGAGGCAAAGCAGCCCCTTCCAACCTACCTGCTTCAGCCCTAGTGCTGTTCTAGCAGACCCCTCCTCTGCCTCCCCCCACACCGGACAACCTTTCTGCCAACACCCTGTTCCCATTTGCCCCCGAAACACAACACATGGGGCTTGAGAAACCACAGCTCTCCCCGAGGGCAGATATTAGCAGCTTTTCAGTAGGAGAGGGCAGTATCATCTAACACACACCCAGCTCAACAGAAACCTAGCTAAACTGTTTCTAAACTGTTTTGGAGGGCTGCCTAAGAAACTCGGCACACAAAGCAATACAATGTACTATTCAAAGAGTAAGTTAATGCCTATAAGCCTTCAAGAACTACACCATATCACTCCCCAGCCACACACTCTGTAACAATAAAAATATAGAACACCTGTTTGCAAGGAGCTACTGCACATAGATCACCTCCTCCTTGATTGCTCCCCTGCCCATTTTTGTTCAAACTGATAGGCTTCACCACTATCCAGAAAATACGTGGCTAGGTTTACATGGGCAACCGGAAACCTCAGAAGTTCACAGTACATATTCATCACGTTAGGAGATAAAGCATTTGTTACACAGTCACAATCACCCGCTAAAAGGCTTTCCAACACGAAAAGCCTACAGCACAAATATACATTAAGATGAAAGCTCAAGGGGCTCTGTAACCCTGCACAAATCTCCCTGTGCCTACATGCGCACGCTTTCAGCGATTATCTACCAGAAAATGCTGGGCGGAGCCACTTGCCACAGCCACCACACACACTACATAACACGTTATGACACATGAAGTGGGCTGGCAGTTTTAAGGCGGAAAATACCTTCCTCCCCCCTCACCTCCCGAAGATCTTTCAGATTACAGATCTGCCCTCTCTCCACAGAAAACGTACTTGGCCAAAAGATCTTCAAGTGGCCCAAAGCACAGTACACTGGAAATGATCAGGGACAGACCTGGATTTGCCAGTTGTTTGGGAAAACGATCGAATCCTGACCAAGGCTTCTCCAACAGGCCCCCAAACCACCGGCAGCCGCCCCGCAGTTACCCGGGTCACTGTGTGTGCCACACCGCTCCGCCCCAGAGTTATGCTGGACAGCCGGCTGGCCAAAATACTGCATCTTCAGCAGGACCCAGGTGAAGCATCTCCCACTGCCAGCGGCAGCTCCCCCAGGCCAAAATCAGCCTGTTCTCCCAGCCCCTGCCCAGCAACAAAGCGACGGCCTCCCGCTCGCTGCTTTTATGTGAAATAAGGGACAATCCCACACAGCAGGTGCAGAAGCTGCGCCCTGCGCCGCGACCCGTCACCCCGGGGCCCAGGCTCACCCAGAAACAGTCTCCGTCCGTGGCCACGGATGCGTTGCTCTCCGAGGCGGCCGCCACAGCCGAGGATCAGGCACCGCGAGGCCTCGAGGAGTGCCCAGGGGCTGACGGCCACGGCTGTCATCGCTGCTGAGGGGACGCCTGCCGACGGCCGGGCCGCGGCAGCCTCCCGCCGCCGCCTCCCGAGCGGGCTCCGCCAACCGCAGCGCCTGGGCCAAGGGCCGGGTCTCCGAGACAGAACCGCGGCGCGGCACCGGCACGGCAGAGACTCGCCTCCGGACCCGGCCTCCGCAGACTCGGGCTCCACAGGGCCGGCCGGCGGCACGGCCCCGCCCCACGTCATGCACGCCACGCCACGCCGGAAGTTGCGTACACGCAGAGCGGCCATTAAATGGCGGCGGGAAGGACCGCCCCCCACGCCGGGCCCGCCCCCACGCCTAACCGTGGAGCGCCAGCGCCCCCTGCTGGCCAACTCGTAGCCACGGAGCACGGGCGCCCCCTGCTGGCCGAGACCAACAGCTGAGCGAGACCTCTCGCGCCTCCCCCCCCCACCTCCCGCCCCCGGCCCTTTCCCGCCAGGCGCGGCCAACGGCCCAGCGCGAGAGCGGCTCTCGCGCCCCTCCTCGCCGCCAGAGCCGGAGCCAACGGCCGAGCGCGAGGGCCCGGGGACACCTCAGCGGCCGCCCCCACTGCCTCAGCCCTGGCACCCCAGCAGCACAGGCTGCTGTCGCCGGGTAGCGCTCAGCCGCAGCCCGGCTGGCACCACAGCAGCGAGGAGGCACCCAGACATCGTGGTGGCTCGGACAGCTGGGGAGTCTCACAGCTGCTCAGTCCACTGAGGGCAAGGAGACCCAGTGCCAGCTCTCCGCAAGTGAGGGGTGCCAAGGTCTGAGGGGGACGTGCCTGGCAGGGTGGGCCAGCTCCTTTGATAGTGAACTCGTGGGAGGATACTGCAGGGCCAGGTCACGGCCAGACAGCTCTGCTGCATGCCCTCAGAGAGTTGCTGAACATGACAGCCGTGCGCGACAAAAGCTGAGTCATTGGGGAAGGGAATGAGCAGAAGAGAAAGGGGCCTGTGGCTGCTGGCCACGTGCAGGGGAGCTCCAGCCTCTGGGGCCACCCCGGTGGGTCGCTGCCCTGCACCACACCAGTCCGTGAGCTGGGGGCTGAGCGGTGCTGGGGACCAGTGGGCAGCAACAAGCCAGAGGGCCTGAGGTTAGCCACAGTCTGGCAAAAAAAAACCCCAAAAAACAACAACAAAAAAAACCACACCACACCAACCAAAAACCCCACACCTGAAGCATGAGGTGTTGCAAGGCCATTGTATTCCTCGGAAATGTAGGCATCTGGGCTTGGCCTCCACCATACCCGTTCTGGGTCTATGTGTCATTCCAGGGAAATAGTTATTTTCCTTGCGTGGAATGTAGCCTGTCCATTTAGCTGTGCCCCCAGCAATTATGAGTATTTCCAAAGGTACTCGGAGGCTCTGGCTGATTACTGCTGTGATGCCTCACTGTAGGCCTCCTATGGTCAGCCGAAGAAATAATCTCTTTACAAGGGACCGACTCTTTTCTTACAATCCATAGCCAGCTTTTATCTCTACAGCATTCAGTTTGCCTTCTGTCAAGCTTTCTACCTGCTGTAAAACACATTGGCGTCTCTCTCTACTTGCTGCACAACTCCCACACCAACCGCCCAACACAGCTCTCCTTTCAGCCCTGAGACTTGAGGCGGCTTTCTCTGGCACTGCCCTTAGGTGATGGCCAAGTCGTTCCAGCTCACATCCTGTCCCTACCCAGCTGAGGCTATCTCTGTCCTGTGGGAGACACTCAGAAACTCCTCCTGCGGTGTACCAGTCCCCTGCCCCCTCAGTAAAATTTGCTGCAATGCAGGCTAAGTTACAAAGTGCCGGCAAAAGTTGCTAAGTACATGAATAAATAAATCAGTTGCTGGCTGCTGGGTATGGGTACAATGTAAACACATTGCGTCCTGCAGGGCTTCGTTCCTACGCAGCATTGAATGGCACTGCAGCCCACCGACCCCTGGGGTTCACTGGGCTCAGAGAAGGGTCTCCCCAAGGGCACGACGTGAGGCAGCGGAGGAAGCCCCGCTGCTGCACTCACAGTCAGTGCAGGACACTTTCTTATGGCTCCACTGACAAGGCTGTGGATAAGGCTGGCAGCAGTGGAAATGCTGACTTTTCTGGCCTTTTATTTGTGTAAGGTATAGTGCACAACACTCAGCAGCTCACAGAAGCATGCAATGCTGCATGACTTTTTTATTTTCAGTTCACATTAAAACTAGTCTCCGAGCTCCTTCCCTGTGCTGTGCCAGATGCCAGCGGCATACTGAGAGCGGTAAGTATTCACTTCCCTTCGCATGAGGCTTGTAGGAGATTTCCTGCACTTTTTTAAAATCAGTATCCAATGTGGCAGACTCAAAATAGGGCATTTAAAAGAGGCAGGGTTTTTTTACCTTTACACTCTATAGCCTGGCAAAGAGCGCGGTTTGGGTGTCCCCTGCTTGGCTTTCTCCCCTACCATTGAGATCCCAGCCGCCGGGTGAGATCTCGCTGGAGATGTTCGCACATTTCCCTCATGTGTGGCTGTGCTGGCCAGAGGCCAGCGAAGCAGCCGACTTTGCCCACCCCCGCTTCCGCAACGTGTACAGCCTACGCCTGGCAGAGCCCCGGCAACCCTTGTAAACAGGTTTCCCTGTGTGCGTGCCAGCACATCCGCTGTATCGGCCGTGGAAAAGGAACAGTGCAGTAAAACAGGCAGGTGAAACCGTGGCACGCACCGATACGTACTGCTGCGCGGGGCATCGCTTTGCCTGCGGGGCAGTTCAAATGCTCTGTATAACAGTCGGTTGAGTAAAGGCGGTAGAAGATTTTCCACTGATTTTAATGATGGCTGGCTGGAGCTCACAGAGTAAGACGCTACATGCTTTGCCGTTTCTGTTTCCCTGCCTTGTTGTAGTCTGTTGTGGAAACTTGCAGAGAGCCAAGCCTGTGCAAACGGATGACAGCCACGCACAGCTGAAGAGGGAGCACAGTGTGAAAGCACAGGCTCGCGCTTCAGGCTGTGCGCTGGAAGCTAATGCTATTTTGCAGCATGAGGGAGTGCGTTTTCTTTTTGGTGTTCAGGTGAGCACTGAACTTTCGACGTATATATAAGAGTGTGTGTGTGTGTGTCACAGAGGTTTCTGTCATAACTCCCCCCCCCCAAAAAAAAAAGCCATAGTACATGATTGAGAGAATGTTTTTTCCATTTTATTTATAAGTACTTACCTAGTTTTTAAAAATGCAGAAATAGCAATATGATAGATTTAATACAGCTAGCAATTAGAAGTGTGCATCTTTAGAGTGTTGGTTGTTTACAAAGCAACTGTACACCTTGTTTAAGTTATAGTTTAAACAAATAAACTTCCAGTGCATCACGTGCACTTTGTACAATCATGTTCCATTCAGCACTCCGGATCCTTCGCCCTACATTGTGCTTGTTGTCCCTTGAGACAGAAGAGGCCATCCTGGGGACAGAGCCACTTTCCTGCAGGTGAGTAGCTTGCCTGGATGCCCTGCAGAGAAACCATTATTTCCCCTCTGAACCTCTTCTCAAATATTTTCCTATTTCGGCAAGCCCCACGTACTTTGGTTCATTTTATTTCCAGGCTGTACGCGCAGGACTGATGATTTCCAAAATTAGAAGCAAAAACTGATTCAGTCCAGTCTAAACATTCTTTGAAGTAAGCCGAACGGTCTTGAATAGATAGCTGGACTTTAGACACCGCCTCAGAAGCAGAAGGTACACTGTCATAAAAAAAGAAGGAAAACAAGGCATTCAGACTGAGGGGATTGAACAGTGTGCTGGAGACGGTGGGAGACTGGAAAGAAACAGTTAGGATAAATAGTCTGTGCTTAGTGTTGCAAAGCATGCTATTCTTTTTTAATTTTGAGGTCAGTAGAAAATAGATTCGGACATTCATTGCTTGTGTGCCGTGTGAGTTCTCTCCTCAGCATTCCCGTGCACCATCTTACCTTTGTGTTGTGTCAGCTGGCTTTTGCTTTGTAGCTGCCTGAGAAATCCCGTTCTAACCGCACTCCCCCCCACCCCCCATCGCTCTCTAACAAACCCAGCTGTAACTGTGCCTCCCACCCTGCCCCGGTGTGCGTCCATGCAGGGAGAAGCCCGTACTTCTGCCTCTAGAGAACACGCCTCGGGAGGTAGGAGAGATGACCACGCTTCCTGACAGAGGACAAGGCTGAGGAGCCATCCGCCTGGGCTGGGTAGACAGCAGCACCTTTGCTCAACTCCCACTTCAGAGCAGAGATGGAAGCGAGCACTGAGGAGAGACAAGCAAGCAGGAGCAGCAGAGTGAGAGAGAACGCCCAGGTGAACGCTACTTACGTCTAGTTTTTAGTCCAAGTGATGAATTTTCACTGCCTCCTCGCAGCTGCCCCTACGGGACTCATGGAGAAGGGGGAGGTTGGCCACCCAGTGCAGCCCAGCTCCGGTCCCCTAAATTGTTGTACCGTTCAGTCGCAGCCCTCATCTGGCCGGTATCTCCGTAAAGAATTTGGGATTTCTGCCGCCTCCGCCTGCCAGCCACAGACCCTGATGGCATTTCTCGGAACAGTTGCCAAGTCGCATCCCACTGCCTTCCCTGCAGAACCCGTGACCCTTGTGCAGACCTCACCCTCTCCTGTCAGCTCGTTGGCCATTCATTTGTCAGTGCCAGCGCTAATCCTGACTCCAGCTCACCCTGTCTCCACCTGTGAGCACCCAACAGTAGCTAAATGTCTCCTCAAGCATGTGTGGAATAGAGACACAAGGAACCCAGCACAGGCCCTCTGGAAGCATCTCATTTGCAATTTTTTATCTCTCCTGACATGAATAGATGACTTAGGAAAAAGCTTTTCTTAGGACCCTGCTGCATTTCTGCTATCCTTTCTTAAAACTAGGTGGATGACAATACCTTTGTTAAAAGAAGCTAGAAAGTGCTTGATATGGAGCTCGCCATTCTGTAGGAATTGCTGACTATGGAAACACCTGGACTGTCCTTGATAGGTGAAAGAGATAAGGGTACCCTTGCACAGCAAATTTCTCTTCTACAGGGCTTGCTGAAAATTGAGTAATTGGAAAGAAAGTAGCTGATTTGTTGAGGCTAATAATATTTATTTAAATAATTGCATGCAAACTAGTGACCATCAGCATGGTATAAAGTTAAATGAATCAGCTGTTAATCAGAAGCATCTGCCAGTAAAAAGGGGCTGAAGCAAGCACAGTACCCCAAAGGTTTGAATTCCTGTATAAAGGGGTGCGGATGGTACAGCGTGCAAGTTTCCAAGTCTTGTGCTTACAAATGAGAAAAAAACAGCTGTCCTGACACGTACAGACTCTCTATGATTGCAGGCAAGTCTCATTCAGCCCGATTCAGATGGGGTGTTTCTCTGTCCAACAGGTTCTCTCTCCCCATGCTAATAGCTTCTCCGGCTGGAGAGGCCAGCGGGGTCCTGGCAACTTACTCTTCACTGGGAGGGGCAGCTGGGCAGCTGTGCTCTGCAGAAGGTGAAATGGGACTGGGTTTCAGGTACACCTCCCCTTGTGATTTTTGCCCAGATATTGGGGTAACATGAGAAAACACTGCTTCCCTTCCTCTCAAATTAGTCCCTGGCTTTTGAAACTAAGGACAGGTTCCTTTCCTGGAAAGGAAATGGATGGGCTTCTCTGGCCGTAAACTGCCAACAACATCCAGAGGTAGCTCAGGATTTGACAGGTCTCATTTGCAATGAAAACCAGCCGAGATCCCTTTCTCCTCCCGCTACGCAACAACCTCTGTCTGAACAGCTATGCCTTTCCCCTGTTGTGGTCCCCAAAGACCTTGCGGTGGAGTGGGGAGAAGAAATTTTATCGTTGTATGACAAAGAGGGAGCTAAAGTCCCGAGAGATTTGAGCCCCTCGGTGGTTTTTGAAGACCCTCCGGAGAGCTGTGCATAGCTTTGGGTTTAGACACCGCTGACAGTTCGACAACTTGACTTCCTCGAGGTTATGCAGAAAGTGTGGGGAAGAAGAAACAATTAAAGTCAGGCTTCTCAGCTATAGCGTAGCACGCTGCCCTCAATTCACCCACCCTTCCCATTTTCTGCAAGGTAGCACAAGGCCGGCGCTCTGTTCTCTCTCGAGTTCCCTCTGCCTGAATGTTGTAGCGCACTTGTTTTGTTTCCTGGCATGGGTTTGACCATTTCTGATAGACTACTTTACTTCTTGATCTAGGGCCAAACAGGAGTAAATCAAGAGATACAGACAGACACACACATCTCGATATACCTGTTACCACAAGTAATTTCCTGATTTTGTTTCTCACCCCTGAAGTGGTTGCACACCCGTGCTCAGCTAAATGGTTCCTACGGACGTGGTGCTCCTTAAGCCGGTAAGATGTGTTTAGGTGAAAGACCAAGGAAAATGGATTTGCACCGCATTACGGTTAACATGTTTTGCGCGTGGTGCAGTTTCAGGAGGACAGAGGAGGCAGTGCTAAAGAGGTAGAATGAGGTAATTCCTCCTAAAGGTGGAAAGCAAGGAGGAGGTTGTGCAGAGAGCAGATGTGAAGATGTGAAATTAACAATAAATATTTGACAGTGTGAAAAGCTTAAAAAAAAAAAAAAATTCTAAATTAGATCCAGCTCTCTGCTCACTATGATATTTCAACATCCTTTGGAAATCAGGATAACCTGGGGCTCGCTAAGAAGCCTCATTTACGAGAATGGGATTCTCTGCTCCGTGTTGCAGGAAGGGAACTTCAGAGCGAAATAGGAAGCTCGAAAGAAGGAAGCATCTTTTCATAAAGACTTCGTGGCAAGAAAAAACATGGGTATTTTTTGTGTGCAAGCTTTGTACATCAAAGTCCTACTTCTTCGCATCCTCTGAAACACACATATGACCTCCTCGCATGAGGCAAGATCTAAATTCAAGCTTTCTGGGAAAAGATTGTTCCTCTTGAAAATGAGCATATAAAATCCCGAGCTTTGCACAGAAGGAGGGAGTTAGTGGGTTTGTATGCAAAGTTTGATTTGTGAAGGATTAGCAGTGAACTGCTCGGGCGCTCTCACGTGCAGCCGTGCTTTCTTCTTGTTCTGTGTAGCGACACAGTTCCGGTTTACCAGGGGCCATAAGCCTCTCTTTGTTAATAACTAACAAACATCCCTCTAAGTGGCAGCAATCAAAACACAACGTAAGCCTGGAGCAGCTCCCCGAGCGGCAGAAGAGGAAAGCGCATGTGGGAAGCTCGCGCACATGTACTAATCCTCAAGGCCCCGAGCATCTCTTTCTTTAACTGCAGCTCGGGGGTCGAGAAAGCGAGGAAGGATGCGCGGGATCACAGTGCCAGAGACGGGCTCTCCTTCGGGCCTATGTCGCGAGCCCACACATCTGTAATTGCGCACGTCCCTGGCACGCCCTCCTTGAACCGTTACGTCCCTGTGGCTTGGGAACCTGGGTCACCTCCCGGTGAGAGGGCAGGGCATCGCCCTGAGACCCAACGCAAAGTTACTTGCTGGGCTGGGCCGGCGGGGAACGATCTGGCTGTCAGAAGCATCCGAAAACCCCTCGGGAGTCATGGTCCCCACTCTTGTCACCCTCTTGTAATCAAGCAGCGAGAGATCATTTCAAGCAAGAGTGCTCTTGCTGTGGCAAGTAATGCCATACCTAGAAGGCAGGTACCCGCCCACTGACCTCTGGGCCTCGGATCGGTTCCAGTAACCTCCATAGCTTCTTACTAACCTTCTGCTAACTAAAGGTTAGTAGCTAACCTTTAACTGAATCCACAGCACCCACTCCCCAGCCACGCTGTACTTTGCTCTATAATCTCTGTTTGAATGGCCTCTGCAAACGAGCACTTGAGATGCATGTATTTCCAGAGTGCTGAACACAGAAAGCCGTGAAAGCTTTCATGTTCTTGGAAAGACCCAAATACCCCACAGAAAAAATGGACTTTCATCTAAAAAGTGATTTTATTTTATATTTTCTCCAGAGTTCCTAGTGAAACGTTCCCATTATCGAAGGGAAAAAAAATACAAATCAGGCAAGCTTATACATCAGTAGTAAACATGCCCTTCACAGCGAGGCTGCGATCTGTCCTTGCGAACTTGACGGTGGTCCTAGCATTTCCTCTTTGCAACGACAGAGAAAATTGTATTGTTTAAAGAGCACTGAGATAGAGAAGGGAACGCTTAGAGGACAAGAGGGCCACAGATATTAAATAAATTAAAAGCATCTCTAAAAGTTTATTTCCATATACAAAATAACTTTTCTTTTTTCGGGGTGATTTTATTTTTTTGAAATTGACATCATCTGTACGAAGATGAACCTTTCCACAGAAATAGTTTTAAGAGGCTGTTTTTACCAGGAGAAACGGGTCGCTAAAGACAACATCAGTCTCCTGCGAACTGCCGAGCCTCTCCTCAGAGATGAGCATGCCAGACTGTTGGGCCAGCCCTGCAGCGGAGGACAGTGATGTGCAACCCCAGGGCTGCTCAGCCCCTCACGGAAGGCGCGCTCTGCTCCTTGCAAGGTCAGGGCCCCCAGACAAAGGGGAAAACAGAGCCGGCCTCGTGGCCCCGTTCAGGGGAACAGCGTCATTGGTTCTAGTGGGCAATTCTCCTGGGTCAAGGTACCGCATTGCAGGAAAAGCAAGTTTTATTTTGCACTCTGTATTTACCGTGAGATTCCCTGTTCGGCCTCCAAGAGCGGGGTTTTCAAGAGCTTTCTGCAGCGGCCTCCGTACAGCCTGCTCCTCAGTAGGGACTTTGCTCCCAGAAGAGCCTATCTGAAGAGAGACCTTGCGTAGCTCGAGACACGCTCCTGCCTATCTTTTGAGCCAGGCGCAAAAATAATGCACGGGCATCAGATACTACATAATTAGATGGGAAGCAAAGCCATTTATCGGTTAATAATATTAAAAAAACACAGAACGGGTGGGAAAAGCCTCCTGTGCCGATTTGAAATTTAAATGGTGATTACTTGCACGAGTTGGAAATCATTTTGAGGTCTCTACTAATACAAAGTCATACACAGAAATCATTGCCTCTGTGACATGACTGATGCTTGATATGGCTTTATATAGAGAGTTTCATTTACACACACAAATGCAAAACAAGTTGTGGGCATAAAAGGTCTCACTTCTATATGGCTAACTGAAGAGCATGCTCTTAGCATAGAGTCGGAAGAAGCACATCGCATTTTACTCGGAAGACTGTACCTAGTCTGGCCGTAGCCCAGTGAAAACCAGGCGGAACATACTCGCGTTGGTTTTCAGGCTATGCTTTTAAGGTCATTGCTAGGCTGTCTCATCACAGCACCGGAAAGCATCACCTATAACCTCGAACTCATCTTCAGTCCCAAAAAGCGACTCAGAGCACAGCTGCCCCAGACCACTGTGCTGGAGAAACGCTTATATTTAGTTAGCAGCTCTGTTCTGGAGCGCAGAAGTTGGGACGCCTGGCTGCCAACGCCCTCTTCTAAGCTGGGTAACTCTGCTACCATCCAAGGGGTGGGCCAGGGCACGTCCGACCTCTGCATTTGCCTCTGAGGAGCCCCGTTCCTGGCGCTGCTCGTGCCAGACACCGTTCACAGGCTGAGCTGGGCTCAGCTCAGTCCTGACCTTCTGCCCAAGAGCCGGCTGCTCCAATTCACCCCCAGCAAGCGGGAGGCTGGAGCTCAGCGACTCCTCACCTTACGGGCTCCCCGTCCCCGCAGGCGTTCTCCTGGGGGACCGAGTGCCTGCCCTTCCCCAAGGCAGCAGTCTCATTTGCAGCGGGATGACCCCTCAGCCCTCCCACGGGGAGTCAGAAAGCGGCGAGGTACTTCCTCCTCTGCGCTGTGTTTGGGAAGGTGCAGTCTGGTGCTATTCTAAGGAAGGAACAGGCCGCAGCACAGGGCGACGTGGGGAGAAATCCAGCCCCTGAGGGCTACTGAGCAGCTCCCGCCCGTCTACTCAGGACAAGAGGTGCACCACCTCAAGAGCCTCAAAAATAACACGAAGGAAATGATTCTGGCAGTAAGAGCGTTACTCATCAACAGCCAGCTCACCTTGAACAATGAAACGGGACGTATTGGCCCAAAGCTGAGGTTCCCTTGTCACGCTCTGTGAAATCTATTTTGCCGCAAGCTCTCCGCAAATCAAAGATTACATTTAATTTGGTTTATTGTTTGAGCTTGCGTGTTTTTTAACAGTAGCCATCATCACAATTGTATGAATGACGGACTTACCTCTGCAGCTCTTACAAAAGACAGCTATTGGAAACCAATGCATCCGTTTCTGCTCGCAGGGCCTGATGTCTACTGAATATCCGAGCCTGCTTCCAGCTTAGCCAGTGGCATACCCCACACGTCCTAATGGCACCAGGCCCAGGAGCGGACCGTTGGATTAAAAGGTGAGCCCTACGGTACGGGCAGCCTGCACACATTGCTGCTTCCGCCTGTCCTTAAAGTCGAGACAGGAGCCCACACAGCTCCGCTCTGGAGAGACAGGCTCTTTTTCATTACCAACACGCAGCCATAAAAACCATAAAAAGCTTTTTCCCTCCCGTTTTTAAGTCCATCCGATTTGCACATAGCACGTCTGACTTTTCTCCTGCACAGGGAAGTGGATCCAAGTAACCTTGAACTAAGCGTACACAGCTTCACACTTACTGCGCTTGGTTTCGGTGGCAGTTCTGCTCCCATATGCTAAAGACGGCACTCGGTCTCCAGAAATGGAGACTTTTCTCTTCCAGTTCCTGGGAAGAGATCCTTCAGGGCACATCGCTGCTACAGAGCTCTTGAATCCTAAGATACAGCAATCAGGATGGATAGCTGTGCTCATTAGTGTTGCTTAATTGGAGCCAATAAACATGTATCCAGTGGCACTCTGGGAGTCTGACTGCAGAGGTATGCTGTTCAAGCAGGGCCAGGGAAGGGCAGCGAGCGTAACTTCCATCTGTGACTAATCTGGGGGGGTTTTTTGGGGTTTGGGTTTTTTTTTTTTAGTTAAACTTCTGTCAGCTTCCACTGAGACTTTGTACAGGTAAAAATTGATTGCTGAAAGGATCCCTAGGCTACCTATTCCACCTCCGTGCCTCTCAGACCCGTGCACGTGCACGTTACTCGGGTTGGTAAACACGATGGCACCGGTGACCAAATACAGAAAAATCAATGACCGAGCGTTCAAACTAGCCTCAAATAGCTATGAAGCCGCAAAAAGGAATGTACATAAGAAAACTGTTGTCATGTGCAACACGCCGAGGAATTGCTGACTCCAAAGTAGAGAATTTAACTCTTATGACGATGGGGAATGAATTTATTCCCTATGAATACTTACCCTTTAAATACACTATTTCAGTTATGTAGGTAACTTACAGAAAAGGTTGTTGAACCTTTAGTCTTAGCGCACACTAAAACATCGCTCTCACCAGCCAAAAGCACTTTAAAAAGCATCACCCTCTACAGATCGTGCTGCTGGAAATGGAACCAGGGATCTGTCTAAAGTACTTCCGGGAACTTGTACTCCGTAACAGAAAAAAAACTTTTTGCAGCTGCGCTGGAGATTCATTAGACATTTTTTTTCCCACTTGTAGCTTCTCAACTCAATTTTTCGGTGGATACAGTCATTGAAAGAACGTTTTCTGTTTTTATTGTGCAAAACCTGCTAGTAAGAAATCTTAAATTGACAGCATAGGTACAACAAATTTGATTTTCAGAGTAGAAGTGAAGGGAAATAAGGGGGGGGGGGGGGGAGAATCTATCCGATTAATGTAACAATCACAACTCACCAACCAGAGGCAGTTTTGATGACGTAATTGTAGTGAAGGCCTACAGATAAGAATTATGCACCAAATAGTTTCACGTCAGGAATCAACGACCACGATTTCCTCATAGATTATTTGCAACTATGTTCTAGAATACGTGTTGCGAACAAGTCACTCAGCTGCTTCACCGAGCGCGATACTTTCGTACCCTCGGCCTGCTGAGTTTTCGTAGTGGCACGAAAGGAAAGTCTTTGCTTTTGGGACACCACAATTACGCACGCAGCAGTAACGCGTTTCCTGTTCTTCCGACCGAGGGCGCTGACATCTAATAAGCTGAATTATGAAAAATACATCAATGCAAATGAATACACACATGCAGTTGGTGACATAGCATACCAAGGAGATATATGTCTAAGTTGGATTATCTAAGGCTCTTAGGATGTCGGATTTGTTTTTCTTCCTTGCTGCACTAGTCAATAACCTAAGGCAGAAAGCTTAGCTTGAAAATGAAGAAAAGTATATTTCTAATCTCCCTCCCCATTAGTCACCACAAGAACAGAGACAAAAATTAACAGCTACCGCTGCTTCCAAAATCTTGTACAAAAATAGATCAGTATGTCCTTTCTGGCAGTCTCAAAAATCTTGAAGAGTCTTCTGCAAATTCCTCTTTCATCTCCTGATTTCAACGGAAACGGTCAGTCCCCGTTGCCGAGACTTGCGTCTTGGTCAAATTCGGAGACGAATCAAGTTCTTTGTATTCTCTTTCCTTGCAATTGCGATTTGGAATCCATTCCCTTTCCATCCTCTTTGTTGCGATTTGTTTACATTTTTTTCTTTTTCATCCAAAGGAAATGCATTGGCAGTGCAAACAAAAACTAGAGATCACGGAACACCCCCCACCCCCCAAATAGCAAGTGATCACCTCAGCATTTCAAAAGGGTCTCCCGAGATGTTATCTGCACGCGCAGGATTCCACTGTCATGTTGGGGTACACCTTAAGAACCACATTTTTATTTTCGTCGAAGAATAAGATACTAAGAGAAGACATTTTCTCAGGAACGCAGCAAGGCTCCGGAATGCCCGGAACGACCCCAACAGCTCTCACTATGCTCTGGATGGTGGCATGGTTCGATGGCTTCAAGGCCTGCAAAAGAAAGATACGGCAGAAAATGTAACTGCACCCATGTTACAATGGACTCACATACTCTAGAACAAAACTGTTTTCTCAAAGAAGGCCCTGTGGAGATCCCACAGCTGACTAGCTGTAAAAATCTATCCCCTACTCGACCATTTCCAGTTGTCACCGTAGCTGCCCCGAGGCAGCAGCGGGTAACGCGAGTCTGGCCCGGTTCTTTCGGCCGCTGGACACGAGCGTCGCTCCACCGCTTTCAGCTGCAGTGTCCTGCTGCGGACAGGGCCTGGGGCTCTCTGTGGGACGTGCCTTCCCAGGAAAATGCCCAGGAGGCAGACCCTGGGCAAGCCGTCAAGGTAGTCTCTTCTGAGTGCATTAAGTTACACGTGGGCTGCAATTTAGTCATAAAACGTGTCTGGCTGGCAGGGAGGCAGTCAATGTGCTAGCAGGCTGAGTCATTAGGGGAGCAAAAGAAACCTAACTTGTAGGCTGGGAAGTTTCACCGATAGAACGCGAGTGCGTCGGGAAAAACAAAAGCAAATAAAATGCATACAGACGAGAGAACGGAAGTACTTTGTACCACGATGCTAATTGCTTCAGCTTGCTCTCGTGCAACGTTAGGTTGGTTTGCTCAGTCCTCCATGCCAAATCACTTCTCACCCGTAGTATACGTCATCGGTGACATTGCCGAGTAACCGAGCCCCCTAATGCCACGCAGTTATACCTCATATTAAGGTGACATTTTTCTCCAAAGAACAAAGTTTCCTGGATTTATACTCACCTAAATAGGAACACGCTTTGTCTGATATGAACAAAAAGCGAGTGTGACCAGTGAGATAACTGTATTTGTTCACAAAACCAGAATACATTAATACACTCATAAAAATAGAAATGAACGGATTCACAGAAATGAAACGTACTAAGTTTTACCTCTGAACCCCCAAACCCTTCCAAACCCAAGTACCTGTACGATGTAAGACAGGCGAGCATGAAAAACGCACAACGTGCAGTTTTTAGCCAAAGACTTTTGGTTTTCTAAGAGTGAAACTTAAAAAATTCTTTTTAGAGCTCTTCTTTCACGTTAGAGCCTGGGACTCGCACAGTTCAATATGCTCGGTCAGATGCCGCTGAGAAATAAACGGAACAAGATCGGTTCGGCCAAATGGGCAACTGGCAGTTTTGCTGCGACGAGAGACGCCTTGCTTGTGGAAAAAATCAGTCTAAAGGGTTAGATGTCTACCTACCCGAGGTGCAAGTGTTAATGACCTTGCATGCAAAAAGCACGGAAATAACTGCGAGAATCTGTCTCGTCGTATCGTTTGTGCAGCATGTTAGTACATTTAGGAGTACCCGCTTCCAATTCTGCTGGCCATACACACGGACGTCTAACCTGTCCCTACTTAAGGCAACATAGCCCACGACTAATGCCAGCTGTACTTTCCCTCTTTCTCAGGGAGACAGCTGCCCCTCGAATTCCAACAGAATTGGATCAGAATGGACTTTTTCCGTATCGTGTTATTGAAACTAGTCTCAAGAGAGAACTGGAACCATTTGACACACAGTTGAAAAGGATTCACCGGGGAGCACGCAACTATTCTTTATGTATGTATTAGACATCATTTGAATGTTTTTCCTTCTTCTCATGAGGAACCCGTTTCGACTGCCGGCAGGCTGAGCAACAAACGGTGCCAATCTTGCACATCCCTTGCTTCTGTTTCTCCTCCGACAGAATTTTCTCAAGTATACTCAGGATCCAAGTCCCTTTTAAATGCAGATCTTACACAGAGCCGGATCTTTTCTCCCTGTCTCCGTTTACATTTGCTATCACAGCTTATCAGATGAATGAGGTGCAGGGGTGTGGCAGTATTCTGTCTAAAATACAAATGCAAAGCTTGTTGCACCATCCTCTTAATGGCTGTACATTTCCCAGCACAGTTATAAAAACATTAGCCTCCATCTAGGTAGCTGATCTCAAGAAAGACATGTCTGTTTGCTTGTTTTGAATTCATGAGTATACCTACACTCCCCAGCAGTAGTTGATAGGGATTTAAAAATGTCTTAGGTTAGTATACAATTCAGATTTCTGTATCATTTCTACCTGCAACAGGAAGTGAAAAGCTCCGATAGCACCCGGGCTTGTTTCCTTCTTCACAAAAACAACTGGGAGCCAAACAGATCTCCTGAGCCTGCTGATCAGACGTCCAAAAGTATAAATAACATCTATCGAGACCTTATTTGCCATTGCCAGTAGTACTGGAATTAAAAACAGGTCTCCAAATATGCCGTGTTAAGGTCTCATTGGAAACCCTTCCCCTTTCAGATGTGGAATCTGTACCACTAAAACGCTAAATTGTACAGAACCAATTTCAAGTATTGCCTCAGCTATCAGCGGGAAGAGCCCGGATACATTCTGTCATTGTATGATAAAGGAAGTATCTTTGATACGGGTATCGTACCATACAGAACACGCTCCGTACGGACTTGAAGCCTGTCTCGAATACGCTGCCCCTGGCCCTTAAGGTGCACTCTTGAGGACAACTGGCTTTGGCATAACTCTGCTTCTGCCAGCGGACGTTGAACTGCGACCGGAGTAAAATCCAAAGGCGTGTGCTTCTCAGAAAACCAAGATCGCCCTGGGAGTACTGAACTGGCATAACGCCCTGCACAAGGAGGGCGAGTTAGGCCATTGCCCGTGGGCCGCCTACGCTCTGGCCAGCACATGGTCACGAAACGCAGGCAGAGATTTTTTTAGGAGAGGAGCAGCAGGGGAGGCCGAGAGGAGCAGTGGGAGGAAAAAAATGCCGAGCTGACTCCAAACTGCCAAATCCGTGAATGAGTCCAGCTGTGGCTCAGGCTGCACCTGCTAAGCTGCACGCATCCTTGGGAGACTTGCTGCCCTGTTGCGTTTCATTAGAGATGTATTATGAGCAGGGCAAATGATGTCAGTTACGAGCTTTCATTCCTGACCTGGGAGAGGGTCTGCCTGGCCAGTACACTCTGCGGCATTATGCAAGCCCAACACATGTGGCTTTGACAGCAGTCAGTCCAGCTAATTGAAATCAGGGAAAGGGTAAGGCCAGAAAATTCGGAGGTGGAAAGGGGCGGGTGGGGAAGAGGCACATCTGTTCTCAATTACCAAACAGGTTGTCAACTTTAGGAGCTTGCCCTCAGCAAGGGAACATTATATACCCACAGGCACAGATTAGTTTGTTATTGCCCGATGGTTATAGTATCATTTTGCAAACACGGTCGTCTTAGTAGCACCAGATATTACGCATGGCTCAAGAACAACACATGGCTCTATAAGACGCTCGCTTCACCTTTTTATATAATACGGCTTTTCATTCTCTTTGGAAAACAAATGCATTTTGGTTTTTGCGATTAAAAAAGCACACAAAAGGAACAATTTGAATTCCAATGTGGACAGAAATCTACCGATTGTTTTCAGGGAACCCGGCTTGCAATGGGTTTCAGTAACCTGCTCTCTTAAGGAACGAGCTCTCTCTGCCGTACGTGGCAGCAAATATCCAGCTTCACAGTGTCTTAAAAAAAAAGGCAGGAAAAAATTCGGCTCTGTACGTTAGAAAATGTTTTGATGCGCAGTGCAATACCTCAGGAGAATTACCCAAAGACAGATGACTCGCAGGCAAAGCCGGAACTCTTCTTTCACCCAAGCAACACCGGTTAAGTACCCCTCAGCTGCGTGCGCCATTCGTACCTCCGTCTCACGCCTCCAAGTGTCAAGCGTTAAGTGTAAACTTCAATTAAACTTCATTTTGCCTCTTCAGAACCACCGGTACTAAGCGCATCTCGGGACGTTTTACTCGCCGGAACGTTTGTACGGCTCCTCGCGTTTCTTTCCAGAGGTTTGAAGTTACTCTGGGAATCGAGCCCTGAAGTTATGGCACACGTTACGGATTTTCCGGTTCCAGGTGCTAACAAAGGCTCCGGTATGGAACAGGAACCTTTTTATTACAGAGCTTCTTTATCATCACTCTACTTTTGGTTTCTAAGAGCTTCTTTATCTCTGTGAAAATACAGTACGCTTTTTGCTGCTGGAGGATCTGTGTTCTCCAGTAGAATCACCGACTGTCAGATGAGTCCTTGACTCTTTGCTTTGTTTTTTGGCAATGCCGATGGTAGCCCATAGCAGGCATCTCATTTTAAGTGAAGAACATTTTAGGGGCCAGGATCGGCTGCGCTGGAGAGACGTTTTTTTTTTCCCACTCCTTTGAATTGAAGTACTTTAAGTCTTCTGGTTTAAGTGTCACGTACCATTTTCTCATAAACAAAAATCAGAGCAACGCTCTTTTACGGTTGGGGTGAATTTTTTATAACTAAAGCTGTGACTGGAAATGCTAACCTGGTCTTAAACAGAGGGATATAGCAGGCTTTTTTATAATTTGCGTGTCCTTAAAGTTAGAACGGAGGAAGTCCAGGTCCGGCGCTTTGAAAAAATTTCTAACCTGTATGCCGAGTTACTGGTTTGATAGAGCACGGTTCCCATCAACGATAAAGTAAAAGGCCCAGTGCAGCGTATTCAAAGGTAATGACTCTATCTCTTCCTGTTCCCTTTCATTTTTTCCTTTGATCCGAAACCTGAAAGCCTGCCATTGCAGTTGGAGGTAGTCAGGTAAGTCATCTCCTTCCTCGGCTTGCTCTCTCTGGGTTCCGTCCCCTTTGGCGCATTTCTCCACCTGTCATTTTCGAAGGGTGACTCCCTCGGGTCCTTAAGCCCCTGAAATGCCACATAAATTTCGGGACTAACTGCTAAGGCTTCGCTGTGGCAGGAATAAAGGCTCTTGAACGGGAAGTTACAGCGAGACCAAAAGCCCTACCTTTACTTACATTTCCTGTAGGCGAGCGTGCTACGCTGAATGACCCCAGCGTGGATCTGGCAGCAGGGACTCCTTCGAGGCATAACGACTACTGTCTAATAAGCAATTTTCTGGATCTGGCTTGTATTATGTTTATTAAACAGGTTAATAACAAGTTCACACATCATAAGCACTATTCAGGAAATGTTTTATGGCAATTTGGGTTCTGGACAAAAAACTAATACCATGTAGTATTTTTTTAATTACCCTTACAAGCCTGTCTTTTTACTAGCTGTTCTAACCACTATGCCTTGCAGCATGAGACAAAGATATCACTTATTTACTAGATCCAGACGCGTAACAGGTGACCAGCTGCCTTTTACTGATGCAGGAAAGAAAATGCATAGTTTACGGTAACAGACAGCGCAAAAGAATCAATAAAGACCGTACCTTTGGAATTGGGAATTGGCATTCCCCTGAGCAGTAATAGGCGTCGAAGGATTTCGGGGAAATGATCCACTCGCTCCAGCCAATGTCTGCAAAATCCACCTTGAGATAGCGCCGGGTGCAATACCGTGGCTCATTCCACTGCTTCCTCCTCGCCTTCTTCAGCGTTTGTTCATCGAACTGGAGAGTCTGGCTCTTCTGGTGATGATTCTTCCTCTGCTTTTTCTTACTCTTTGCTCTCTCTGCTAACTGTGGCTGGAAAGCTTTGTAGGGTTTTCTGTCCTCCCATCTCTCATCCTCGTTGTACTGGTATTCGGCTCCCGGAAGCTCATTATTCTGCAACGGCAACAGGACGTTTGCGGAGCGCTTTCGCCGCCGCTGCCCGAGGCTGCCTCTCGCGTGGTTTTCAGGCCTGGGAAAGACCCTTGCCAGAGGATGACGGTGCCCTTGCAAACTAGAGACAACGCTCTCTGGCTCCGAAATAGCAGAATCATTGGCATAAATCAGAATGTAGGGTTCATAGCGAGAAGGTGCCCTTTTCCAGGGGCGATGGCTGGTCAGATCCATTTTGACACTGATCAGGAGTTCATTGTTTTGTTTTGCTTCGTGCAGGAGCTGAGTGATATCCTTCCACTGCCAGGAAAGGACATCCTGGTAAGCAGTGGAGACATTTATTAGGAAATGTCCCAGGCTCCGAGTCTGGTTCCCAGCAGAAGGAAAGGTCCAAACTGAAAGATGCATCTGAATTTCAGGTATCCTGTGCCTGTGACGAGAACAGCCTCTGGATTGGGAACAGTTCCACTTCGCATGCAGCAGATCGCCAATATAATAATACACCGAAGCTGAGAGGACGTTTTCAGACTCGGTGAGCGACGTCAAGTTAAAAACGTACATCTCCTGGCTTTCAGGGCCCCCTAGAAAAAGAAATACTTAGGTAAGACTAGGGGCACTTCAGAACGTTACAGAGAAAGGACCGAGCGCATTGCTTTCTAGGTAATACATTAAGTCCATGGGAAATTCTCACACAGCGCTGCGGGACCAGGTTTAGGCCGATATTCAGAAAGATAACCAAGCTGGTAAACCGGGGACCGTAAATCACACGCTTTCAATCTGGTTTCCTTGTAATACCTATCTCCATCCAGAAAGAGACATTTTCTACTGCTCCTCTAACTTCAGGAACCAAACTAGGTCACAGGAACAAAGCTCGATAACAGATGCACTGAAGACTTTACCTATCATCCAGAAATTTGAGCGACACCACAGTAAGGTTTTGCTCTTTTGTTTTCCTCTTTCGGTAACATTTCCAATCCCCTCCCTCTCAAAATGCACTTAGGTGACTATGGCTGCCCTGTCCTGACTAAAGAATTGTCTTTCTTTGTCCAAGGCAATCGGGACATCAATGGCGCTGACCCGAGCCCTCGCGCAGACCTAGCTGAAGCCACGGAAAGGCTCCCGCTGGCTTCACTAGGCACTGCATTGTCTGTAAACTTCCATTATCCTGTTGAGCCACAGCCTCAGTTGGAAAGAAAAGATTGCCTTCCCGACTAGGAGAGGCTCAACGTGGCCGTAAGCAAGAGGAAAAGCCCGGATTCAAACGGGGCACGATTCTCAGCGTCGCCACAGGCTTTCAAGTGTACTGCCAGGTAAGTCACTTAAGCTCCGATTGCCAAGCCATTCAATGCAAAAAAAAAAGCCTAGCGGGTTCCTTTAAACCTTCCACTCTGCTCCGCTGTGATCCGGGTCTCACCTGCAAGACAGAGACTCTGGCGTCCAGGTGGCATTTACTCTTAGCTTCTAAAGATGTCAAAGAGACTATGAAAGAGAGACCCAAAACCATGTAACATCTGGTACAGCTACCTGTGTATATCAGGATGCAAAACAGGTAAGCAAACACAGAAAGTACCGCTTATTTCAAAAGCCAAACGAACAGACAAATTGAAATCCTGCGTTACAAAGGATGTTTCCTCTCAATATTAACCATTCCTCCATTACAGTAAGACTAATTTGTACTGGCCCCTCAAGCGGTCGGTGACCTCTGCGTGCGCAGCTGGGTCTTCGTGACTCAGAGCCCTTCACACCGGCAAGGTTAGAGTTGGACACGGAAGGAAGTATAAAGTTACTGACAACAGCCTCGCACACAAAGAAGGAATGCATCTCGCCTCTAAAGACGTGGGGAGAAGAAACACCAGGATAGAATCGCTATTTAATAATTTTTAAGGCTTGGATGCCATCTCTGGAAAACAGAGACGATTCACCATTTGTAACGAGCTGAAGACACACAAGCTGGTCTGACAGCCCTTTGGCTAAGTCAAACGCTAATCACAACCAAAGTTTCCCTCTAGAATAATCAGGCCTAGGACTGCTTCAATTACACTGGGTAAATTTAGTCCTTCCACCTAGGACATTTCATCAATTTTCATGCCAGTCAGAGTTAGAAGGTATTTACTAGTATAGCTGAAGGTAGGTGGACAGTACTAGAGCAGCCCCAATAACCAAAAGAAAGGCAACCCAAAATGTCTTGTTCTTGAGGGGTGACGGCGGTGGCAAAACGCACCCACTTGCCTCTGTGCAGAGGGGAAACAAGCCGAGGACAATCCGTCTTCGTGGCTGGGATATTACTGTATTGATTGGGAGAGGTGCGGGGGACAGCGGGGTTTCCGTAGCTGTGAAATTAGAGAAAGCCAACCTAACCACAGCTATCTTGCACAAACCCAAAGATGCACTCCTAACACAGGCTGATCTGTGAAAACAGATGGCCCGCTACTTTAATCCCCTGTAGGGTGCAATAGAAAGGCTTGGGGGTAAGGTTTAATTTTTGTTTTAAAATTTCCTGCTTGGACTGCAGTTACGTCTGTCCTTCAGAGTGAGAGAAATACAGATCCAAATGTTAAGGTGCTATTGAGAGCTATAAAACCAGGCTGTATGGAAAAGTCAGATACAGTAAAGCAAAGGTATGGTCTGCAGCCCCCCAAAGGGCTGGAAACGACCCAACACATTAGGAAAACAAGGGAACACGGAATTAAATGCTTCTTTGACATCACAGCATGTCAAAACCCTCTCCGGAGGCTAAAGAGAAGCTATAGTTTACAGAATTTTGCAAGAGTTTTGCTTTTTTTTTTTTGTTTTTAAATTCCAAGCAATGAGAAGCATAGAGATGCCCATGGACCAGTGAAGAACAGCCTCCTGGCTTCCACCCTCAAAACACTGTAGTGAGTTTCCTGCCCGAGCAAGTAAAAACATCATTTTCAGTACTGATCTTTCAAAGATTTTGACAGCTTTATGTTCCGGGCGACAATCTGTGCTCCCAGCCTGCGATATCCCACCTGCTAACGCCATTCAGAGAAGTCCAGCAAAAAACTGAATTCTCCCTCTGCCTCCCCATCCCCACCCCAGCAGTCTAAGTGGCCTCTTCTTAACATTTTTTTCTCATCGATATTCTAAGCGATACATTAAAAAAGCAGGAATCGGTCTCGCTAGAAAGACAGAACCTTTCTCCCCAATATATCACATGCATTGCTTCATGAAGCTAGGGAAAAAACAACATACGCTTTTCTCAGTGAAACAGAGGGGGAAAAAAAGGCCAAATCATTTATGGAAGACACCCTTGTTTACACGTTCAGGCCAACCTGACGGTGGGTCACATCGGTAAGTTCCCAATAGCTGAGAACTAACGGACCAAACCCATCCAATTTCTAGCTATTACTTATGCCTGGGGAACTCGATTTGCTTTGAATTCGATCCTACTTTGAATTCCTCGAGCCAAACCCAGCTGTTTATTACATTTGTACTAAGCACACGAGGACCTGACCTCTGCTTGGTTTGTAATCACTAATATATTAAGGTTAATATGTAAGTTGGCAGAACACTAAGTACATCAGACTTAGGAACCAGAATTTATGATGTCTCATGAGCGCCTGTTAAAGAAGTTATTATTTGAATCACTGTTGTGTGTTGAATGAGAAGTTTTGATTTTAATTTTTACTAAGAATTCCACTTAACAAATACTGCCTGTTCTAAATCGGCATATTGTAGTGGAACACAAACCAAGCTGCTTTTGTTTACAAAGAAACCCTAGATGGCGTGAAACAGACACAGGAGGAATATATAGTTTCGATTAAAAGCAAAAGTCAAGAAGCCACTCTTAGTATTCAGCTCTACACCCAAGACTAAGTGCTTGCAGTAGGTGGTGCTATTTTCTCACTCAACGACCTCCAAACTCAAACGGCTCCGAAGAGTTTTCGGATCACGCAGTCTGCAAACTCATCGTGAAACCGGTTCCTCGTGGCCAGCAGAGACGTCTACGGATTTGCTGGCTTCCGGCTCAGAAAAAAACAACCGCGCGACCTGGGTTTCTGTCACCACTTAGGAACGCTCCGTCACATACATGCGTTGTGTCACAGCGATACCTGACTCTCAGATGTGAGCAAATGCACAGAAATAACTGTTCCCCAGGCTAATCATTACCCTTAAAAATGACAGACACATCAAGAAAGATTCAGCCTTAAAATATCTACAAATGCACCTTTTCCTCGGGAAAATTTAATTTCACTTAAACGAAACTTCGTCCTTAAACCCAGAGGACAGAAACTACTGCAAATCTGTCCCCACAGCAACACAGTTTCAACTGTTAGCCAAGGTCAGGAGCACAGTTCAAGCTTTTCACCCATGTCAGGAGGTATCGAGTAGCATCTAACCAAATGTTTTTGTGACGTGGGAAGCTTTCCATGAGCGTCATCCGGCTTGCTCTGCTGACACCAGTGAAGTTTTACTGACTGACGTGAGCTGAGGCTTCAGTCTTTACAATGACTTACACTGATAACACCTCTCATATAAACCATCTCACCGATTTCCCCCCTTGCTAGTCCCAAAGAACCCCAAACAAAAACCCAAGCCTAATCTAAGTAGGGCTTAATTCTAATACCTTGCCAATGTTGGCTAAGTGCTGTTTCCTAGGATGCTGTTATCGACAGCTCCACGTTCAGTGGAGGGGAGGCCGGGGCCAAACTGCAGGGGGAAGTCCATCAACAATTGCTCAGCAGCCAGCGGAAAGAGGCAGACGGACTAAGCCCAGCCAAGGCCTCAGGCCCATTTGCCCTCTGTAACAAGACCTTTACCGTCTCAAAGGCAACAAGATCTCCTTGCAACCAAGTCCTCTATTGGTCTAGAAGGATCAAGTCAGCTTTGCAGGTGAAAGAGCAACACAGGCTCGGAAACCTATGCCCTAGAACATCACGGCATCACAACAGCCTTACGTTTTCAATAGCAAACAAAACTGGTGAAAACAGAAGCTTTACAGCAGCTTGCTTTGCTTTGCTTTGCCGCCCAGACAAGAAATGGTCTGCTGCAGACATAGACAAGAATCTGACGCCCCCCTGCAGAGGGGATGCCCGACAGCAGGTCCCCCTCTGCCTGGGCTGGCTCTTAGGATACAGCAGCGGCGGGAAGATCTTACGAACCCTGGGCGTCCCAGCACTGCAGGCGGCTGCTGGAGCAAACTCGCAGTCGGGTCCAACACCTTACTGCCTGGCAAGATGCCCTCTGCTATCTCTGAGCAGCTGCACTTAGTAAACCTTGCGCTCATTTGCAGCAGTATACCATGCGGTTCAGTGGCAACTTGGTATTATCTGAGCAGCGGTAACTTCCTTGGCTCACTTGACATGCTTCCGAGCAGCAGATTTCTATCTGAGCACCACTACCTGAGCTAAGTCTCTTAGTTCTTTCTTACTTAAAGCGAGTTCTGCTAACTCAGCTTTGCTCTTCGGTACAAAATAGGAAGCGCAGAAGCCTTCTCAGCAACAAAGACGTAAGGAGGAGAAGATTTAAGAGGAAACAAGCAAAGGCAAAAATACGTGCAACACAGCTACATGCAAGGAATACATTGCTACCTTCCGGATATGCCAAGGCCGGATTTTAACGGCAATCCCTGCTCCCCTCCAAGGGACCGCTGTACGTTGCTGCCAGCCTGATAAGGAGTTTTCGAGACCAAGCTCTGCATGACAGAGCTCTTTTGAATTGCAATAGGTAAGAGACGTAGCATCACTGCACTGTCGTTATTGTGTGCTCCTACGGCATAGAACTTTGGAGCGGCAGCACAAGCGACAACAGAACTCTACAGGGCGGGGGGAGAGGGGCCATACAGTCCCTCTCTGGGCCTAAAGCAGAAAAGCCTTACTCTATCACAGAGGTGGCTGTCACCCAGACGCCAAGTCAGGGTGTGCCATCACTCACTGTTAGGGGAATCGGAGCTGACAGCTTATTTACTGATAGCTCAGACCAGAAAGCAACCCAGCTCGTAACACTACAGCTGAAGTACCCGCTGAATCTTTGGAGGCATGGCCTGCGCTTCCTCACCCTCCTGCAATAACCCACAGCTGTACGGATTGCCCGTTACTGGCATTAGAAAGGTATTTTAAGAAAACGCAGTAGGTCTGCGGAGACCGACATCACCGGCACAAACATATTCGTGTAACGAGGCGCACTTCCAGGCATCAATAAGCTGGAACGAGTCCGCTAACATGTGGTGTGTTTACCTTTATAGAGGATGCACTGACATTTTTATGGACCGCCAAATCTATCCCACGGGTGAAAAAGGATGCAATAACGAGGACTATTTAGTTATATAGTCATCATTAGCCATCATTTAAATGAGATATTAAAGCGGTGCCCTTGTGCCAGTGCACAGTTAAGAATGTATCAGTGTTTCCGTTGTAAAACTTTGTTTTCATGGGTTCATAGCCCAGCTACAAAAGTTCACTCAGAGCTGGAAATGGGAACAAGTTCCAGATCAGGAACACTCATTTGGAAGCCAGATTCCTTCTTTTCTCCCACCTTTGCTCTTACTCGATCGCTGCTTCCCCCTTACCACTCTGAGTATTTTGCAAAAGAAAAAGATAGGATCCAGTTCTCTCTTTTTAAAGAGCATACAAGGTGGTGCCAGACTGGTTTTATTATTTCTTTTAGCAAAGCAGATAAGGTCACGGCAGCTAGTAACTCGATATAAAAAAGTAAAAAGTCCTCCACTCTGAATAAAGCTATGGGCTACTTAAATAATGCACTTCAAGAAGCAGCGATGGGGAATACTCAGGATTGTGCGTACACGCGATTTTTACGATATGGAAACCACAAATACGCACATTGCGCATCACGAACGTGCTGCACAGCGGGCAAATGATCTCTATCCTATAGATTTTAAGCAGAAAGACAACAGCAGGTCTGACAACTAAACACGGTATTGAATTTGAAGTTAGCATAAGCTAAGCAAGTAAGGAAGCTGCATCAATAAAGTACACACATCTGAGAAGGGGAACGCGAAAAGCCGACTCTACTCCTTCTCACAGTCACGTTTAATTCCACTTCAGTGGTGGCAGTAGGTCAGCTGTATGAAAACCAAATTGTGCAGCCTGTCCCCTCGAGGCCAGAACTCTTCACGTGTGAAGTGTCATGCTCTAGAAACTGTGACCGACTGGGAACCGTGAGCACAGGTCACCCACGTGCGTGACAGCGCAGTGAGACAGGTGGTAACAGAAGCCAGAAAATTCAAATTCTGGGTCTGGTCCCGAGAGGCCAAACCTACAGATCCCGCCCGTTTGCCTTAGAGAAGGTTTGCAGGTTTGGAGGTTTGGGACCAGCCTGCCCAAATCATAGCTTAATGGCTTTCAAGTTCCTCCTGCCTAAAAACTACCAGGATGCTACTGCTTGCATTTTATTTATAGGGGGACAGCAAAAATGAACCGACCAACCCAAACCCCCCAAAACAAAACAAAAAAACCCCAAACCAAACAAACCACGCTCTCACTGTCTCCTGCCTGAATGTTTTTAAAGCTCTTGTTACAAAAGACCCTTAACGTTACTACGGCTCCAAGAGGCCAGAATTTGGCCCGTGCTGCTTTTTGCAGGCTGATGGCGGACGGCGACTAGCTGGCTTCCCTGTGCAGTGCTCGGTTTCCCCTCTTTGCGTGGGCATTTCATACCACAACAAAGGAAAGAAAGGCGTTTTGAAAAGGAGGAGAACATAGTTCTTAAACCACAAGAATTGGCCCAGGGGCAGGTGTAATACCTAAAATTACTTGAAATTCAGTCAATAAAAAAGAGTTTAAAGTAATTTCTGACTGTATAGCTTTACTATAACATCATTAGAGAGACCCTCCAGTTAAAGCTGAGTTTTTAAAATGACTCATTTGCAAGACATGTTCCTTTAGCGATGCTATGATTAAAAGTGCTTTCAAAAGCAAACTGCAAGTCTTGCGTTTGAGGCTTTTATCTTTCCGCTCTCTTTTATTTATTCCACGCTGTATCTTTCCTCCAGATCCTGAGCCTCAGAAGTTGCCGATCAGCACACCTCTACGGGAAGCACTGAAAGTAAGCAGATTTGTATCAGCCAGAGGTCTGGTCATTCAGCGGTTTCGCTAACCGGCAGGAGAAAAGAACGGTCGTGGGCAGAAATCAATGCACAGGCTCGACCATAGTTTAAGAGCACACTTGCCAGACTCGTCAAAATGTTCAGCTCTAACTCGCGCACCGTCCGACCTTCTTCCGAGCTGTCTTTTTGGAGTCACAAGGGATGGGAAACCACTCACTGTTTTGGTACCAGCAGGTAAAGAACCGGCAAAGGCTCTGTCAGGATTTTTACTGAAGCAGAGCTCACTGCGAGGCCTGGCCTAAGCAAGACAAGGGCTGCTAGCGTCATCACAGAACCACCCTGCAGCAATGACGCAGCTGCCACAGGAATCACGGGCCGAACATCCTCTGATGCAAATACGTAGAAAAAAATTAGAGCAGTTAAATCAATGAGAGAGAACAGTGGCTGGAATGCAACCAGATATACCGCAAACAGCATATGTCCTTACTTCACCTGTAACGGACTTGGGGCCTGGGGTTTCCTCCAGCTTTGTCACGGGCATCAGAGGTTCCTTTTTTGAGTGACTCAAACCAAACAATTACGTTTTGAGATAACTTAGCAAGATTATAGCAGACAACAAATTTGCCTGAATAGAAGATCACGCGAACATTCATCAAAATCAAAGGCCAAAACCCCCAGCCCACACAACAAACCACCACTAATAAAGCAGCCTAGTCGTGAAATCTGCCGCGCGAGAGATTTCAGGGCAGCGTAGGACGGAAACTTCAGAGGTGCCCACCCAGGGCTGAAGCTCTCGTCCTCTCCCCTCGGAGGACTGAGCCACAGAAACTTGCGTTTAACCGTCGTTAGGATGCTTCTTTTGATTAATCATATCTTAGTTCGTTCCTGCTGGCTGTCCATTGCAAGACCGCAGCTGCCATACGCAACACCGCTTTCCTTGGGCTACAAACAGGGACGAGTTTCGACAAATCCCACCAGTTCTTGGTCTCACCACACAACACACTGTCTTACAGGGTCTCAAAAATCTGGCTGGTGGGTTACCTGGGAGGTCTGGGAAAGGCCTTTCCCATCTGCTGCAGAAGAGCCAGAAGCCCCCCAGGGGAAAAGCGAGGACAGGTAGGTTTCACAGCCACATTTGAGAGTTGCGTTTCAGGAAAAAAAAGTTTCTCGCCTGAAAATACACAATTAAATTGCGAAATGTATGGTTAAACTGCAAATGAAATCACTAAAGATTTCCTTCAGGGCCTCTTGCTGTAGATGCAGGAGAAGTGCGCCGATTCTGAGGGAAGTTCTGCTCATCGCAGACAAAAAGCTGTCTCCTGAAGTGGCTGGCAGCGGGGATGGCAAAACGTGCCAAAAGAGCAACGGCAGCACGATTTATTAATTTAACCGATGCAGCCACATTAAGGGGAAGCCCGTGGGAGACACAAATTTGCAGCCGAGGAGCGCGACAGTCAGAGCAGAGGATCTGGAAACAAACTACCTTGAAAGGGAAATAGTGTGGATGTGCCCCTTCTGTCGCAGGGCCGGCCAGGCAGTCGGGCGCAAGGAAGAAGCCAGAAACCAGAAAAAGCCTTTTTCCTCCCCCCACCGCTCCGAGGAACATTTGTTCTAAGGCGTTTCTGGAAATGCACTTTTCTGCCATCGATGACCATACAAAGTGAGCTGCTGCTGCAGCCCACGGCGAGAGAAAGACAACAGCTAACTGGTTAAATATTTTGCGTAAATACATATAAAAGTGTCAAAAAACTTATAACCGCTTCCAATTTATTGCTTTGGCACTTAAAATGTGAAAGTAGTGGAGGACGAGGAAAGGGATTAGTGAATAGTGTGTTTATAGGACCGCTGCCACCCAATGTCAAGTGAGAGTATAAATATAATCAGAAAGACCACAGAGATGGGATTTCAACCAAAGGCCTTCTGGGTTTAGAACAATAAAAATCTTTAATCAGATATGCTTAAAGGAGCAAATATCACTCTGCTGGGATTATACCACCCCCCCTTCTTTTTTTTTTTCTCCTTCATTATGCCTTCCCCTCTTTCAGAACAAGGCAACATACATTAGACTTCATACTGCAAAAAACCGATCACGTTGGAAAGACAAGGAGTTCCTCTGTAGGAGCAGCAACTGGGGAGTCCCAGCTCTCCATCCTCCAAAACCAGGGTATTTACGCCTCTAGCCTCTAAAGCCTCTCTTGTGGACAGAAATACTTGCAGTAACATATGATGGAGAGCATTTGTAGGGCTGAATCCTAAGACACCAAAGCCACTCAATTATTCATGGTATTTGATCTCTGTGCAGAGCTATCCTATAATAGACATCGCTGCCTTTGAAGAATCAGAAGCAACGACTCGCAAAGAAACCTACGGAAAGTCTGGCACCCAGCTCTCGGTTTTCCGGGAGAGGAAGGAACCGATGCAGGTCACAAACTCCCAGACAACGCTCGGTTTTACTGATAGATGCTCGCCCGTGAACAAGCTGCTGGGTCAATCCACTAGCGCAATGAAAAATACAAGACCGGCCCATCGGGCTGCTACGTACGGCGTGACAGTTGTCATACAAACAGCACGTTTTCAGTACGCAGCGGATTTAGGAGGCAGATCCCAGCGAGCGTCGCGTTTGCGTTCTGGCATTTCCATTTAGCCCTCGCGGAGCGCAGATGCACAAAACGCAGAACAGCGGAGCCGGGGGATGCAGCGCCAAGACAGCACCATCCTCCCTTTCTGCTAGGACACGGTTCTTTTGGGATGCTGCCATGCTGAACACACGCCCTCCCCTCCCCTTTATGAAAAATGACTTTACCTTGTCGTAACTCTACCTGTGCGTGCCAGTCTGTAAACACGGAGAGATCTAAGTGCCACTGCCCAAGACGCCGAGATGCAATATTTACCACGCACAGATTATGCTTCAACTAAACTCATTTGCCACCGCCCCGAATTGCCAGTACCACCACCGGCGCAAAAGGGGTGCTCTGTAGACAGTCGAAAGGATCGCCAAACCGCGTTATTGCTCCACCACATGCAAATCAGCCCCCGGTTTCAACAGAAGCTACACATGCAGAACACTGACAAAAGGAGACCCCAGAGAGGATATGTTAATTACTCCACTTCCCTCATATGGTACTCAGATATCATATGGCAGAGACGCTGCAGACAGAGTCAAAGAGACAAACGAGCAATTAAAATACGGGAGACAACGTAAACGTTATATCCTGAAACGCAGGACGACTGCTGCAGGAAGCCTTACTTCCCCAGTCCTTTTCTCACCCTACGTCGAGCTCCCCGGGCACCAAACCAGACCCACCGCCCGAGGGGGCGGCTGCCGGCCAGGCGGGCACCGCTGGGAGGGCCCGCACAGACCCTTCCCCGGCCCGCACAGGGCCACCCCGCAGCCGGCTGCCCTCCCCTCCCCTCCCCTGCCCCGCAGCCGGGTCTGCCAGCGGCCGGGGCAGCCGCGCCCTCGCCCTCCGCCGCCGGCCCCGGCCCGGGGGCGGCTCCCGGCCCCTCCGCCCGCAGCCCGGCCCCGCCGCGCCCCGGCACTCACCTGCTGCCAGCGGGCGGAGGCCGCGCACCGTGTTGCCGCGGCGCAGGGGCGGCCCGGGCAGCGCCGGCGGGTCCCGGGGCCGCGGCGCCGCCGCCGCCCGCCCGCCGCTGTAGTGGTCGTAGAGCCGCAGCATGTGCTCCGAGACCCGGTCCCCCGGCGGCGGCCGCCGCCGCCGCTCCTCCTGCTCCGGCCGCTGCCCCGGGCCGTAGTCACCTGCCGCGGCTCGGGCCCGGCCGCCCCGCAGCGCCGCCGGCGCAGCCCGCCGCCGCAGCCCGAGCCAGCGAGCCTTCAGCGCGTCCCCCGGCGCCAGGCACAGGCAGCCCCAGCCCAGGCACAGGCACAGCAGCCAGCGGCTCGGCGCCGCCATCCTGCCCCTGCGAGCCGGCCGGGCGGGCTGCGGGGACCCCCTCGTCCCGGCGGCCCCGGCCAGCGGGCGGGACCCCCGGTGAAGTTTGCTTCGGCCAGATGCAAGCCCCGGCGGCGACGGGTGCGGATGGGGGCTGCGCTGAAAATCGCAGACGGGGTTTCCTCTTTTTTTTTTTTTTTTTGGAGAGGGGCGGGGGGGGAACCCCCAACAAAAAAAAAAAAAAAAAAGAAAAAAAAAAAAAGTGGGGTGGAGGAACGCGCCCCGGAATAAAGCGCCCGTCCTTCCCGGAGCCGGCAGCGAAGGTGTTTATGCCCCTGGCTCTGCAGGTTGGGTTTTGGCGAGAGGTGGGGGTGTTGCGCTCCGGGCGCAGCCCGGCTCAGCGCTCGTGGGGCGCGCGCCGTGTGCGTGTGCGGCGAGCGCGAGCGCGAGTGTGAGCCCGGCGCTCGGGGCTGATCCGTGCAACCGGCAGCCAATGGCGCCGCCCGCTCCTCCGGCCCCGGCCGCAAGCAAGAGGCAAAGCAAAGGGGAAACCGCCACCCGAAGCAAAGCGCGCACGCCCGCAGCGAGAGGGGGACTCTGGAAATGCAATCACTGGCGCTGACCGCGTCCCCGAGCGCCGCCGGGGAGCGGGGTGGCGGGACCTTCCCCTCCCACCGCCACCCAGCCTCTCCCAAAGGCAGGAAAACCACACCGTTGCAACCGGACAAAAATCACCAGTCGCACCGCGCTCAGCCTTCGCCCCCTGAAAATCTCAAGGCTCGGCTGGCCGCAGAGCACAGCCCGCGGCAGGCAGGTGGAAGGGACGCTCACCGGGCCGTGCGGGGCTTCAGCCCCCCTCTCCCGAGGGCCAGCCACGCTCCGTGGCGCGCCGCGTCCTCCTCTGTCACCCTCCAGCCCGGCCAGGGCCGGCAGACCTGTCCCCAGCAGCCCGGAGCCCGTGCGAAGGGACGTGCCCCATGCCCAGGTGAAAGGAGGACGAGCCCTTTCGGGCACGAAACCCTTCTGTGAGCCGCATGGCATCAGGCAGGGAAATCCTGCGTCCCCGGACTCCTGCACTACAGCAGGGCACGGCAAGGTGTTCCCTGCTCGGCTGAGAGGGGTTCACATGCCTCCTGCCTTTGCCGCTTTTCACCACCAAAAGGACAGAAAAGTCTCACGCCTCTTGCCAGCGCCACAGCATCAGACAACGCCCCATCGGAGATGTAACGCTGTCCCTTCCAAAATACGCTTTGCAACACAAAGGGTGCCTTGCCCCATACATCTCACACAGGAGATGGAAGGGAAGCCTCGTTGCATTTTTCCCCGTTTATAAATACGTTGGTTCACAAGAATGACTTCGTTTCTAACCTGGAGAAAGGAAATAAGAAAATTGGCTTGCAGATTAGTAGATAGAGCGTAGCGCACGTGATTTCCAGCACAGGGCTTCCACATTTTCAACGGGCTATAGAAAGTGTATCGTTATCAAGCACTACATGTAACTCTAAAATACATCATGTATAGGAGGGTGAACTTGCCTTTCAGATTCCGCTGCATTTGAGATCGGTAACAAATATTGATATGCAGTTTTAACAAGCCCTTCTGTAACTACAAGAGGCAAGTGTCTACTGGCAGGTAGGAAGCAAAGAGAAGATTTTGAAAAGCAGAGCAATAATTTTTATATGCTTCTATTTTCGAGTCCTCAAATACAACCCATGGCAGTTTCTCCTTTTCAAACAGTTTTGAGGCATCGAATTTGCCATATGCATCTGAAAATATTATCCATATATATACAAACACACACAATTTCAGTATTAACACTAATATTAAGATTAACTATACTTTCCACTTCTCTATGTAAGAAATGTACATTAGTGCAATATCAAAACCGAACAAGTGAACGTACGTAATTAAAACATTAAGGGGCGCTCGAGGTTTTGGACACAAATAATAAAACCAGTGGAGATCTCCGCAGGAAGAAAACAAAATGATTCAAACTGATAGCTAAAAAATTCAGCACGAGCAGCAATCTCCGGCTTATATCCGTGGCAGAACCGTCAGTCCCAAAGAAGAATCTGTAGGCAACTGAAATACTGGAATTGCTATTTCAGCTTCAGTCATGTTATTTTCTACTGGTGAGAGATGCGATTTACAAAAAAACCCCAACACCACACCGCTTTAAATAAAACCAGCATAGCCAAATCCTCTTTTAAACCTACAACGCCAAATAAGTGGCCATAAGAACACAATGTTTTGCATATCCAACGCATGTTTGAAACTGCAGCCTGACTCTTGAGATTGGACCGCTGTAAATCAAGAACGACTTCAGTAAAAAAGAAAAAAAAAAAGAAATTACTTGGAGACAGTGTGTATCTAACACCATACCCAAACAAAGGAAGGCTAGACAAGAACTAACTTACAGTTCAGAATGGAAGCTCAAGCACCCTATTGCCGAGCTTTTATTTAAAATCTTGTAAGTGTTAGCGGAAAGCCCTGTTTATGCAAAATTAATTCAGAATTTGGCTCCCAGAGCCTTGCCCCACCACTTGACTGTGCTTGTTTAAGTTAAGTGTCTAAAATAGAAAGTTAGCCCTATACAATCCTATTACAGCCAGTAAGGAGAGAGAAAGAGGACACTCGGTGTGAGGCAGAAAGGAAAAAGTGACTTCTCCGAATCACCCTTTTTAGACGGCCGTTGCAGTTTTTGGAGAGCGCCGCAGAAGAACATGCCGAGTTTCAAATACCCTTTGCTTTATGGATTGCCTCTGTGACACAGTGGGACGCTCATTACATGCAGTTCCGTGGCTCCCAAAGTTAAAAAATATCTCTAGCCTGAACCGGGCATAAGATTTTCCAACGCCAGAGCATTGTGACGGCACAAACCAAACCAGTACATGCAAGGAGTTACTCCTCATTAGTAAATAACAGCTGGCAAACTCTCAGACCTGACTTCTGAGATAACAGTGCTTTTGCACTTTTCTATTATTTCTTATCCGTGTCTTCCATGGAAGTGCTGCAAATCACTAGCAAGTTCAGCATTGTTCAGAGAAAAAAACTTTGACCGTGTCCCAGAGAGCTTACGGTCTAACCCCCCAGGTTTCAGAAGAGCTGCGCTGACTCCCAAGAGAAGAAAGAGGGCCCCATAAGCCATATATATATATATATATATATATATATATATATATATATATAAAAATAAAACTGCATCTGGTACCATGCGCCATGGCGAAGCTGCGTTCCTAGCCTTGACCGAAGGGCATGGTGCTTCTTCCATGGTAAATATCGCGGAGGCAGAGGCACCCGCAGGCTCACCCTCAAAACAAGGGTTCTGACGGTGACCCTTTGTAACCGCAGGCATCAGCGAGTGCCACTGAAACCACCCCTTCCTCTTACGGCCGCAGTGTTTCCAACCAGGAGGCACACTCTGCTTTTTGGCCTCGGTTAAAGAATCTGGAAGATCAAATTCAATGGGTTATTTAGATAATGGTCAGATTCCAGCTGCTTCTACAACCCTATAATAATGTGTTTGCATATAGCATTCACGGGACAGAACAGGAAGTGGAAAGTAGTAACTCGCAAGTGGACTGGGGCAGCGATGTAACAGGAAAGGACATGCCGTGATAAACGTCCAGGCTGCCTCGCTCACCCAGCACAGCCAGACTGAGCTCCCAGGCGAAAGGACCACGCGACCGGTATTGCCAAACGTGGGTGCGTGACGCTGCTGCCCTACCCCGTCTCAGTAGGAAAGAGAGGGAGGAGCATCCAGAACCAGTTAAAGCAGATCAAGAACCTTAAGAATGAGACACTGACTTCCATTTAATCTTTCTCTAAATTCTTCATTAACGAGCGATAGCTCAAGGACTTGTTATCTCTGCACTTTTTTGGGTGGAGATACTAATGCACGTGACCTCGCTTTGCATCTTTCGGTGGCGTACCGCTCCTAGCTTGCAGCGAGACAGGCCCCGCGTCAGCGTTATCTTGCTGGGGCTCTAGTAGGAGGGAAGGGGGCTGTAAGCTTTACAGCTTCCCACAGTGCAATGCAGACAGCAGGGAAGTTCCTTTAGGAACCGTGCCAAACAGGGAAGGAGCTGCTCCCCACTTTGCAGCAGAGAACTCCCCTCCCTGAAGGTAACCCTCCACCTCTTCACGTTGCTCTCGAGGGGCACCGAGGGACAGACAACGCTGAAGAATCTGCCCTTGTTCTGGTCTTCAGCGACTGCTGTCACAGCGGATGAGATACTCCCTTGTGCAATATTCCTGTCCCCGTGAAACCCAGCAGGATGGTTTAACGCTCATATCAGTATAAGCAGAGTCCAAGCTTGTAATTCCACCCTGCTCCCTCAGGCATGCTAAAATTACTCCATAATTCTACTAATAACAAATATCAGGCTTACCACGCAGCACTTCAGCTATGTGCTATGCAAAACCAGAGCTTACCCTGAACCGAAAGGACTATCTATCTTTTTGGGACGGTTTAATCGTTGCGACCCCTCTTTGCCGTAAGCTTGCTTTCTGCTGCGGCTGACCAACAAGAAACCAGCTAATCCCAGCTGTCGTGGTCATTTTGCTGGTACGACCGCCTCGGAACTCAGTATTACCGAGACAGGATTACTGATTCCGTGAGGACAACGCACACCCGGTAAGCGTACTACAGACAAAAGCTTGGGCAGTGACGCTGCACTGAAAGGACCCTGTCTACTTCAACACCCCCAGCTCTCACCATTCTGTGTAAGAGACCGAAACATGCAGTCTACCGGTCCTGATCTAGCAAGCGAACCGAGTTTTGGCAGGAAAAAGCTGTGCTGAATTGCAACTAAGCAGGCCAAAATCCACGAGGATGATTTTCTATCCACCTTCTTATTGCATTTTTTGAGGCAAACATTAAACGTGTGCTCAGGACTGCACGGAAAACATTCCCGGCTACAGGCTTGGATCGCGACTCTTAGTTCGCACAGCCAGTACACGGCAAATACGCAAGGAGGTACCGGTGTTCAGCACAACTCGAGGCATTATTAAAGTGGAGTAAGGTTTTTTTTCCCCCAAAGCTCCTCTGAACTCCTACAGCAGAAGTGCAGGGCGGTGTGCCGAAATGGGGGTCAGCGGACCTGCCATTCTCGACCGCTTCAGGTACTTCTGCAGCTCTAACAGGGGACCACCACAAGCAATCGCTGTTATGGATGGTGCCTGCCTGTGGAGATGAAGACACCTAGCTTCAGGTGTCTGTTTTCTAGCTGGGTGTCCATCACACCCTTCTCGTCGATGCAGGGAGAAGGATCTAAAGAGCTACTCGTCTCACTCGACAGTAGGCTTTTCGTCAGCCAGTTTGCTGTCCATGCAACTGCAGAGACACTCTTGGAGTTGCACCGCTGTGACTTTCAACTTCAAAGGTTGGGCCAACATTCCCGAGTTAGACTGTGAGCCCCCGAGATGATTCTGTAGCCTTCCTCTTCAGGGGCAGCCAGGTGAAGATGTGCAAATGAGGCTCTCCAGACCAGCACCCGCCTTTGAAAATATACATCTTGGCACACAAACAGCAGCCTTTGCATCGGAAAGCAGTATCTGAATTTGCTGGTTGTGGGGAGAAAATCTTCTTTCATCAATCAATCAATATGCATCGCTACTGGTTTCTACACTTAATGGCCCTCGATGAGTTGACAGAAGCAGCTCTGCTATCCTGTCAGCCACGGTTTGTTTTCTTTCTAGCAATGTTTATTGCTAAGATATGGATGTATTAAAACATCGAGAGGTAGGCAAGGGGATTTGGCCAAGTGCGAAAATGGTTTCATTTCAAATGAAATATTTTGGTTGAAACAAATTGTGGTCGGTTAGTTTGGATTCTGACTATGTCCCCATCTGAAATTCTCCACGGGCATCTTTTCAGCTCAGTTTCTTTACCGTTTTACAAACAGCAATGAGGGCCATGGAAAGAACCTGTGGTTTGGTTTTCAGCAGATATTTTGACACTGGCGCTACTTCCAGAATGGAAACGTAGCTCTGCAGTTTTTCTTAATATACTCTGTGGCCTGAGTCCCGCTCCAAGCGAAGCAGATGGGTGCTTGAGCCTGGTTGCACTGATCGGCCAAGGTTCATATGGCCAAGATGCTTAACAACACAGTAAAGTCAGCATTTACCGATACATTTCACAACTGCGCTTCATTCTGCGACAAAATGAATGTTAATTTTAATTGAGGCAGAAATTTCATGTGTTTCCTGTTT
The DNA here is from genome assembly GCF_030463565.1 of Pelecanus crispus. NCBI lineage: Eukaryota > Metazoa > Chordata > Aves > Pelecaniformes > Pelecanidae > Pelecanus > Pelecanus crispus. The sequence goes on from NC_134646.1 coordinate 116,632, forward strand.
AGTTCTTGGTTAAAAAAGGAACAAAGTTAAACATCTATCTTTCAAAAAGCAAACGGCGAGCTCCTCGAAAGAGACTCCGCCAGCTCCGTTTCATAAAGAAGCAAGAAATAGGATGGCCACGGTGCTGCTCTGACATTTTAATCTTTTCTACCAAGATGGCCAAATGAAAAGGTCAGATCTGGATCTCTTCCCAGAATAACGGGAAGTCCAGACTCAGTTTTACCCCGTATGACCTCCATCTACACAACAGATCACCAAGTATCAGAAACTAATCACTGTCGCCTATCGGCGTAAAGCAGCTCCCTAACAGCTGAACTGTGCCCTTGTATAGGAAAGAAAAGGGACTGTGCAGGCTCGGGGGAAAAAAACATCCTCCACCCGATCCATCAGAGTTACCTGGTCAAGAGGAGGCGTACCAACAGCTGAGTGCCAGACATTCTCCCTTCAGTCTCCGGGAAAATCATGGAGCGTGTCCTCTCGGGACACGTTTCGGGGCACGTGAGGGAGAAGAAAGCGACTGGGAACGGTCAGTATGGATTTGCCACGGGCAAATCACATCCGACCCACCCGATTGCTTTTTGTGATAAACCGACTGGACTCGCAGATGAGGGACACCAGCGGACGACATTTACCTGAGCTTTAGCCACGGTTTTGCCACCGCCTCTGACAAAATCCCCATATCCAAGTTAGGACATTACCATATGGATGGCTGAAAAACGATTTAAATGATCAGGCTCAGAGGGTCGACATTAATAGGACATATTCCACTCGGAGGCCAGTAATAAGCCAACAGCTACAGGAGGCGGACACACATCTTGGCGACTGACCGATACAAGCCAAAAGCTTGCGTTTGCTTTGCATCCGTACGCAGTCGAGTCGTGAGGTCTCCTCTTTGGGCCAAATCCTCAGCAGACACAAACTACAGGGCTTCGCTGATTTCAATGTTATATGCACAGACCAGATTCACCATATTATAGTAGCCACACTTACAAGAGATTGGCAATGTTTTTTTCCCCCGAGACTCTTAAGAAGATACTTATCCACTAAGTAAACTAGTGTTACTTCAATGATTTAAGCCATAATGATTTTCCTCATGTAAGCTTTTGACCTAGGAAGTGCAAAACCTGTTAGTAACAGTGCTTAAATTTAACATCTCAGCTTTTCAGCTGTCAGCAGAACTGATACCAATTATGCCTGAGGAGAAACGTGGGGGAACGAAACACCTGAACTCGTCCCCGAACACGGGTCTGCCTGGTGACAGCTGATGTGCACCCTGACCGACTTTCTGAGTATTCTGTTGACAAAAGGCAAAACAAGTCATTTAGAAGGCTAAGAAGGGTTAAAGAACGCGTTGAGCCCTCACGTTGATGCAACAGCAGTAAAAATGATTTGTGCAGAATGAGATCTAGTCTGAACTTGGTGCAGAAACACTCTACATATTTTGCATTTTTAATGGAGATGACTAAATGCGGTGTTAGTTTCTTATTTTTCTCCCTCCCCCTTTTTTCTGTCTCACTGTGCAAAACGTAGCAGCTCAATGGCACAATCATCAAAGCAACTGTGGAATAAAAGCTTACCTACCTTTCTGGTGTTTATAAAAACAAGGCAAACATTTCAGTATGATATACTGACAGGCTCCACATCTCAAAACACTGTCCAACTTCCTAAATCACTTCTTTGGAATATCCATATAAACTCATCTGCCTTTCTGCACAGCATACAAATCATTTTGGTACAAATCGGGTCTTAGTCAGTCTGGAGCGCAGGTCTCTACACCAAACGGCCGCAGGGGCACGAAAAGCTACAAAACACGCAGACAGACAACAAGAATAGCCATCACCACATGGGACAAATTCTGCGTACACACCGGTGTGATTATGGAATGACTCCATCCTATCCAGTACAGTCACTCTAGATTTCCATCTGCGGAGCTGAGATAACAATTTGGACTGCTACAATCTGTGGGTTTTTTTTTTTTTTTTTTTTCCTTCCTGGCTCCCCCCTTCTATTAAGAAATAGGAAAAAAGCAAAGAGGTCAAATAACGCCGCTCTAGAATTAGGCACCAAACTCCAGCTGGTGCGTGCATGTGCACGTGTGTGTGTCTACAGATGCACGTGCAGGCAGATATTTGAGGCAAAATCAAACTGAAGCTGTCTGGAATTATGGCTATGCGTAAGACAGCCCGACTGTCTTTCTCCCCCTCAGTAACACGTACGTTACTTGCCTTACAATTGGGCAGGGCTGGACTTTCCCAGCCGATCACCGACCTATACTTGTTCTACCACGGTACTGCAGCAAGAGAGGGGCACGCGTTCTCGCCTGCGTCAGCGAGGACAGGCCACGCACAAACGTCACCGTCATCCGAGCTGCAGCCAGTGCTGCTCCAGTCAGGTCTGCAGATGCTGCTCCCTCCCTGCTGGGCCCTAGCAGCTGCTTGCTAGTACAGCTCCATCCCACTCCACCACAGAGTCTCCCGTTTGTGAGGCAACCTAGCCTTTTTATTCCTTAGCCCTGGGCACACAGTAGGCTTCAATGTTAATTAAGTTTATTTAAATGATGAGCAACTCCTGTGCTGTTGTCAGGGCCAACCAAACTCACCACCCCCCAGCAGCCCCTTTCAAAAGCGCTATTTAAAACCTCCACCAAAAACTTCCAGGTTTCCACTTTTTCAGAGCTTGCCATGTAAGGCACTTACCAGGTAACTTCTCAGTTGTTTGTTCCCTCCACAGGAGCATTCGGAAGTCCCAGGGAAGAGGAAACCACAAATACTCCTTCTGGGGGAAATGAAATAATTACATATTTGCATCACAAAGTGATATCAGCAAAATCTGTTCAGCATGTGAAGGCCAATCCCACGTTTGCGCTTATTAGTTGCCTGGCTTTCAGGCTTTCCAGAATTTACTTACAAGAGCAATCTCCGCTGCTGTGGCTCCTACATCCCGCTCTCCTCGCTCTCATCTGGTAAATATCCCCCCGCAGGTTCACCCCGGCTGGCTCGCAGCAGCCCCCTGCACCATCTGTTTGCCCGTCTCAGATGGGCTTCTGCGTATTCTGCTCTGGTAGGGCTCCTGCCACCAAGCCTTCGGGTTGGCGACTCCAGCTTTGCTCCTGGCAGCACGTCCCCAACCCCACAAAGTGACCCCCGCTCTTACTCGACCCACGATCTCTGGCTAAGGTGCGTCGTCCTGCACCCCCAGAAGCCATCGCTATGGAGAAACCTCGTCTCTTCTCACTGGATTGGGTCTTGCGACCCAGTCCGCAGAATCCGCCGCAGTCAGCTCTGGATCTCTCGCTTTTCCCAAGCCCTGTCATTCCCCTACATCCCTCACATACACACATTCCCACGTACAGCACCGTGCGAAGTTCCTAACCAGCACAGGCAACACTGAACAGCACGTCAGCCAGCAGTGCTTGGCATCGCACTACACAAACCGCAATGTGCAGAGCTGGCCCTCCCCTTCTACCGGGGAACAGAGCGGTGCTCGCTCGCTTCGCATCTCCTTGCTCTTAGAGTTGCCTACAGAAAACAGCCTTTCGCTGGACAGGGTCACGGTGAGAAACATCTACCAAAGCACTCCTGTGTACAGCCTTTACACATAGCCATTAGGATTGCTTTTTTACGCTCGCTAGACTGGGTGTTTGCTCAGGTGGCCAGAATCAGCCTTCCCGCTGGAGATGCCTTCCCAGCATAATTTCTTCTCTAGGGCCCGGAGATCACGTGTTTCTCTCATCACGGAGAACTTCTGCCGTGGGATCTGTAATGACTCTGCTTGGAGTTGAGCTGAAATAAAACATGCCTCAAGCGAACAATAGCCAAATAACAAGAGCGATGTTTTTTCTTCTTGTAAAGAGCGTGTACTGCACACAGGGCTAATCTGCATGGCTTCAGTACATTCAGCACCTGTGTTTTTGTTTTCTTTGCAGTGGGAACAGTGGCTTGGCCTGCGCTGCTTGTCCCTGCCTGCCTTGCAGAGAATTGCCCAAAGGTTCTATTCATTTTTCATCTGATTTCTTTTCTGTACGTGGGGAGATGGAGTTAATGGAGGATGTTCCCCTACGACCTCTTTCGCTGATGGCCAAAAGGAGAACATCTAATGACCGAGGCGTACGCTGCTTGGGGATCTTGTTGTTCTTTACATGAGATAGGGCTCAGCTATTGAAGTGGCGCTGCCACCCCCCATTTCCTTCTTTCAGCTTTGAAGATGCAGCTAGATTGGCAGGGCTGCCACTGGAATCACAAACTTAAGAGTCCGTGAAGCGCTGCCGTGTTTTCTGAGCCGATACCTTACTGTACAGCTACCAAATTCAAAAGTGGGGCTTAATTGCCGCCATCGCATGGGTTCCTCAGACAGCCGGCCTTCCACAAAACCCCTTTTGGTCAGAGAATGCCAGGCTGCTAAAGCCTCCCCATAAAATCACACTGAACTTGCCACAATTTCATTTCACGTAATACAAAAAGTTTCTAACTACGTCAAAGCACCCTGTTGTGGCACTTGAAGAACAAAGAGCTTCAGATTTTGGTGTAAAATGACTTTTCTTTTCAAAGCATTGTATTTCATCCTAAATAGTAACTCTTCCTGTGATTCTGCTTGTGGCTCAGGATGGAGCTGTTCACCAGCAATCTCGTGCTCCTTTTCAGCTTCACTCTATTATCCAAAATAACAACAACAACAGTAGTTCCGAACTTTGTTGCAAGACCAAAGATCCAGACTCCACATAAAAAGAACAAAATTATGATTTTGGCAGGGGAGGTAAAGACATATAAAGGAATCCAAAACATATACAGGCTAATAAAATCTGTAGACCCAAAGTCATGTACGCAGTTTAGACACGCTTGAAAAAAAATCAACACCACCCCCCCCCACCACCCCTTTGCAAGGATGCACTTTCCCATCAATGCCTAAAATCAGTTGCCTTACGGCAGCGTGCAAACTCTGTACCCGCAGTAAATGTTGTGATCAGCGACAATACCAGAGCCTCTTTTCAGAACAGAATGGAGACATTTCCACTCACCTTACGTTTATAGCAGGCAATAATTTCAGGGTGGACGGTTTGCATTTGTTTCCGCTAAAAAGTCACGAAGCATAAGAACATATACGGGAAGCTTTCATGTGGTTATCAGTCCTTGGAAAGCTTCTCTCTTGATTACCGTATGTTTTGCACGTCCACTTCGCTGTGTGTCCGCGCAGGGCTGAACAGTGACGAGACGTTCGGAAAAACCACCGCTGACATTTTAGGGAAGCGGAGTGTAACAGCACTTAAGCTGCTTTTAGGCGCTATCCTGTTTGTCTAAGAAAATTAACCTTGTATCTAAAATGCAAGTTAGATTACAGAAGCATTTGGGGACAGATTTTCACTTACAGCAGAGGCTAAAGTTTCTTCCATTTAGGATTTGCAACGGACTATCACATGTAACTCGGGAGCTTTCATTTACAATAACGCTCTGTAGTCCTACATTTTGAATGTCGGAAGAGACAGCAGACTGGGAGATTAGCTCATAGGCAAGGACGGGCGGGAAGGAATCAAATGAGCTTACTGAGCATCTGGTAATTCTGGGAATTACTCAGTGAATACCATTCTTTCATTGCAATTATTACAGTTTACTTTTTGTCACAAATGAGGTTTATCGCCCAAGTCAGAAATGGCATGAAATTACAATTGCACAGGAGGTCAGCACCAACTGCGAAAGATGAGGCTTCCTACCTCTTTACAGCCTCTCAGTTACCTGTCTTTAGAGAAGTACGGTGCCTTAGTGTGCTCGCTGACCGGAACGCACGTAAAGCCCACTTAGATCCAAATTTCCTTCCATTTTCCTGCAGATACAGACATAGGATGCTCCTAGACTTCCTGCTGTTCTTCGACTCAAGAGCGTTGATTAATATGATGAAAATCACGGAAGCTGAATTTGTGGAAATAACTTCTAAAGTTGAAAATTTACTTCTATTAAGTTCTACTTCTAGTTATTTATTTGAATGTTATGATTTGGAGACAAAGTTCTCCAAACTCCAGGGACCACCTTCCAACTTAGGTTTTTTTAACATTACTTTAAAAACCAATTACATTGAGGAAGAAAAATGACAATTCATTTGTCGAGTGGAATGAAAAAAATAATTCATATCCTTTCCACTAATTATCCCTTCTACCTACCAGCCTTCCTAACAAGGATTTCTCCCTCTCCAGTGTTCAAGAGAGGCCAAACCTAATGTTTTCAAAATGGCTCGGGAGTTCTGAATTTTTTTTTTCTTTAAAAAAAAAAAAATTCCCAAATGCTAAGCTGTACTATAAAGGCAATTTTGCTTGAATGCTATAAAAATGTTTGAGTCATTATCTAGCCCTTCTCTTGAGCTGCCTCAAGACACAGGGGCAGTAAAACAAAGCTGAGTCCATGACAGAAGCCCATTTTTCAGGGGAGAGGCAGAGAACGATGGAAATCTTTATGTTTGGTACCGCTAAATGAGCGAAACACCTAGAATCACCAAGGTCAGGAGAAGCCCACCCTAACAGTGGAAGGCCTTCCCTCCGGAGACGTAGGTTTCCAACGTAGAGCCCTCTGCAAAATCAAAGAGTTACCGCAGTCGCGGGCTTTTGTTCTTTCTGCTATTAGCCCTGGGAAGAGGCACCATTTGCCTTTGGCTGTTTGTTCTCTGAGCAGGCTTTTCGCTTCGTGTTTCCATCGCCGTTGATGTGTAGGGCTGCAGTGGGTGCTGGCTTTTGGAGCAGGCAGGGAAGCTGCTCCTGCCGGCATTTGCTCTGCCTGCACTAGAGGGCTCTGCTGACCCGGCCATGTAGGCAGAGGCAGGGGCTCGCTGCAGGAGACGAGGCCTGAGACCTGGAGAAGACGAGGCCCAAGACCTTGGGCAGCCTTGCCCCGCTCCGGGAGCTTCCTCCGCAAGCTGGCTGCAGTTCAGGGACGGGTAAACTCACCTCAAGCTTGCCCATCTGCCGCAAAAAATTTCAGGGTGCTGCGGCATGAAGTGCTCTATATGAAAGCAAGACATTACAGTAAAAGATTTTATTATATTTTGGAAATGGCAGAACTTCATCACATTGAAAGTTTTATGGGAAAGAAAACAAGGCTTCTAAGTCTCTCCCAAATTATTGCAGCTTTGAAGTAACAACTTTCACTTTGTAATTGTTGGAACACTCCCTTCTCCTTGCAGTAAAGGGATCTTTAATGCGCCAACTGCTAAGACCGAGGCTCTCAGCCTTTTCCAAAGGGAATGTGCTTGCGATGAGGCTGGCAGATAAACCCCACCCTATGGTAAGCCTAGCAGCGCTGCTACCATCTTTTTTTCCTTGTCCGAGTTGCCTCACTTGTCCTTTTCACAAATTCACAGTACCGAGGCCAGGAAAGATCATTAAAATCATCCGGTCCCTTAAAGAATAAAGGTCCAGGGATTTTTATCCAGCCACTTTCTGCCTTTGTCTCCTCTGCCTTCACCTCCACATCCTCCCGCTTCTTTTCTCTGTAAATACTGCGTTTGTTTCCTGCTAGTTCTTTCTGCTGCTTAGCTGCGTGCCGTTTTCCAGCTCTGCAGCAAGCAGCCAGCTACGTCGGCAGTTATGCCAGCTGGGTCACGCACACACGGGCAATGGAAGAGTCCCTTGGGCCACTGCATTGCTGCCCGAACTTCTGGCAAGTTGGTACTAGAACAGCAGCAAGAGCAGGAATGGATGAAGAGTGGCCTTAGAGGAACGACTAATGCCATCAAAATGCTGCAGATTTCTTTACATTTACCAGTCTCTTTGGTACAACTTCTCCCTGCTACCCTCCCGATGGCTTGGTCCATATTACATGGTATTAGCTGCTGGCCTACCTAAACAAGAGTCTCCCAGCAAGAATTTAGAACATTCTGTTGCTGGGAAAATATGGGACAATAGTTTCTTTTTTTGACTCCAGGAAAGAATGCAGCACCCCTGTCCTAGCTGCCCTTCTGCCCTCGGAGTAGTGGGAAAAGTTGGGTCCAAACTTTCTGTCTTCCTTCTAGGTGCTTTTGCAATTTGCATACCCCATGGACTTCACAAAGGACAAACGAGGGGCCCAGATACACGGACTCTACAGCCAGCATGGGGTCTTCCTTCCACTTCACTTCCCTCAAGGAGCGAGGCACAAACCAACTCTAAACCGGTATAAAAAACCCCCTTCCGACCCCAGAGCACAAAGTAAAGATCTTTCAACCATTTATTTCTCTTGCAGATGACTTCAAAATAGCTAAACACATCACGGGGACAAGAGCCACACAGATGGACCTTAGGTCCCTCTTCTGACGACATGGTCGTAGATAACAACATGGAGATAGAGATCGGTTTCAATAGGCGTCCGCGTTGTGTTGTCTCCTGGGTAGGCCTGAAACACAGAATGTTACAGATACCCAGTCAGGAGAGAGAAGAGAAATGTTTTTTCATGTCATGAATTTTCTTCTTCTTCTTCCCTTGGAACATAAGGTTTGATGAATACAACTAGCTCTAAGGGTGGGGGTTTCTCCGTGAAGATTAACAGCCTGGCACCGGGCAGTTCGTTTCTCCTGCAATGAATGCTTTTGGCAGGTGCAAAGACAGCAAGAGAGTTCTTCTAGCTAAATACAACTAGGAACAAGCGGACCGTCGACTGGTCAAAGAGAAGGTCCACTTGCAAAGATCAGGCAGCTGGTACTATGTCTTTTCAAGCTGAGCCCCGTGAGAGAGAACTCGCGCCCATCGCAGCTCAGCCCACAGCAAGCGCTTCCCAAAAGCTCCTTCTCCATCAGCGAGCGTTACAGAAAAGCCAAAGCCAAACGGATCTCACGGAACTCAGAGGCCTGTGCCCTGCAACCTGTGGGGAGACGCAATGTACACGCACAAACGCTTCTTAGCGTGGCTCTTGGCACGTGACGATCTTTCACGTAGACCCTAAAGAGCCGGTTATTTGTTACAGATGTTCTACAGCTGCAGAAAGTTGGATTGGCAGCCCGCTTTCAATGCAACCAAACACATTTTTAGGTATGCATTTTTTAATTTCTAACAAACCAATGCACTTATTTTGAAATGCATATAATTTCATATTTTGTACTGTTACTATTCATATGCGACCATCTTTCATGGGAAGCACATCAAAGAAACCATCATCCTCGATCAGCTCTGTAGAAACCAAAACAAATTATTGCCCAGCTTAGTTCATGTTGGTTTTGAGAGTAACCAAAGCCTGGGTGTGTTTGTCACATCCAATCTATAGTCCAAGGACTTCAGCTGTAAAGTTTAAAAAAGTGTGGTTGGCACCAGAGGAACACAGTCGGTTTCTTACAGAGGGAAGCTGTCTATCATGTTATTACCCATTCAGCTCTCAACATTAAAGATAAAACACCCACGGCAATTTAATCAGCTTTCAACTATAGCCGAAAATGGGATGTCCGGGCATGACTCAAGCATTCGATTTGTTTGGATTCAACTGCTACGTAACTAAATGGTAGAGGCCAGTCAACTTCAGCAATAACAGGATCACAACCATTTTTAGGTGAAAGCAAAGAGTACATTTGTGCTGTCAATCATACATGAGAGAGACAGGGTCCACAATGTTCACCCAGTCCATAGCACTACTGAGGCACAAGTATTTTCCTTTCTTTTACCGAGTTGTAAATCCTCCCGAACCATGTACTACGCGCTGGAGAAACGCAGCTCTCCGCAAGAGGACCCATCTAGTGTCAGATTTCTCCTTTGTGAGGGACACGGTTTAAAAACCAAGTCTGACCCTTATGCCAGTGACAATCTCAATCTGCTACAAGAACTAAATGACCTTAATGGGCCCGCTTTCCTTAAGACGTCTCAAATCTTTTGTATGAAGGAGGAAGGATAAGGATCGCTTGCGCTTGGGAATTCTACCAGTTTCAGTTCACCATTGCAAAGGTGCTGGGGTACAAGAGATGGCCCACGCTTCAGAGGCAGGCACCGATTCTGCTTTCTGGATTTGCTGGTGTTCAGCCTGCCCTGCCAGGATTTGGGATATTAAAGTTCCGGCAAGCTGCAAGCCTTTGTTTCAAAGTAGCCTAATATTTATTTATTTATTTCCAATATTTCCAATATTTATTTGTTATTATGCACCTGCAGGCATCTTTCACGGTAGAGATGAATACAAGGACCACCAGCCCCAGGATGCGTCGCCAACATTTTAGCAATTTTTCATTTTAGCTAGAGGTACATGTGTCATCCTCAGAGTAAAACACAAAAGTCTTTCCACACCAGATGTACCTGGTTATACACTCCCATGCTTCAACCTGACATCTTCCAGTCAGTCCCGCGTTCCTCCTCAGCCCGTTCCCTCTGCCACGCTTCCCCTTCCTCAGCACTTCTCGGCAATTTGATTAATAGGACGCAACCTCAGCCTATCCTGGCAGTAATGTCAACAGTTTCTCATTCTGGTTGGAAGGAAAAAGGGCAGGGTAGAAGAGAAACCCCGCTTCGGAAGTCCTTCAGTTTTATCGGTCAGTTCAACTTCTGACTGTTGTCACAAGGGAAAGGCCCAGACACACTCAGTGATTAAACAAGGTAGGCTAAGTTCACCCTGACAGGGACCAGCGCAGCTGTGTTAACAAGGGGAATAGCGTGTCCGCCCAAGCCTGAAATATTAGCTGTGTATTGATAAAGACGCTATTTGCAATCGGACTCAGCAGTTTAGCAGTCAAACTCCATTGCATAAAGGAATTTTAGAATATGGGGGGGGGGGGAAGAGACATTTACCTTGGGATCCACGTTTATTATTTTCCTATCACTTTTGTTCTTGAAGAGCAGTCCACAGGCATTTTCTGCAATCACTTGGTAATTTGGGCTGGAATTTGAAGTGCTGACATTTCTATCCCAGTTGTAAAAGCTGTGAAAATGTGAAACAGAAATGCTGTACTTTTAATGGATATCATTCTTCCAGCTTAAAGGGCAGATTCTGACCCCCTTATTCACGCTGAGTAGTTCCTGATTCCACAACAGCCCCTCTGAAAGCCAGACAGATTCACCGAGGAGCAGAAGTCTACTAAATATTAGAAAACCTGTCCAAACGTGGCCCTGCATATCTGATCTCTGGCAAACCAAAACGGAGGCCCCTGGCTGCCTCATCATCCATTCAGTACTAGCGTTACTAAAAGACTCGGAGCCCGGGTTTTAACTAGCGGGAAGTGGTAGTGCTTGAGAACTACTACTGTGACCCAAACAGCTCTGGAGACCACCTGAAAGCGCTTCCCGGACCACCACAGATCTGCAAACCAGATGTGGGAACCGACGGTTTTCCCCTTAGGATCTCACTGGAACTCTCTTGCTGCCTTACTGGTTTTCCTTTCTCTGGTTTTTAATATAATTTTGCTAGCGAGGAGTTTTTGGAAGTCTCCTCGTGGGCCACATAGAGCGGGAGGGGCTGAACTCCAGCTCCCCAGCGAAAATCCCAGCTCCTCAGAGAGCTGTAGGCGTCAGCCTGGCATTAATTCTGGAGCAAACCGTTCGATCAGGCTGACCCTGCTTGCTAGTTTCCAAAGTGTCCGGCGCTCAGAAAAAGTCAAAAGGAATCAGCCTGCTATGTCAAATACAAAACGGACACAGGAGGATTTAAGCAGTTTATCACACTTTTGTATCTTGACTTCTCTAACTCTTTATCACCTGACCTCAGCCCTTTTGAGCTTTGTACTTGCCACACAGCCAACTAACAGGCTATCATCTGCATGCTCATTGTCAGTATTTCTTTAGAAAGCTTTTCAGCTCAGATGTACCCACAAATTGCACAACGCGATGGCACTGCTGCGCGTACCTCGCTGGAATACTCGTTTGATCGCTCAAGTTTGATCGCTCGTTTGATCACTCAATCGCTCATGGCTGCCGCCGATCAGATGAGCGTATCTTTTGCAAAAGACGGAAGAGATGAGAGGAAGAAGTCAGGAAATCATTCTGTGTGTAAGGAGGATTAAAAAAATTTAGAAAATGCCTTTTAATTTTCCTTCCTTCTGCAAGGACACTCCATTTCAACTAGATACATGATTCTGTTTTTTTAAAGCGCCTTTATTTCTTCCTCGCTTTGAGAGAGGGCGAAACAGTAGGCGTCACCGCTACGTATACTAAACCTTTTTACATCTCGAGCGCCGCTGGCAGTTAACGGAGCAAGGTATAACAACTTGGAGGTGAATTTGCAACGCCCGTACAGAATTCACCCTGGCGTCACTCAAGTCAGCGGCCGATTTGCCACCAAAGTCCATCGCCTTGGATTACAGCCAGGCAAGGTAAAATGGCACGCTCGGCACAAAGCGACGTCCTCGGGCAAGCGAGTTAGCGCAAGCAGAAGCCGTCTTCTGGAACTCTGTGCAGCCTAATGCTTAGATGCCTGCAGAAAATCAGCGAAAGGTGGGCGGACACAATTCATTCGGCTTAGTAGTAACAACTGCTTTGTTTTAGCATACTAATTGGTCAAATTAATTTGTCGTCTATAGATTTATTTAACGCTCCTGAGTACCCATGTTAAGTGGTAAACAGAACATTTTTTTAAACTCACAGTTTAAATCTCAGAACATGCACAAACTTATATACACAGATTCTTTTAACTTTTTACTCGGTTGCCTTATTTCATCCATACAGCTCTTGCCTGTCCCCCAGGACACAACTTGGTTAACAAGTCCAATTGCACACATAGGGATTGTGTCTGCTGGGAAACCACTACCAGATTAGGAAGGAATTGCTCTACATTATCTCGGGGAGTGGGGGGGATATGTCTCTCCACACAGACTTCCCCACATTCATTAAAAAGAAATAAAACATCCGAAGGCGGAAATAGTCAATTAGCTGTCAGATAACAACTTCCTGCATTTTGCCAAGTTTCCAACCCCGCTCCTACCATACTTCCCCCTTTAAGCCAGTGAAGACAAGATCAGAGCTCAGACAGCCTTTCTGCTGGGAAATCAATGTCTAGTGCAAACGGTTTTGTTACGTACTCTCACTCTGTGACAAATTAGTTGCCATCGTGTGCTTAGATGCGAGACACAAACCCCAAGTCCACCGGCAAAACAAAGTGAATCTCTCTGCACCCTGTGCTGAGGGCTGAGGGAACGGGGCAGTGCCCCATGCGTCCCTCTGGCTGCCTTTCCCACGTATGAGCCCCGAGCTTCTTGGCGTTCCCGTGTTCTCTGAAATAAAGACCAGCAGACGGCGAGACGGCGGCTGCTTTGAGAAAGCCTAGATGTCTGGCCACGGAAGGAAATTTCCCCTGCGTACCTTTATTCGTGTTCTTCATGGAAAACTGACGACATCAAGAGATTCAAATAAGCCTCGCACCGACCGTCAGCAGGTAGGATGAGAAGGGCTGCTGCAGCTAGAGGACAGCTAGAGGACAGTGTTACTGTGCCGAAATAGGCAGAAGGTCAGAAGAACATTTTGACCAGAGAGGCAAGGAGTTGGAGAAGGCTTCTCTGGAGCAGCCTCTCCCCTGCCAGGTCCCGTCAAGGTGAAACTTGCTCACTGCAATCAATGCATTCCACCACGAGGCTGCTGTGACAGGAGGGGGCCGGCAGTCAGGACCTAGGGAACCCCATCGCATCTGCGTTTCTTTCTCTAGCGTAAATACGAAAGCAAACTTCAGCAGTAAGTGCTCTTTAGGAGTTACTATAATCCCCATCTAATCAAACTAATTTGCGTTAGCAGAATTCCCTGTGGCTTTAAATGTTTAAGTTATCCCGAGATGAAAACATGCTATCAGATGAACATGATCAAATGCCAAAGAAAAAAAAATTTCAGTTTACATTTTTGCTATTATTATTTTGTTTGATTACCATGTGTTTTGCAACAAATGGAACAGTTTTCAGCACGGCACTTAAGTGTGTGGCACAGTCCAGCTGCAAGAAGAATGCATCTTGGGGGGATGAAAATTTTTTTTGTTTATTTTTTTTTTAATTTTTTTTTTTTTTTTTGGACAATGACTTGTTGGTGCAGTGGTATATAACAAGTAGCACACTGTGTTTGGGAATACAGACTAAAATATGTGAGGCGGGTTTTTTTCTCATTCATCAGCTAATTCTGGTCTGAACAGATTTTCATTCTGCAGGCAGGCAGATGCCCTCCCAGAACACAGAAGTCTGAATACAGGTTTTTGTATCCTTGAAGTTATCCTTCGGGTACCAAGATGGCAGCACATCAAACCACATGGTGCTTCTAGAATGTCTTTCATCCAAAAATCTCTGGGTCCTTTTGTAAACATGCATTAAACCACTTGACATTCTTGTGAGATGTAAGGCACGCTTTATTACAGCTCATCAGTGAGTGGCTGGGGGAGCCAGGGCACAAAAAACGTTGGAGATTTTTCCCTGGGATACGTGGGCCGATGGCAGAGCAGCAAAGAGCCCCAGTTGCTGGCTCCAGCAAGGAGATGGGGTGCTTTGGTTGGAGTCGTGTGGCCGCTCACATTCCGGGAGCCGGACAAGCGTTTTCCTAGAGGCAAATCCCGGGGAAGGTTACAAACTGGATTTGGATGCCCCAGAGTGCGATCGTCCCCTTTTTTCCCTTATTCCACAGTGGGAAATGAGGTGTGGTGGAAGAACTCACAGGGCTCATTCCAGGGGTCGAAATGTCAGGGCGCATCAGGCCTGGGCAGACCGGAGCGCGCTTCAGACACCGAACAAGCCGAGGGTTGCCAATCACCGCCTGACCAAAAGCAAAGAAGGTGTGCATCTGCAGGGCAAGAGCTTTGTTGTCCCAACTTACTATTTAAATCAGCAAAATCAGGGAGACAGAACATAGCGTAAAGGTGTTTATGTCTGTGTTGGCCCCACCTTTGATCCCATGGGGTTAGATTATACTACCCTATTCTTTCTTCCCCTCAGGATAAGGATTGGTTCCTTGATTCAGTTCTCTACTTTTCTCTTCCCACCCACACATACACAAAGATAAAACCATTCCCTATAGCAGACTGGGACTTCAGTCAAAAACTAATTATAAACAACGATGGCTCAACAGCTTTTTTCAGTTTGTGGTTCTACGAATTTGCGATGCAAACTATCTGGCTTCAGACCCCCTCCTGGTAATTTACAGACCAGCTTGCTTTAGTTGGGCAGCAGCAGAAGGGCGCAGACAAGGGAGATAGGGGATGCAGGACAACAAAGGAGACCAGAACCGGGAATAAAAAGAAGCAGCGGCTCCTTTATCCTGGCGTTCTCCTTCTTTCTGCCCTCCGGTAGGAGTGCACTGGTAATCATTCTAGTGGGGGGAAACTGGCATTCTGCGTGCGCCTGCCAAATATGACAAAAGTAGCAATGTGCTCGGATGGGATTTGGCCCGTCAGTCCTTCCACAGCTTTTCTGGTGCAAACGAGGTCAGCGCCTCGGTGGGACATGACAGGACCTAATACAGCACATATGCCTGACTCCACGCCAACCGCTGTTTCGTAATAAGATGCATGTCGCAGACCTCTGCTTAAACAAGAACAAGCTACTTTTTCCACCTAAGAAATTTGAAGATGCTGAGTTTTGCTTTTCTTTTTCATCTTGAAGCAGCTTTGACTGAAAGAATTACATTTATCAAACGATTGTCAGGGTAGGGTGAGACATGTGACAGTACTTTGGAAAACCAAGGCAGTTTGATTTGTCCACAGCTACTGAGCACAGTAGCTATTCTGGTGATTTTTTTCCCTGCTTACCTGTGCTATATTGTCACTACTGAATTAAAACCCTGTAGCATTTAGCTAAACTCAGATGGCTGATTATCTTGCAAACCGGTTGTAAATCAGGAGTACCTCCAATGAAGTCTTGCATAAAATTGGTAGAAATGGGCATCTGGCCCATCGGACCAATTCAAGCCTTGGTTTCCTAGAGGCAGCGGAAAAGCACAGTACTGCCTGCTGCACATGCAGTTACAAAGCAGGCGTCACCACAGTAGACAGCGAGCGTCTGACACGTCCTCGTTATACTACTGGCACTGGGAGTAAGGGGGATCTCTGCCTCTAATCTGTGGCCAAGCTTCGCTGCTCAGAACTGGCATGGCGAGAGGATGTTTAGCACTACAGACAGGAATAATCTTTAAGACTGTTTCGGCCTTGCCTTTGCTGCGTAGCTAATGGGCAGTGCACTGCATCTCATTACTGAGCTTGGGAAACAGCCCCATCAACACCGGGGTCACCAATGGCACCTCATCGCTGCAAGGCAGTTTTACGGATGAATGCTGCGCCAGCCAGCACCGGACGCGTCTGAACCTAGCAGAGACGCAGCTTCTGCCTTTTGCTCAGATCTGGACAGCTCCTGAGGCAGCGCCCTGCAGCCAGCACCAGCACCTCCTCTCTGCAGTCCCTGGAGGCAGCCTTTCCTTTGCATCTCTCCCAAGCAACAGCAGAAACCCTCAAATTCGGCTCAACAGAGAACAGCGGCAAAGCTGCCACTGGTTGCAGGAGGGCTGATGCTCCCCCGGTATGTTCAACAAGCGCAGGACAGGAACACATCACTGCTAGTCACTGGGACTACAGCTGTTCCATGGCAATGAAGCTTATGAATAGCAAGTGAGAAAATACCTCCCTGAGCTGTTGACTCCTCCCTTTTTGTATGGCTTTAAAAACAAATAATTTTTTCCTTTTCCCTTACTTAACTACTTTTTTTAAAAAGCATAGGTGACACTCGGCAAGAAGAGCTCTGAAAGGAGCACACGCATGCCGATTCCCGTTCACTTGTGATTCCGAAGCAAAAGGGTGGTGAACTCAACGCTCCGTGGGAGGGCCAAGATGCTGACCTGGCAGAAGAAAACCAGTGCTGTGAGGATGTGCAGACAGCCAAGCGCTCTGCACAGGAGGCCCCGCCACAACGACTGACAGCGAACGCTATGCACAGTGAGTGCAGGGAAGTGCAGGAAGGAAGCAAGCAAGGCCGCGTCTAGAAAGCCTTGTCTCGTGAGAGCTGTAAGACAGCCCCGTATCCTCTTAGGTGGAGGACAGCCAAGCGACTGGAGTTACAGAAGCGGAAGGGAGAAGGAGAAGGAACCTGTCCTGTCTCGTCATCCCGTTATGTCACGAGCCATCGCACTTCACCTTCCATCAAGGCCAAAGGACTTCAATCTGGCCACACATTTCAGTCAGATGTCATAAAACCACCAAACCCTTAACTGCTACATTAAGTTCCCCTTCTCATTTCCGAATTGTAGGTTTCTTCCTTCTTCCCAAACTCTCCTCACCTCTGGGCAGAACAGTTCTCTACAGGACCTTAACAAGTGCAAAGAAATGTTTCAAAAATCACCAGGGAAAGGACGGACGCTACCTTTGCTTCCAGGACAGGAAGGTACAGATTTTAACAACATATCATCATTGACACGACACAGCGTATCGTTGACGGAACGTATCTTTGAGGGCAAAAGATTTCCTTTCCTTTGTTGAGTTTGGGCTGAGAACTAGAAATGGGAAACTGAACAAGGGAATCGCTACCTGATTTTTAAAAATAGTTCAAGTAATCCACAAAATCCTTCTGCACAATATCGTCATGGAGAGATCGTGTCACTGCCTGTCTGGGACGAACCATGTCATTCAGGTGGTTTCAGAATTCGGAAACGGTACAGTTTCCTCAGACTCTGACAGAACTTTCTACGATAACTATTGCTGCATATATTTATACTGTATCTCCAGACACAGGACTGCTGCCAAACACTGGCGTTTACAGAACTGGTTCGCCCCCGCTGTCCACTGCTGTGTGCTTCTGTGCAAATAGGTACACAACAAAATGCGTCTTTTACCTGACAGAAAACATGAGGTAAAAGCGAAACCATTAGCTGTGTCGCTCCATCACTTAAACTCGCTCCTGTTACCTCGAGCGCGTCTATTTGATTCATTTAGATAGAACAGAAATAATACTGGACAAATTAGTAACTAAGAGGTTATAGGTTAAGGACAGAAACTAACACATGAGAATTGCAGTGTGCATTATATTTAAGGCAAGAGATAAGGAAACGATACATGCCTTGCTAACAACTACACCCACAAAGAACTTCTTCAGGGACTGATGATTGAAACACCCTGCTGCAAGGAAGGTTGTGAAGATAAAAAGAATGCCACAAACACGAAGTCAGCAGAAGTCACAGTAACACACTCGCGCTTCTGAGAGTTGTGTATCATGGAAGTCCAGGTGCTGCCAGACAGAGGAGTGCAACCGGTGTCGCACGGACTGGCCAACATCCTTTTCGTCACCACCTCCGAGGGGCGTTGTGCTCACTCGGCGTCGCAGCGTGCAGTGCCCCATCTCCGCCCAGCAGCCGAGGGGCCGTGCCCAGGGCTGGCTGTGGACTGCAGCCCCAGCAGGCAGGCGCGAGGGGCTGCAGGATGGGCGGCAGAACCGTCACAAGCCAACCCCCTCCGGCACCCGAGCTGAGCTTGGGCCACCCCTTCTGCAATTCGCCCCGGCTCTCCGCCGCTGGCAGCGCAGGCCGTTGTCTGAGAGCTCCAACTTGCAGGTCCGTCTGCTTTTGCTTTCAGTGGGTGTTAGGAGACACCCTCAGCGCTGGAACGTTCAGAAATGCCTCTCATAGCCAAGACGGTTTTTGTGTAATCTGCTCAGTACTCCCAGCATTGTTTGAACTTTGGCTGGGTATGTTTCACGATGAAGGCTAAGATTAATGAGAAAAAGAGAAAAAATAAAAGCAATGAAAGGAAAAGAAATTAAAGTCCTTGGGGGTTATAGGCCCGATCCCAAGAAATTATGAAACTACTGTCAGGCTCCAGAGGTTGTGCAGTAATCACTCCGAACGTATTATCTTATTAGTTCTCTCCATCTTTAAAGAACAAAACCACCCTACACATTAGGATTTATGGCCAACAAAAAGAAAAAGTTTCATCTTGAAGATACAACAAAGAAGATAAAAAGGAGACATGTAATTGTTGAAGGAACAACAGGATGAATAGCTTATACATATTGTGCAATTAATAATCACTGAAGGCCTGTTGGAAGTTGCATAGAGCTGATAGATCAACATACAAAACCAGAGTGCCCGTTCTACTGCGTGCGCTGCACAGTGACTGCAATAGCAGTCAGCCAATCAAGTAATTCCTTTTTTTCCTAATATGCCTTTTCAGTGTCTTCAGATGGGAACCAAAAAAACCCCACCCTATAAAAATAAAAATCTCAGTCATAGCCCAGCCTTGGGTGTTAAAACAAAACAAAACCGAAAAAACGAAGCAAGCGCCATTTAAAAAAACACGCACGCAGCGGTCGCTCTGTCCCTGTTCCACACCAAGTGGTGTGGCCAGCGAAGGTTCTGAGCGACGGTCGCTGGAGAACAGGGGCCCTCAAGTTCATTCACTACGGATTTACCGGAACCAGTTCGTCACCACGGCAGACAAAGGAGTATATAATGATCAGCAGTGAGATGGGAGAAGCGATCACCGGTTCTTCCTCAGAAAAGAATAAAGTCTTAGGGAAAGAGTTACTATCTGATTATCTGAGGGGAATTTCTAGCGAAGGCCGACGTAGAAACGAAGAAAGGCATCACAGTAGAGCATTTGTCTGGTTGTCACATAGGTTCACTTATTAGCTTTCCTCTTCCGTTAACGAAAAGCCAGAGTACGATGAGCAACTGCAGCCCTGCGCTATCATTCAACTCATTGCTTCAAGTGCCAAAGATGCAGGTAAGTGCCAAGACAGATTTCCCAAGGCTGATGGTTTCTTGTAGTAGGCGGGGTGCATTGCAGGGAGCTTCCACGGGTTTTCCAAAATCCCCCTGGGCACCTGCCTACACCTTTAACGCTTTTAAAAACATGACCTTCAGAGGTGTGCTGAAGTCGCACTGAACACAACCCTTAGGTGCTTTGTTGGATCAGAGTCATAGTAAGACACAATGAGCAGGAAGACCTGGAGGAACTAAATGGTAACTAGGTAGGTAGGCGAGCTAGCAAAAGCAGCGTTGAAGTATTGTGGCATATCGATTTGGATACGCATATTTGTGGAGCTGGGCCAGCTTCTCCAACGTCTTCCCTTCTGAAGGAACCGGGGTTAACGTCCATGAATAAATTAGCCTCTTGATCAAAGTTTGATTAAGCATCTGAGATGAAATGATGGATTTTTCTGAAGGCATGTATTAAAAGCACGCTTAATGTATGCATTTTTTTTCTTTCTTTCTCCATCTTTCTTCCTGTGGTTTCTTTCAAAGGGTCGTCTTCCTTTCCAACTGTAATCGCCTTAGGCAAAGAGTCAAGTCCAGAAAGAATTCATCTTGTGCTAAGTTCACCATGTGCTAAAACTTCTAATTATCAGCTGAACCGATGAAAAATAATACTTTTATGACAAACAAACATTTCTTTTTCCCAGTATTTTACTTCAGCGGTGTGAGGTAAAGCCCGGGGAGACAGCCAGCCTTCACGGCTTGGAAAGGATTCTTTCCTCCTTCCCACACCTCACTAATGCAAATCCTTTGAAATCCTAACGGCTTAGGCACTGAGGGAATCCTCAGAGCAACCGTTCTGCTGAACGATTAAGGCTGCAATTTCCAAGCAACCTGGGGACATTTAGATGCATCTTTCCCACCAGAATTGGAAAACGGCACATAGAAAATCTCAGCCCCCGAGAGGAGCTCAGTTCCCCTCGTGCCTTAGTCTAGAAGACCGTGAAATTGCTGGGAGCTACCTCAGGCACCGTGGAGGTAGGTACTGGCCTGCCCTGCTGTTTTCTGCAAGCTCTTGCATAACAAATCTCATATTCTGCAAACTTTGCCACTTATACAAACGTTTAAAAGACAAACATTTAGGCACATTTTCAAAATACTGCTTTAGAACTCCCTCCTGCCCCTGCCCCCTGCAATATGCTCAGGATTTTATCTGTATCACAGTGACCTCAGCTTTTAAATATACAGGAATAGGAGAGATGAGAATGCAACGGGATTGTCCATCTTGAGCTACATAACTTCCCTTCGAGTGGCAAAAATGCCAGCTTTTCAGGAAAGGACTACCCTGTCTTGAGGAAAAAGGTCTTGGGCAGAGCCACTCCTAAGCTTATTAGATCTGAAGGGCTGTTGTAAAACACACCCTCAGAAAACCTCTGGATTACAAACTCTGCGTTCAGGATGTAAAAATCACTGCAAAATGGGCTTTGTAGTTTCCAGCTTGCAAATACTAGTTAAAAAAAAAAAAAAAAAAAAAAAAAAAAAAGAGTGATTTACTAGCATTTTGTGGGACCAGAGCACCCAGGAGACTGCTAAGTCTGAGGAGAATTACTAACAGCTAGTAGTATAAAAACAAAATTTTAAAAACTAACTAACTTAAAGAACAGTACGCTTAACTTCAGGCACCGCATCTTGCAAACACCAGCCTTGGTACGATCCATTACTTTCTTACAGTCAAACGTTTGCTGCAGGAAAAGGCAGCGTCTATTCTCTTTGCTACTAAAAATTTGATACAACCCATTACTACACACATTTCAACTATTGGTGTGACGCGCAGCAACATATAGCTTGAGTGGCTCAAACCAACGTAACTATTGAAAACACATCGGGGTTTTTTTAATGCTTCCAAATCACAAACATACTATCGATCTGGGAGACTGACATATCTAATTTAAACGTACTTTTAGCAACAGAGCAAAGAGATGACAGCGTATCAGGCAGGCAACTTTCCTATTTCAGTCCAAACAAGGCGGCAGAGATGCAATATTAATGAAGCAAAATGGCATACAGAGTATGCCCATTCCTTCTCTCTTCTCTACAATAGATTCATAGCTTGTAGTCTGACTGCAGAGCTTATGCACGTGAGACAAACACGTACAACTACATAGTCAAACTCTGTCATTTACTTGCACATTGAATTGAGAAACAGCCTATAACCAGAACCTCTTTGAAATCTGGAGGGATAAAAGGCGCAGGCCCCAGTTCCTCAAACCGCACGAAACACATTGAATACATCGGGACCACGCAGTGCACCGAAAGCTCTGCGTGTGCTTGGGTCAGAAAAACCATTCCAGGAAGAGGCTGTATGGGCAGCAGGAGAGTGCACGTGTTAACAGGAGACAGCAGGAAAAGCAGGAGAAAGAGAGCGAAGTTGAAGGAGACCTTTGCGTGCTGGAAGGGGCGCCGCGTGTGCGAGGACACGGGGCAAGCGCTCTGACAGCATTTGCGGGGTCTTGCGGGTAAGGACACAGATCACGGATCGGACGCGACGGAGAGAGGACGCCGACAGAGCGACATGAAGGGCTCGAGTTGGCCACGGTAACTGTTACTCACCTGAGCTGCAAACCACCCGAGGTTATTCGAATCACAGGAAGCAAAGAAAGTACATGCCCTTACGCAGAACGACAGAATCCCTTCAGAACTGGACAGATGGCTACGTAGGACCGCTGGGGCTGTAGTTACTACAGCTGTTCCAAAAAAGACCGTTTAGATAAACGGCTGACAACACGAACGTTACACCTTTCTGTAAGATTTGAAGAATCGGATATCCAGAAAGTGTACGCTTAATATGGCGGTTTCAATGACTGCATGATCTGTAGCCCGCTAAAGAACAAACCTATTGAACAACCCAAAACAGCAATACAGTTGTTAAGAAAATCACTCTCCCTGTTTGTCTTCAACGTGCAGATGTAAAGAGATTATTACTGCATATTACAGATAAAGAACAACTGCAACCATCTCCTCAGCAAGGAGAGGGAGCGAGTGAGCGGCTGCATGGGACTCGGTTGCCGGCTGGGGCTAAACCACGACACGTGTCCAACAGTGAGAAAAAAAAGGATATTCTCAACCAAAACTTGAGAAAACTTACCAGTTCCTACGCATCCAACTAGAGCTATATGCTACCACAACTCCTGCCTCCTATGCGTTTGTTTTAAAATCTGTCCACCCATCATCTTCAAGACAGAATTTTGCAAGTACAGAACACAACATAATTCTTGTTATACTTCAGTATTTTATATGAAGTTATACTTTTGCAAGAAACACATACATCAAAAGGTATTTGCAGGCATGTATCAGTGTTTAAGTGGAAATGTGAACAGCGTGGAAAATTACTGTAGAATTAAAGAAGGAAGCCTATCAACACTCATCTATTAAACATATGCAAATAGGCTCCGGCAAAACTGCAGACACCCTGGCAAATCACGGCCCCTAACAGCTCCAGGCTTTCACCGTGCCCCTGCTGCCGGCGTGCTTGGAAGCCAAGGGCTGTCAGCGTTGCTCTGCCCTGCAGACGAGGGAAGGGGCTTCCACGGCCAACAGCCTCCCCTAAAACGCGCTCCCCGTCCCTCCCCGCCCGCGTGTGCGGGGTCACCTGAGGCACCGCCAGCGAGACAAATACCACGCTCTCACACGGAGACCGCGGCTCTTCCTCCCAGATGTGCAGGTCTGAAGCCACACAGGAATTTAGAGATCAGAACTAGCACTCCCATTCTTTATCCCTGCTTTGGTGTTCAGCGTTGCATTATTTAAACAAATAATAGGGCGTCCATTTTCAAAACATTTTCTATCCCCTTGTTTATTTTAGCAGATGCAAGAGGTCAGATTAATCAGTTGCGGGTTTTCCGTTAAAAGTGTCAAACGTCGTGAAAATTCCGACTTCTGTATCCGTTTGGGGCTGAAAAGGTTGGGATTATATGTTGTAACACTGTACGATATATGTGGGATTATACGATGTGAGAAATAATTTTAATGTCCCATTGCCAAAAAAACCCCCAGCATCTCTCCTTACCTCACTAATTCTATTAAGTGCTTTAAATGGTACCATTAGCTCCAAAGAGCATTAAGAATACAATTACCTACCTTTCCTTCCCCACCTTAAGTGCTAGCCCATGCTTCTCCCACCCTTTCTCCTGCTGTTCTTCAGGAAATATTTTCAGTGCGATTACAACACGTGCGATCTGCCTGTGCGCAGAAGGCCATAAATCCATATTACCGAATGTTTATCCGAGCTTTTGAACATCTTGGAGAGCGTGCTATCAGTATCCCACAAACCTCAGGGTATACCAGCGCAGGAGAGGGAGCTAGCCGGATACCATGTCGTTACAAAGCACGTTTTGATCTGGGGATGTAATGAGAAGCGGGATCGCGGGAAGGTTTCCTCAGTGGCAGCTCCAGCGCGTCGGTGCAGGTGCGCTGCCCAGGCAGAGCGCTGAAACGACGCGTTTCTGGCTTAGCGAGGACTCCGGCTTGGCTCCGCACGCGCAGCTTTCACATCCAAACCTTGTTACTAGATCAGCCTGGAATGTCATTCTAAATCCATAGTCTCCAGGCATTAATCAAGAAAGGGGGCCGGCCGGAGGCGGGGATAGCCTATATAAAACTCACAGCAGAGGAAAAACATACCCTCCAAAAAACGCCCTATCAGCGAAAGGAATTAAGTCACTTTCCTAGCTTGTGGTCATTTTCAGAGACATAATAAAAATAACCTGTGGGACCCATAGAGTACCTGCAGTTAACTTGTCATCACGTGCAGATGTATAGTACCTTTACTATTGCAGGGCATTACATTATTTCCTTAAATTGGTCTCATACTTCAGCCCCTGGAAAAGCACCAGAAGAATTTACTGGGGCTGCGAGACTCGGATTGCACTGAACAAGCCCCACCGGGCTCACTTGGAAAAGCACGGGAACTCCCGCCACTCAACCATTAAGCCTGGGATAACAGGGAAAACGAAAAGCTCCGAGAGTCGCACCGAGCGGCCACCGCGACCCGGGCTGCAAGCTCTGAAACCAGGGAGGGCTGCTCCCGCGCTGCCGAAACGACACCGTGGCACCCCCGGGTGAGAGCGGTGTCGCCGCCGCCGTCGCATGGCAGCCCAGCATCAGAGAGCACGCCGTGGGGCTCTGACCCCGAGACGTTCTCCTTTCCATGAAAAACACAGACACAAAGAATTGTTATGAGGCTTCCCAGAGGAACGCCAATTTTGTGAGCTCTCCGTAAGCATCTGTGAGTGAGAGGGGAAAAGGAGGCAGGGGGAATTAAGGAAATTCAGAGACCCAGAGAACTGGGAAAAGATTTAAAACAAAACTGAAGACGAGGAAAACCAAGTCATACGCTTATTTCACAGAGGGAGAAAGGAGGTGTACATTGGATGACGGGGGGGGGGAAAAAACGTCAAAAAGGACACGACACACTTTTTAACATTCACGGTATTTTACATCTGAGACACATGGTTCCTGCTTTGCATGCCCCCTGTTAGCATTGAGCAGGCTGCCCTGTCTTGAAGTAGACGGGGCTGAAACGCAGCCCTCGGGCTCTCTCTCGAAGGCCGACTGACTCACAAACCAGACCTCCATCTGCTCTCCATAAGCATGGATGCCTTCAGGATATTTTGAAAATAAAACTGCTATTGTGTACCATATAAAGATTTTCACAAACACAAATATGAACTCTGTAGTGCAAACAAATAAAAAAAGATTGTCTCCCCCCTCCCCCTTTTCTTTTTAATTAATCAAGAGCAGCACAGAGACATGTATTATTTATCCACACAGATCTCTAGTAGAGACCAGGAATTTGGTTTCTTTACCTAATACCCCTCAAGAGATGCAGATTTAAAGCTTTTAAGTACTGCAATATGGTGGCATGAAGAAGTGATACAGTCACTGTACAGTGCTTATGAAGTGTCTGTTCCTTTTTAAGAATACTTGCGGAATTAAACTGAAAATAACTGCAATTACACTAACTTGGTTTTGATGAAGTATCTTTGACACGACCATTGCGGCCAGAAAAGAAGATCCCCTAAGACGCTGTTGATTTTTACGTAAATACTTACTTTTCACTGATGAGATCTAAGGATGAGCAGTGCAATGATTAGAAGCATAAGCCATTTCCATACAACAAAAGATTAACCGGCATCACGCAGGAGAAAAGACAAATACGCGGCATGAAAATAATCCAAAAATAAGGGAAAGCACAGCGATACTGAACAAGAACTTTTAGCTGGAAATACTTTTTTGTACACAATCAAATTACTTGCAGGCCTCTGCTGCAGCACAGGAGGGAAGTAGATTCAGTTCGGGGTACCGAGGAATTTTTCAACCCAGTGTTTATTTCAAGACCCTGACTGCTCAGACCTCACCAAGCATGCGGGAAATCCAGTTGCATAGCCATCCTTCCTTGGATCTTTAATTATTGACATAGCTCAGACACGAGAGCTTGAAAAAGGCAGCCACAAAAGCCAGTAATCACCAAGTTACCCTCAGCTCGTTAGGGGTTCTTCTCTTGCGCTCCCCCTGCTCCTTCCCCCCCCCCCCCCCCCCCCGCCCCCCGAACATTTTCAAGATACTAGGTCTTTTTCCAAATAATAGTTTTGGAAGTTTTAGGGAAAGTTTTTCGGAGGAGTTAAAACAGATCCCTCCTCCCTCGGTATGCCTACTGGTTCCTGGAAGTCAATCGTCAAGAAGCACGGTCTGGTCCCTGGGCCAGGCACCGGTATGGGCGGGCTATCACAGCGGCCGGGGCCTCACCCTGCTAAGCGTCAGGGAGAAACGCTGTTTATGGCAAGACGAAGCCATCCTCCAGTTAAAAGTTTAACACTGCCTGCCACAAACGCACAGGTTTACCTACAGCACCTGGCAACCAAAGCAATACCATTACTTATCAACGCGGTGCAGGAGAATTTTGCCATCGGTCTCACGAGGATAAAGCTGGCAACTGAAGAAAGTACCAGTTATTCCATACAACCATCCATTAAAAAATCTGGACATACCAACTTCAGCCACAGCTATTTCCTGGTCTAACTCGAAGGAAAAAGTGGTTTCTCAGACACCCATGTGTGGCAGAAATCACACGCTGCCTCAGGACCAGCGCACGGCGCTCTGGCTGACATTTACACGTCCGGACAACGAACCAAAAGCACAAAGCGTCCAGGAAAAGACTCGCAAAGCTACGGGATGCTGCAGCTTGATTATAAACATCCCTTTGACGTCCATTACTAACAAGCGATACCCAGATCAGCAACGCACAGGACAGCTGCGCTCGCGGAGTCGGAGCAGACGCGTTCCGGCCGTGCTGGGCCAGGCCCGCTGCCCCGGGCGGGCGACAGGCCGCCCTCCGCTCCTCTCCCTCCACGCTTCACACGCTCATTCTAACACAAGTTTTAAATAAACAACGCAACTAATCGTGGTGCGCCGCATTTTAACTTAAGTGCTGCTTAACATTTTATGTGCAAACGCATTCACTAATGAAAGCCCCAACCTAGGGTCCTTATTCAGCTTTTTTGTTTGGAAAAGCATGTAAATACATCATAGAATCACAGAATGCTTTGGGTTGGACGGGACCTTTAGAGCCCACCCAGCCCAGCCCCTGCAGTGCCAGGGACAGCTTTAACCAGCCCAGGGTGCTCACAGCCCCGTCCAACCTGGCCTGGGATGTTCCCAGGGATGGGGCCTCCACTGCCTCTCTGGGCAACCTGTGCCAGTGCCTCACCACCCTCAGTGTCAAAAATTTCTTCCTTATACCCAGTCTAAATCTATTCTTCTTGAGTTTAAAGCCATTACTCCTTGTCCTGTCCCAACAGGCCTTGCTAAAAGCTTGCCCCCCCCTTCCTGCAGCCCCTCTCAGCACTGCCAGGCCGCACTCAGGCCTCCCCGCAGCCCCCTCCTCTCCAGGCTGAGCACCCCCAGCCCCCCCAGCCTGGCCCCGCAGCAGAGGGGTTCCATCCTTTAAGTGTTTCTCTAAATACGGAAGCAGTTAAGCGAATGCCTAATTAGGTCCCTTGTTTGGGACCTCACCCATTAGCCGTTACTGTTTCTAAGATTATTAATTACACTGCAGCTGTACCAGGAAGCCCGTTCCGGTGGGCACCTTAAAGGGGCCTTTAAAAACGCAGCTCGAGAGGCTTAGGCACGCTCTCCACGCGCGAGACGTGGCTGGGCGTGCGGCACGTTGACTGGCAGGTCGTACGCAAGCAACGGGGACCATTTACAAGAGCTTGATAAAAACCAGCCCGGCAGCACCAGCACGTGTCTATTGTCAGCGCTGCAAAGATTAATTCAGTATCATTTCTGGTCCACGTTAAGAGAGAACTGAGGCTGGTGGGAAGATAGGTGGCTATCTGGTGAGACAAGATATGTAGGATTTCACCTCATGGCCTGCAGAGCGCCCTTGGAAAGAGTGAACGCACAGGGAAGAACTGCGAAATCGTTCCCTTTATTTTCAGGGAATCGCCACGAGGAGAAAGAGCTATCGTGTTTAGGTCCAATTGCCTTATGCATCGTAACACCGCCTTCACGCGTAAACAGCCGTGAATCATTTCTGATTCTCAAATTGCACACAGAAGCTTCAACCCAAATCACATTCCAGACAAATGCTTAACTGATTTCTGTGTTCTGAGGGGTTTTTCCTACTGTTCTGTTCTTTCCAGCAATCATACGACTGCACCGACAAGGAGGACAAGATGGCCTTTCTCCTATGTTACAATTTTTTCCTCTCCTAACATTTTAGCGATTTGTAATTTCCATTTCCCTATTTCAAATGTAGTTAGTTTGTTCAGAGCTGTAAAAAGCCAATCTTTCCTCTTAAGAGACTTTATCTTTCTTAAAGAATGAAGTTCGAATTGAAAAAAAAAAAAAAAAAGAGAGAGACCTTAAAAGTGAAAAGTAGTATTTGCTGTATTCTAAATACAAGCCAGATGTGGAAGCACACATCTCCAAATTAAACATTTACTGGGTTGGCAGCAATGGAATTTTCTTCTCACGCATGCAAACGTCACGTCTGAACGTACTCTCCTTTCTACCTACGCGTCTATCTGCCACGTGCTCTCCGTTGCCTTGCATACCTAAGCGGCGGTTAAGAATTATCCTCTGGACTTCTGCGCTGCCGCTCCTCCTCTCGGCACAACAGCATCACTTCATCTCCAAAAGATTTGAAGACTTGCAACGAAAAATCCTGGATGCCGAACATGAGACAGCAACATGCTTACGTAGGAAGCTAACGGGTGACTGACTAGACTCTAAGTATTATTGAAAGCAACAATAGTGTAGGTACTGAAAATCTTCAAAAACCAGGCCACGCTATTTTTGAGTTAGGACACTAAGTCTCCTATTTGGTGAATACCATTATACAAGGAAAGGACTCTGGACTCACAGATAAACGGCGAGCAGAATGTTCTTCCCCCCGCATATGGCTAGAGAAGGCTCCAGCCGACGTGCCTGGAGCGACAGCAGCCTTCGCTGGCTTCGCTCTCATCCGGGCTCCCCGGTTTCACACCCTTTGCCCACCCATTTCCCCAGAGTCTCAACAGCAACTGCCTTAGTATTATTGGGATGTTGGCCAACAAACACAGAACATCATCGTAACCAAAAACCCAGATGGTTTTGTAAACATTAAGTATGATGACAAACAACTGAAAAAAACCAGTATCTACCTCTTGTGAACTATAAAACAAGGTATTGTCCTCATCAAACTGTTTGAAAACAGTATCTCTAAGAGATCCAGTGAAATTTACTCTATCAGTCAGGGCAAAGTCCGTATGAAATTGCAATGTTTGAGAGAGGTATTTTTCTCTCAACCCTGAATTCTTTCAGACTGTAATATTACTAGCAGTACGGTCATCCCTCCAAATTAGGGGGTGGAGTCTGTCTAATCCTCTCCAAGATTAGAGATTGCACATGTTGGAAACTCCGCATGTTTTCACTTTTTCCCTGAAGTTAAGTTCAGACTTAACTTGTGGTCTATATCCATAGCATCCGATCGTTAGAGACACTAATGAGTTTCTGATTTGCAGGCATTCAACACTACTGAGGAGCCGACTTCTCCCACATGGGCTGGGGTAGCTGGAGAGCGACACGACAGACGGACGATGACTGGGGTCTGCAGGTGCACACCAAGGGCGAGTTACCAAAGGGTTTCCCTTTCAGAGCCAACAGAAGTCAACACGCCTCCAGGGCAACTGGAGAAATGGCTGACTGTGGGTCTTTCAACGCAAGGACAATCTCCTGTTATATTTGGAAAAAACCCTCTCCTGATCAACAAAACGGTAAACACCAAAACAAATACAGCCAGTTTTCCTCCAACGCCCCTTCAACATGGTGCTCTCCGAAAGCTGGAAGGAGATCCATAGTAGCAGGTGTCATCAAGTACAGGCTCACGCTGCCTGCTGTAGGTGACCTGCTCCTACCGCTACCTGCTGTAATCAATGAATTGACAGGCAGCCACGGAGCATGCCCTGTCTGGGGACAAACGCTTTCCAGAGGCTTCGGGCTGGATCCTGGGATTACCACAACCCCTGCATGTGGGTTGCTGCTGACAGGGCACAGCTGGGGCGCAGCTGCAGTTCCCTTCGGCTCCCGCCGCCTGCTCCTCGAGGGAGAAGAAGTTCTCCGCGCGTCTTCTGCCTGGCACAGCGGGACTGCCCGTGCTGCAAAGTGTGAAAATGCTACTGCTTCCCTCGCGGCTCTCACCTGGGTAAGCGGGGTAGGAGCAGCACTCTTCCGTGAATTGCTCTCAAATCCGCAGGGTACGGTGTACAGCAGGGAAGGGAGAAGTTGCCTCACGCCCCACGCTCGGGAACGTGTTTCTGGCCATGATTTGGCCTACAGGTCTTTACAGATTAACAGATGGTATCTTAGAATATACCTGACAATAAAACGGGAGGGAATTCCAACCCCAGTTAATGAATGACTGCCAAATGCTGCGCCCACTTGCAGCCAAAACAGATCGCAGCTGAACTACAAGAGGAGAATGCCAGAAGCTGATGGGACAGTTCTTGCCAGTAACAGAAGAACGACACGCTGTGTCTGAAAGCACCGGTGCGTCATGATGCACCGCAGTCGCAGAGGAGGCGTATCGCCACAAAGCCCCGAATGCTGGGCCTCCCACGCTCAGACGGATGCGTGCCAGGGCCAAAACCAAATGAGTTTCACTGCTGATAAGTAAGCCATTTCAGACCATTAGTTCCGGGGAAAACCTAGGACCCGTGTTCTACAGTAAATGGCTCCTTACCCGGCTCTGTTCTGGAAAAGAATGCGCGCGCTACGTTAGAAGAAATGAAAACACTGCAACCGCGAGCCGAGCGTGAGGATAAACCACTACAGTGTACGGTATCAAAAATACAGTATCTATCACGCTGCCACACTAATGAAAAACCAGGGCAGGAGTTCACACAAAACTGAAATAGTACAATTCTAATCCAAGACGTTTGTGTCATCCTCATTCACTAGGCGAGACGCTCAAAGCGGCTGGTCAGACAGAAGGGAGCCCAGACTTTGTCTTTTGCTGTGCTTCTTCATTCAGAGAACTTTTTGGGATGGTTCCATAGAGTGAACATTCTCCATTTTCTTTGAACAAATTGTATTACACTTGTTTCTCATCAGATTACATAAATTAGCTGAGAGTGAATGGATTCAATTACAGTCCAGATTCCAGACCTCTTAAGAACTTACTGCCTGACACATTTCTTTCATTTAATAAACTGGAACCAAATGAGGATTATATCATATAAATAATACTCCCTCCATAGGGCAATGCAATAAAATGGCAAAAATACTCAGAGGAACCACGTAGATCAAATACAAGAGCCTCTGATATTACCCTCCGGGTTTAAAGTATGAACATCACATCAACTTAATTGTACAGTATTTTTACTTTGTATTGTGAACAAGAATCTGAATCAGAGGGTACTTAAGACCAACTTTAATATCTTCTGACAGCCTCAGACAGCTAAGGAAAAAATGCGTTGCAGCAAAGTATGAATTCCCATTTTTAAAAGATAATTTGATAGCTCTGCACAAGACTAACCTCTCCCGCTAAATCCAACATTTACAATCTCCCAAGGGACTAAGAGTAAATACGACCAAAAGCAAGGGCTTCGTAAAGCTCTGAGCGAGGCAGTTTCCCAAACCGGTTTGTTCTTTAAGCAGGCGACATTTTGGAACAACTTGAATCAATATGACGACTTCTAGGAACAACCGCTTTTGACAGAAATACTCACCCAGTCTTTCAGCCTGAGAAGCGGATACACCATCTCTAGTCGGACGTTTTTATAACTGCTGAAAAGCGTAAGTATCCAGGGAAGAAAAATGCGATAAGAAGACTTAGATTCGGAGCTTGACAGGAGACTCAAAGCTGAAGGCACAAAATTATACACGCAGTCAACTTATCCCCCTTCACAAACAGCGTTCTTGACACATTTTGAAGAAGCTGGGTAGAAAACAAAGCGGCAGAGGAACAACACTGCCAAGATGAGGGATGATCATTAACTGTACAATCACCTGTAAGAAAATTCTTTCTAGATCACTGAAGAATGGCTGAAGACAGTTTTGATGACAGCCTATGTCATTGCAACTTGTCTACTCCTAAAATTTTATTTAACCTGGCACACAACTACAAATACAAGATCCAGCAGGTGAAGTTCAAATTTAAGACTCCAACCAAGAAACAGGATGTTTTCATCTACCAACAAAAAGGTTTTCAGGGGACATGGTAACTTGTTTGCCAACGAGAATCTTTAAATCAGTACAGTACTAGCCAAGTCTGTCTTCCTGGGCTTCTTCATACCTGTCCAACCATCTGTCCAACAACATTCTCAAGGTTAACCATGAGACACACGGTGAGAATGAAATGCGCTGCTCTGAAGACACCTAACTGGTGCAAAACGGGGCGCTCGAGAACTCCAGTGGACCACGGGATGCATAAACGCAGTTAGAAATTTTCCGTGACACGACCGGGCTTTCACGGAAAGCCTATTTGGACACCTGCCGCATCAAGAACTGCATCATTTAACCATAAAGTGAAGTATTTTTCTTTAGCCGGTGTACCATGCAGCAAGACTTCAGTACATATAGTTTTATATATATTCATATATATGGATATGAACCTCATTAACTACAGTGCATACATTCGTACATACATATAAATAAAACAACCTAGCCTTCTTGGCACTGAGTATGCTTTATCCAAACTGCCCTTTACGTTCAGCTAGAAAGTCCGAATGCAGTTTTGAATGGGTTATGTTCTAGTTATAAAACTCCATATATACAAGTAATGTTCTACCCCCCTCTCCCCCCCTTTTTTTTTTTCTTTTTAAACAAAGATATAAAATGAAATATCCCCTGAAGCTATATTCTACCATCAGAAGGAATGAACATACTGAGCTGTGCATGAAGTTTGCAGTGTACCCTAGTTTTGATGCAAGGGAAGGAAAAAGAAGTTGAAGCGTTCATTAAATGAGACTTTTTCAACTCAGAACAACCAGCACTAAGCACACCTACTGGATGCAACAGTGACATTTCTTATTGGAGATGACAACAATGATTTAAAAGGGTTATTTATGAGTCACTAATAAAATCCTAATATGTGGAAAGGACATAATATGCAAAGCGGGCACAATGTTATGGTCACTCCCGTTCCTAATTCAGTCACAAACAGCAACTGTGTTTTCATCGCTGTGATTTAAAATCATAAAATCAGGATTTTTGCTTCCCATCTCAGGTAGCGCTGAGATTTCGGTATCTCTGCCTCATTACTGACATCTGCTGTACCGTGAACGAACAACACAAAACCTTCACCAGCCAACTTGTCCCCTCCAACACTCATTCCTGCTTTCTCGCTCCATAACACATAATGGGAATTTGACTGAACAGTATTTGCAGCGATTTGCATTACAGAAAACCACTTTCAGAAAACAGACAAAAATGCATTAACTCCTATGTACGGGACGCCTTTTTACCAGGACACGGTAACTACGCATGACACTGCAGCTAGTCGTTGACAGTTCTTACCTTCTAACATGCGGGAAGAGAAGACTCCCGTCATGATTCACAAGACCAGCCCACTGAAATTTTTACCATCTCTTTCTCCATGCCAACAGCACCTGCCTGGCATATCGCATACCGCTTCAACGCTAAGCACGGTCCCAAGCCTCAGTCAGACCGCAAGCGTTGCTGCGCCAAGCTTCTTCAACTTGGCCTTCGCCGACAGAAGCGCACAAGCTTCTCTCGTACGTGTATCTCCGGGCACTCAGGTGCAGAATTTATTTTCAGGAAAACACACTCCTCGGCGGAAAAGCTCAGCGATGATGTTTCTCGTCAGTCACAGTTAGTAACACACCATCTTATCTGCCACCAGAAGACCTCTGCGGGCAGCCCGCTTTCAAAGCAAAGTATGCTGCCCCTGGACTCTGCGGAGAGCGGGCAAAGCTGGAGATGTTCTGGCAATAGCTGACCGCAGCTATGTGACCTGTAGCATCTCCAGAAGCATGCTCTTACTGATCAAAGCATGTCGTCATTTACAAACTCCTCAGGGTAACGAAAGATGCAGAGACAGGCGATGGTTGTAATGTCCTGGTTAAATTTTATGCTCTGGACTAAATAAATCTGACAGGGACTCTTCTTCGAGCCGTTCTCCACAACTAATTCGGATCCACGGTGTTTGCCTTTCCGTGAAAAACACTTTTATAAGCTATCTTCCAACTCAAAAGCATTTAAATCTTTCTCTATATATTGCCTAAATG
The DNA here is from genome assembly GCF_030463565.1 of Pelecanus crispus. NCBI lineage: Eukaryota > Metazoa > Chordata > Aves > Pelecaniformes > Pelecanidae > Pelecanus > Pelecanus crispus. The sequence goes on from NC_134646.1 coordinate 150,973, forward strand.
CAAATAAATGAAAACAAAGTCAAAATAAATACCTCAGATCAGTGTTCCGAGGGAAAAGTCTTTTCTTCCCGCTGAAGTAGACTTCAAAATCATCTGTTGTCAGTCTGTGTGCGTAGTCAATGTACGCAGACACCTCCTGGCGACGAGAATTTCGGTCACGAATGAAGATTATGGACTGGAAAACACAAAGGCATCCGCAAATGAAAAACAGAAACATACACGCGTGCACTGACTTCCGTATAAAAACATATTTAGAGAGTATATAAACATTTTCAACTTCACCTGAGCCAGGCTTCTGTTAGGAGTTAAGACACTTAAATTACGGCATATTACAGCATATTCTTAACACAAGCTTGGCAGCATTGCAGTAGAAATAAATATAAGCGCAGTGTCACGCAACGCGCCCTCACGTATTCCCCACGTGTCCTGCTGCCGCTTCAGAAGGGTTTTCCCACAGGTCCCGGGCCGTATCTGCCAGCCTCATGCACACAATCCTAAAGCAGTCTAATGCCATCGGACACCTATTTTTAAGCAAGGGTGGTTTGCTTTGGCCATTCTACAACGCCACTGTCCAGGCACTAATTACCGGACCGAAGTAGGAAGGGTGAGAATGTTATTTCATTTGGGGTGCACCTCTACAGCCAAAGCAAAACTTACTCAATATTCACAGCAGATTTTTAGCTTTTCAGAAAGATGTCATGTCGGGCTGGAAGCTGGTTACCATACGCCCCTCTGTTCTGTGCTACGACCAGAGAACAGAGCAGGCTTCGCCAGCCCTCTCTCTTGCAAGACAACCCCTGCACTGTTTCATTCCTAACAGCTAATGAGTTCCAGAGCAGAAATCTGATAATTTAAATACAAGCAAACAAACAGCAAAACAAAAGCTGTGCCTAGAAATAAAGCTAACTAAAGCAGGGTGGGCTACAAGTAGGAGAACAAATTACCTATGTGGCTGCTGCCATGTGTCAGAGCTGAACCGAAGGTGGCATTGAGGCACCCGGAGGACAGCGGCACATTCAGCAGCCCTTCTGGCTGCAGGAGATTACTTTCTGCCTTAGGGTGGTAACACGTGGAAAGAACATCTCTGCTCCTGCCGAGATGCACGTCGCGGACAAAGGCGCCGGCGGGATGGCTTTCGATGCCACTTGCTGCTGGGAAACCCCGTTTCCCATTTACTCTCTACTCCCTTCTCTGTTCCTTTACCTTTTATGTGCTTTATTGTGCCACTGAACAGAGAACAGGTCGGTAGACAGCAATTCTTTTTCACACACTACCGCAACACAAAAAGCAAAAAGAACCGGTCGGATGAGTGTGGACTTGCAAGACAAAAGGGTTCCTGCATCCTGGGATCCACATAAGAAAAACTAAACAGTGACCGTAGAGGCTATTAGGTGGGTGAGGTGTAACAGCATTTGTTAGCTCTACGCGTTTGTTTTTACTCAACTGAAATCAAGTGATACGTCTTTTTAGAATGTGGGGGAAATGGAAACAATACCACATGGAACTCTTTCAAAAAAGATTTTTTACTTTAACAGCAGCAGACTTCTAGAGTGTAATGGTTTATCTGGCAAGACTTTTTTATACTTGAGACATGTTTCCTCTTCCAATTTCACATTTAATTCCATCAAAACATGTGTTGCTCATTTTGCAGTTTTGTAGCATCGACGTCGTGGATAGGAAGAGCCAGAAGAATCTCCTGCGATACATCTCACCATCTTGAAACACCTCTCTTCCCTATCCCAGCACCCCCCCTTTCGAACGACTGATTTATGCGTCTGCAGGGCCAGGTGAGGGCGGATATGACGCAATGAGAAAAATACGACTGTCCCCAGCACGTGGCAAGGCAACCGCACGCTGCACCCACGCTTAGATACGAGACCAGGTGTGTGTCACGCATCTGAAAAAGGGATTCGTCATCCTTCGGAAAAGCTACTTTTAAATGAACGCCTTGACTTGCGCAGTATAAACTGATCATTTAAAAAAGCTGGCAGATGTTACAGTATTATTTGCAATGTTAAGCAGAGGGCTAGCTTTCATGGCTCTTTGGCTTATAAAATTAATCTCCTAAAATCACGTTCACCTATTATCGGCTATAAATCAACACGGAACTACAAGCAAGCATAGAGACGACCATGAAAACTGCTTTACGAACACTAAGACAGCAAACAGTATAACTAACAAAAAAAAAAAAAACAACCTACCTTAAAGGTACACTTTTGAGGCCGCCTCCTCAAAACTAAAGGCCCTTGATCCTTCTCATCTGTCAACACCGCTTCTCTTCTTCCCTCATCCGTGATTAATTTCTAACCACCTATAAGCATTCATTCACTAAACTATGCATCAGCTAGAATTTTGTTAAGTTATTCTAAACGTTTTAATTGCATCGCACCTTTTTTCCCCTGAGAACACTTGTACAAATTTCCACTCTTTCCTCCCAAAAAGATAAAGCTCCTGACTGAAAAGTAACTGAAAGAGAGAATAAAAATACCATAAAACCCACAAACAGGAAAATCTTCTCCTAAAAGTCTCTTCATTACTCTTCCAATTCCTCTCTAACACAACAAATCCTATTAAGCACAGAGTTTGTGCTTCACATCCATCTGCCAGTTTTCAGGAACTTACTATATAGTGAAAAGTGAAAAAACTTTCATTGAAGATGGGGTTTGAAAGGTATGCTTACATACAGCTTTTGGGTCTAACAACTGAATCTATTTACAACTGGGGTAAACTGACTTAGAACTACTACAATTTGGAGCAAATCAGAAGAGAACAGAACAGAATAGTGCATTTTGAAGGAACCTACAATGATCATCTAGCAACACGGAGTTCCTTTTCCCTCTTTTCTGGTCAGACGCTAGAGCAGGGAGATGCGCTATTTCTGGGGTATAAACATAAATCTCTCCATATATTTACATTTATTTATTTATCATATATTTATATAAATACAAATCTCTCCATGGGGGAGAGGCTGAGGCAGTAGGTCAAGTTCAAGATCAGGAAACAGTCATGTAGAACACCATAGGATCCTACGTTTCCCTGCTTATCTTTCTTGCTTCCATCTCCAGTGATATGGGTTTACAGCAGACAGATATTGTGGGATGCCAATGCTCTGATTATTCCAAAACCATTTGCATCTACCAGCTTCCTATAGACAAAAGCAGAACATTTATAAGGAGCTGCACTTGGCTATGCTAAATACAGGAGCACTTTCTTCAGGATCATAAGTATGGGATCCTTGGAAAAGACTAATACCAACCTGTCATACTTCAAACCGGATTAAAGAAACCCAACAAACCTTTGCAAATGACCAATTTATGCAGACATTGACTGATCTTCTTAACTACATGGAATATTTGTACAATTCCATTGCCATCACTTTTGCCTTGTAATGCACAACCCTGCCAGAGCATTCCAGTAAGTGTGTTTCTCCCACCCAGAGATCATCAAAATCAGCTAAAAATTTGCGCTGACTTGCCCCAACCCAAAATCAGGTCCTATGCTATCAGGTAGAAACATTGGAAGTAGGCTAGTTACATGGGGACAAACATAGAGAGAAGATCAACTTCTGAGTACTTCCAGCACACGTAGAAACTTAAAGCACTAAGGCATTTGATTTTGAGTTTGATGCCTGTATTTCCCCCGCCCCACCCGCCCAAATACTAGAGGTTCAGTTAATTTGCATAATATTTGGGGAATTTTTCTGGACCAAACCTAAAATACAAAATTTTTTCAAGTTGTACACTGTGGTACCCACTGCTTCTTATAAATCCATATACCAACCAATACTTTATGTACTGCCTGGGCCTGCTCGTTCATGGCACACACCCCATCGATCATGAAGATCCACTCCAGCCTCCTGCACGCACTTCTAATTTGAACAGCAACCTGAGGGCTGTTTCATCCAGCTCATTCAAAGCAATGAAACACAAGTGTGTGATCTTTGTGTAGTGCTCCAAATCCATGAAAGAAAAAAAGGAAAGCCAGAAAAGCTGTTCAGGCAGGAAAAATACAAACACAGCTTTCCTTTGGCCATCATTTGTAAACACTGCGGACTTGATTCTCACGTACATTAATGCCATTATATACAGTTGAGGGAGTATAAAAGGATTTTAGAAGTAGTAAAAATTACATTTACCTCCTGCTTACAGCTTACTTATACATCACTAACATTAGGCTGGGTACGAGTCTGGCCCATAACTGGACTGATTTGGGTCATTGGGTTTTGAAGCATGTTCTTCCAAAGCTACTAAAATCATCCGCCTACAAGGCAGCATTGTGCAACCATGTAGGCCTTCCACCTTTATCTTTAAGAAAAACAAACTATTCTGTGCACAATTTCCACATGGTATCTGAGAAAACACTGTCTACGTTGGGGCTTAGTTCCATTGGTGAACTTCTAAGTTGTAACAAAAAACCCAAACGCCACCTGCCAATGATTCACTCCTATGTATGTTACTTTACGCATTGAAACATGTTTCCTAAAACGGGTTTTGATTCCCAATAAGACCTTACCACAGACACCTAAATGCCAGGACTTGTCCATCCTTTGGGATATATTCGTATGCATCGTGAGACAGGTTCAACATTCATCAAAGACAGAAGACCTGCTTCTGCTGACACCGGCGAGCGCTCAGACTTGCCGGCTTGGAGGAGAATTTGTTTGCATTTTTTCCTATTTTGTTAACGTTACCAGGAAGAATTACGTTCCTCACATTAAGCTAAATCTGGCTCTCGGAAATACTCCACACCTGAAGGATCATTTCTCTAGAGCACTAGGGTGGAACCAAGGGACCTGCCAAACACATCACTCCTCCATGTCCCACTCTTCTCTTGGAGGAACTGGTATGAGTATCTGTCCTGCACTGCTGTACTGTGGGGTTAGTCCGACCTGTGATCTTAGGCTGCTGCTGAGTAATCCTGCTTATGAAGGAAAAGTTACTGATATAGATAAGCCTTCCGAGAGACACCTCAAATCTGTGATAATCACCCGCATACCAGAAGGCTGTCTTCATTTTTTTCATAAGGTGATGCTGCAAATGAGCTCTCCAAAGCTCAGGTCTTTTTTCTATGCTAGCAAAGCATACAGTGAGGGCTAACATCGTTTGTAAGACCAATTAATATACCTGGGAGGTGGAAAAAACAACAGGTTCTTAATTAGGGATTAAAAGGTATGGGTGTCCCTTATCTTACAAAAACTTTTAGCTTCCCGAAACCCTTGCCCTTCCTCTGTCCTTGGAACAGAACGTTGCTACTCTGAAAAAAAAACACTTTAACAGGGGCTGTTCCTTCGGCACCTCCCCAGCACAGTCTGCGGGCACGTCCTACACACTAAAAAATTACAGCCATTTTTTAACCGCATCCAAGGGCTTTGCCGGACTGGGACCTACGAGATGGTGAATGAACCGGAGCGTGCCACGATTCGGCTTTCTTTCAAAGCATGGCAACGCAGACGTGTTCAAGTGCGGTGTACCTGAGGAGGGAGAATATATGGGAACAGAGAGAGACCAGCCCGGCTGTCTGGTGAAACAGCCTCGTAATGCGAGCCCTTTAATGGCATGCCAAACTGAAAGTGGATGACAGGCAAGTAAAGACAGACAATATTTAAGAGTCAATTGCTAATTTGCTGAGGAAACTCTTTTCATGTGGACAATATCACAGGTGGGGACCCAGGGGAACGAGCACAATTAGGCTGAAAGGGACAGGCGTAAAATACATTACCAGTTGAAATATATTTTTAATGAGTAGCAATTTATTTTTGTTGCTTAGCATTTGGCCTTACTTGCCACCTGCAGATCACGTTACGTCTAATAGAAATACCAGCGGGCAACAGTAGTCAGAGCAAGGACCTCACCTCTGTATCTTTAAAACAGATGCTAGTACCGTTTCTGCTTTGCAAGTAGGAAAAAATTGCTGACCTGTTCTTCTGGCTAGCTGGGAGTGAAAACAGCATAAAACATAGGCTTACAGGTTGGGATTTTACCTTCTGCACAATTTGGTTTTGGGCGAAGGGGGCGGGATACAGCAGAAATATGTCGTCCTTTTACCGGAGAGACTGCACCACCACTAAAGCAAGCCTAGAACGGGCTCTGCGCACATTCCCAGATTTTTGTCTGGAAATACCATCCTCTTATTTATGCTAACTTTGAAACATTTCTAAAACTTGTAATATGTCTGAAATCACTTCAGTTTCCTTCTCCTATGCTCAAACATGCCAAGCAGGCTTTAGGAAAACACGCATCTTTTACCTGCCTATTACTGTACAAAAGAAGAAAACCCAAGGACTTTCAGAGTAAGCACAAGATCACAGCAGCCTTTACTCTGCTTTCTTCTCATCTATCCAAAATAAGCAGGATGTGGTCTAAAGGTAAATGCAAATAAAAACAAAACAAAACAAAAAAACCCAAAAACCACAAAACAAAAAGAACAACATAAAAAGAGAAAAGAAGAGATCCTTCCACATGCTCGCACAAATATAAAATTTATGTTTGCCTTGGTTTTTTTTTTCCCCCCTCACTTCAAGTATCTTCAAGCTCTGACCATACGAGTTGGATATCCTCTCTATGCGCTTTCCCTGTTTGGCACCTAAATGCCGGATCCCAGCCCCAGAGAGCGCTGCCTGGTGCTAACGTGGGACACCAGAGCATGCAGAAGTACTCTCGGGTATTTTATTTAGTTAGCAGAAACAGAGAGACAAAAACTGTGCCGTAATATTAAGCAATACGTGCTGTACCTTGTACCAAACGGTAAAACTCTTCTGTGGTTCACAGAGAGCTGGTTCATGCTGGTGTTGCAGACCGCGCAGCTGCTGAAATTACTACTCCAGGCCCGACACCGCGGTTGTCAGGTAAGGTACAGCTTTCCCTGGGATAAGCAGCAGACTGCTGTGCTGAAGGACTTCAGGCTTTCATTGGTGACTGTCTGTATTCTGCGCATTTATTATGAGCTCGGCCAAGGCCATCAGATGCGGCGTTCAGGGGACATTTTTGAGGCAGAGGCAACTCAGAAAGATCCCGAGAGCGGGGCTGCGCTCACCGGCCAGGTACTCAAGTCTGGATTCAACTCCAGCTCTGCTGCACACAGCCTGTACCTTCCCCCCCTGCCAAGACCTTTGCAGTTTGAGGATGTTAAGAAAAGCAGCCTGCTTATTACAATAATTTAAATAGGCAACTGAGATACGGAAAAGGTGTTTCTCTGCCACCAGGGCCAAATTCTTTGAGAAGTCGACTGTCAGTGTGCATTATTTTCATCCGTCCAGCCAGGCACCTTTGCATTTACGCCCCGAGAGCAGCGCCTGACTGTTCAGACTGCAGAGCCTTTGCACCAACAGGTAGGTACCACCCTGTCTTGCCGAACTTTGGCCGCCGGCCAGTACAGCTGCGCCGCAGAACAGCCGGAGGAAGCGCGGCTGAGCTGCAGCACTGCCTGCGGTGACGGTCCTCGGGGCTGGCCACGCGGGACCGCTCGGCAGCAGCGGCTGGAGTGCGAGTCATAGAATCGTTTAGGTTGGAAAAGCCCTTTAAGATCATCCAGCCCAACCATTAACCTACACTACCAAGTCCACACTAAACCAATCAAGGGTAGACCAGACTGAACCATGTCCCAAAGTGCCACCTCTGCCCATTTTTTTGAACGCTTCCAGGGATGGCGACTCCCCCACCTCGCTGGGCAGCCTGTTCCAATGCTTGACTACCCTCTCCATGAAGAAATTTTTCCTGACATCCAATCTAAAAGTCACGGGTCCGCAACAGGGTTTGCCTTGTCTAACAGCTCCCTGTGCTCCCCTGGCGTGGTTCTGGGCACGTTTCAGAAACGCAGGCACCGAGACGCGTACACGCACAATAACCTAACCAAGCTTTTTTGAACCTGGAAAGCAGAGTTTGTGGGAAAGAATGGCTGGCCAAGAAGCAGATGTTCTAGCTTTCAACTCTTCAGGGGAAGAAAAAAAAAAAAAAAAAAAAAGAGAGAAAAGAAAAAGAAAAAATATATGGTTACCCTTCAGAAGAAGAAATGTTTGCTATGTATGTGAAACATGTGCTTCCCAGTCTCTTACTGTTAAGTGTTCAGCAGCTGCTCCAACTGGAAGAAGCTCTGTGGACTGTGAATTTGCTTATCTATGTAAACAGGGTGTTGCCTCAGTTTGAAAACAATATTCTGGCTGAGAACAGCCTGCTGAGAGTGTGAGTTTAGATTAATTCTGTTAGCATTAAAATAAAGGAGCTTATTAAAAACAGAAATGCACACAGAACCTAAAATTTGCTCAGACATAAAAAGTCGGCGTTAGCAGCGAGAAGGTAGCTGCAGCCTTTCGGTTTGGCTAACAGGGAACAAGGCACGTCTTCCTGACAGAGGAGGATTCGCTCTCCAGGTCAATGAGGGCTGGTTACTGCAGGTAATGCTCTGAGCAGAATGAAGAGACACAATGAGGAAAGAAGGAGACATATAAAGGTAGTTGTCCGTACGTAAGAAAAGCGGTGGGGCGGGGAGTGGGGGGCAAAGAAGACAAGGAAAACAACCAGAAACAAGAAAGAAAAGGAAAAAAAACCAAAAGAAAAGCCAGTGCAGGACCCCACACCCCACCAGAATTTAAGTGTAGGACTGGGGAGAGGGGGGATTGCTTATTATGACCTATCAAAAAAGAGACCTGCAGATGCTTCCTGAAACCTTTTTGGGAGGCAATCTTTTCTTCAAAGCTACTGAAAAACTACAAGCCTTTTAGTAAATTCAGAAACAAAAAGGCAAACCCCAACGCCAACTCAGTACATGAAGAGAGAAAGCTGAGCGAAGAACACCCAAGACCGCCCAGAAGAGCTGCCATCCCAGGCTGCTTACGCTCTCCCCCATGAACAAAATCTTTCTGAACCACATTCTCCACAAAGGTGCTGGCTGAGCGAGTGAGTCCGCTGAGCCTCTCGGTGCCCCACAGCAGGGCATCGTGTATCACCACACCGTGCCTACCACGACCCCACAGCAGGCAAAATGAAAAGCAGGGGTTTCCTAGCTGCTCAGGATGACACTTTATGCCTGCTACAGAAACAGAGTTCCTGTGCGCTTCTTCCAAATCCCTCTGCCAAGCCCCAGTGTACAATTTTTCCGTGGCGTCCAGCTGAGAGGCAGGATGAAGGATTTAGGGGATGTGGGGCCATCGCAGCTCCCTGTCATGGGGAGACCGGGGAAAAAAGCACAGGCTGAGTACGTACTCCAATGCTGCAGCCACGGATGGCCTCGCACAGAAAAAGTCTGGGAAGAGAGACTTTAAAGCACAGGGTAAACTTCACAAAAAGGATCCTTCGTCGAACAAAGCCTTCTGTAACATTTCATTCTTTTAAAATAGCATCCTTGGAAATTATTTTTGGTAAGAAACTGCCTTGCAGGTAAGTCCCTAGTGAAATCTACTGAAATTCCTGGATGGTTTCACCATTTTCTCAGTATTTGCCCCATTCCTGAGCTCTGTTTGAGCTCTGCTTCTATTAAACATTCACCAGTTCTTCTTTTCCTCAGCTAAATAACTTTTTTTTTGGCATTTCAGTGCCAACACTAGTTTAGCACTGAAACAAACCAGAAGGAAAAAAGCACCACTAACTTCTCCTCTCATTTCACTTCAAATACATCAGCTCAGAATGTGTTTGATAGCCACATATTTTACCGTCAGTACTAAGTCACTGATTCTTCTAAGTCAACAAAAATACACACACATACATTCCGAATCATCAGTACAGCTGATGCTTTAGCATAATAGTAACTTCAATATGGAACTTCAAGCACCCCCAATAGACAGAAGTAGTCTCAACTCAAGAATGACTGGAAGGGAAGCTGACTGACTACTATCTTCCAAGTTCTGTTGAGGACATGTGAGAAAAAGCGTCCTTATTCCTGTGCCTGAAAGAAACCCAGACAGAAGCCCTCCCGAACACACAGTGACAGCAGCCAGTCACTAAAACCCACTAACCGGACCGCTGCGGCCCCCGCCGCGCGGCAGCGGCGAGGGGCAGGAGGAGAGGTTGTTATTAGGACACAAGGTCAGGGCAGGAGCCTGTCAAAAGCCACAGCAAGAGCTAGACAGGCTGCGACAACCCCATTACGCACAAGCAACAGGCTTGCCCAGGGCCCCTGGGCCACTTGGTTTTGACACTGAGGCCAATTTCTGCAGCTTGTAACTAAATAACACCAGCTGAGTCTGGCTGAAGGAGGCAGGAAAGGCATCTTCCCTGGATCAAGACTACCGTGGGCCAGGTGACGCATTCACTTACACCAGAGAAATGATCTTTCTCTGTACCCTGTCTACATAAAAACCCAGAGAACTGTATGGTAACAATAACTGCATCCTACCAAGTCTTTACAAGGTCCATTTCTGCAGTCCATCCCTAACAAGGACACACGAAGGCAAAACAGCACTTATTAAAGGGGATTTGCTGGCTGATGGTAAAGGCAACGCTCTGATCCTGGGAAAGCTCTGTCCTTGGCTGACAAAAACAGAAAACTAGCAGACTGAAGCCCATCAAAATCTGTTCCTGTCCCTGAAGGGACTAACAACAGAGATGTGGGAAAATACAGAACAGGGCAGGTGCGTAACGCTGCTTCCCCAACGCAGCATCCTGAACCCCACTGACCTGCAGCTCAAGCATTTCCTAAACCAGGGGTTTTTAAAGCTAGGCTATCAGGTTTTTTGATTAACTCTTCCCTCTGAGCTAAAGAACGTGTTGCGGGTCAGACAGCAGAAGCGATTGCAAGTGTAGCCGAACGCACGGTCAGTTCTGGGTTTGCAAAAGGAATCACAGGTTGGCCACTCACCCATGGCACCGTAGGAAATGAACGTGCAGAGAGAAACATAGAAATTCAAGTCACTTTCCTAGCTGGTTCACTGAAAACATACATTTCTATTTATCCTGCTAAAACATATAAAAGCTGTATAATTATCAGACAGGTAAACCATTAGATATACTAGCAAAAGATTTCAGCCTGGAAAGTATGTGAGACGAAACGCAGCCTTTTTTTCCAAGACTCTCAACTTTCAAATGTCCACAAATATTGCTTAAGGGTTTTGGGGTGGGTGTGGGGGTGTGGGGTTTGGTTTTTCTTTTTTTTTTTTTTTTCAGCTCGCTCTCCTGTACCTGCTCCATCAGAAGGGCATCCGTGTATTTTCCCTGGCAAACACTTAATTTATGAATAAATAAGTAGCGAGGCAAGAGCAACTAGAATAATAAGGGTATGCCTTAAAGTCAGTGAAAGGGACTGCTCAAAGCCTGCCCAAATATTGTACCAACTGGATTTCCAGGGGCGAGCCTGCCCCCGAGACAAGAGCAGCACTGCACAGAGGGCTCCTGTATTCACATCATGGTCATCCTTGGTCTTCCTCTGATGGAAAATAAAAAAATAAGAAAAACCAAACAAAACATCTATTTTCTATTAATTGGCCAAGAAACCTTTCGGGGCCCCGGACCTGTGCCGCTTCACGCTCTCTCGGGCCGCGTGTGCCTGGGCGGGCACCCAGCCGGGAGCGGTCCCCCCGCAGTGCCCGGCCCGCGCGCCCCGCGGGACGAACAATCCCCCAGTGTTCGGCGCGCCGCAGGTGCCTCGGGGTGTCAGCTGCCTGCTATTTATTAAGGGTTTGCTGTGTACAGGGAGGCAGGCCAGGCCATCACTAACAACTCTGTGCAAATGGGTCGGGGAAAGGAAAATAAAGCCTGTGCAGCGGGAACCTTCAGGGGCTGGCGTTTTGCTGGCAAAGCCTGGCCCCGTTCCTCTTTAGGTGCTACTTAAAAATTGCTACTTGTTTGACTTGGAAGCCACTTCACATAGCTGGGGCTGCGCGAGACATGCGTCGCAGGGAAACCAGCTGGAGGCAGGTGTGCTGCTTTTTTATTTCAAGTCGTACCAGAGGAACACTTCCTCTGCCCAGTTCTGAGGGGTGTTCTTTTTAGAAGTCTGTTTATATAATTTGTTTTCCAGTGGAGAAAAAACACTGTAAAAATAGCAAAGGATTCATTTGCATGTCTTTGAACTTGGGGGGTTTGTTTTGGTTTTTTGTTTTCGTTTTCTTTCGACAGAAAAGAGAAAAGACTTCTTACAATTACGCACAAAAACGTAAGCAAATAACTTTCCAAACTGCAAATCTTCTCCTATTTTCCACTGACCTATGAGTAAAACATGATCCGCGCCCCCGCTTCGGTGCCGATAATGGTTGCAGAACCTCCTGCAGCTACATTTTTTCTTGGGGGGATTATAAAACGGGACTCACGTGTAGCTTTGGGATTAGACGAAAAGCTCAACTTCAGCAAACCAGATGTCTCCAAAGCCGCTGTTTAAGACACGGCCAAGGGAGCGTGCTGGCAGTGCGAACAGAGCGCAGGCACGCTGGTCGCAGGCCTGGGGACTGCAGCTGAGGGAAGGTCACAGAGACAGGCTGTCAAAAACAGCCTGGGAAATTAAATGAGGAAAACAGATCTCCCTGCTTGCGCTGCTGGATGAGCACGGGCACCCCGGCCCTCCCCGAGTCGGGGCTTTGTCCCACAAGACGCGGGCTCCGTCTTGGTCAGCGAATCTACAGAACTCAGCATTATTTTGTTCTCAACAGACACAACCTGTGCTCGCCCCAGGATGTCCCACTGCCTTGGCGAACGGGATGTTTTGACAACCTACAGCTCCAATCACTGCGGCGAACCGCAGGGCCAGGGCTACGCTGGACTCTTCCGCTCTTTGGCAACAACCCCCCGAGCGATTTACATTAAGAGACTCTGTTATCTAGGCAAGTCCTCCCCTAAGGAGATACATATACACAATGCTCTGATACCAGAAAGTCCTTATTTTGTACAAGACTACCTAGCTACGTGGGAATCGACGAACACCTTAAAAAAAAAGCAACAAGTTGCATGGAATTTCACAGCCTTCCTCTCAAACGGCAAGGACTGAAATGAATACGTCACCCCCTGCGCGCTGGGGTCGCCTTTACTTCCATAATAACAACTTCAAGGCTGCGATCCTGCTGACACAAGCAAGCATTTGCTTTTCTGAAGCCTCCTCCCCTTACTAACCCTTGGCCTTTTGGGCAGCTGGAAAACTAGCTGTGTTTGGCAGGTGCAGAGGGGCTGCCCGGTGCTAACATCTACAGCCGCTCTCTTCTCCAAAAGGAGCGGAACGAGCTCTCTCCTGAATTTATTCACACCAAGGTACAAATGGGCACAGTTTACTAAAACTGATGAAGTGTCACTTGATGCCAGTTCTGATGAAACCGAGGAGAGACAAGAAAGGCAAAGGAGAGAGCAAGCAGACATCAAAAACCACAGGAGGAACATACTCCGGTACAAAACCCAAGAGGGCTGAACTCCAAGTACGATGACGGCGGCTTCTAGTAGCTGCTGTGGGGTTCGCGAACATTTGCTACGCAATCACATACACACTTCAACTCTCCGTAAGTTATGAGACCTGAAGGACCACTGCAAAAATTCCTGCCAGATAGAATAAGCATTCGCTGATGGCTCAAGTTTTATACGATACGGTTAAAAACCAGCTTTACTGAGCTCAATCAAACCAAAACGAAGATCCCTGGCCCTAGAGAGCTGCGCAAAAGGTAAAAAGCAGCTCAAACGTCCAAAGTCCTCAAGCCTCCACAAACGGGAGGAGGGAAGGACCCCCAAAATGAACTAAAAGGAGAAGGACAGGGAAAAAAGTAAAAGCACAGCAGAAGTGTCTTGCTTTTAACGTATGAAAGTTTAGATGCTTTTGAGCATATAAAAGCATACTCTTTTTCCTGTCACCAGGCACAGAAGTCAGTTGAGCTGTTGATTTTGAAATCCTAATTAAAAGCAGGGTTTGATGTACATCTGCCTAACTCCACCTGATCTGCTCAGGGCACCAGACTTCTCAAAGGCACCTCTCCGATTCCGCTGAGTTTTCCCCGCGCTGCCGGCTGCGGAGCCCCGTCCCGCACACCCACATGCAGTGCCTCCCAGCCACGCCGCTTCTCCGAGAGAACAGCTTCCTCCTCTTCTATTTTTTTTTTTTTTTTTTTTTGGTAAGGAGTGACCTTTTAGAACAACCCACCTGTCTAAAGAACACTTTTTCCTGGTATTTGTCAAGGATATTTGAACAGATTTGACTGTAATGAATGTCATGGCTCCAACCGTTGAACTGAACTAGTCGTTCCCAGACTTTCTTTTTTTTCTTTTTTAAAATGCTGTTTACTGAAACATTCATAAAATTCACTTGGCAGCCTCAGGGCCTGAACCTCAGCTGTACACCCAGTGTGTGCTTAACACTGGCACTGCTGGAAGAGACCAGGGAGAATTTTTCACGTTTCCACAGGATCAGTCACAGATTCATTACTCCACTTCAAGGGAGGGGACGGCCAGGGTCCATGAGCTCGTGGTTCTGCACAGATGCGGAGCAGTGGTAGGCTCTGAAAGGACTCAGAAGTTTGCAGACTCTTCAGGGTAGGGAGCTTTTACTAACACCTATTGGTAAGTTGCAGAAGTTGTTCACGGATTTTTATTAAAATACCAAACCTATCTCCCAGAGAAATGGTACACTGAGCATCCAGCCTATTTTTCCTGCTGCTGCCCTTGGGTAGAGCAGCCTGATTCACCTCTGCTCTCAGTAATTGCTGACGTATTCTGAGGAAGGCATCTGCAAGCAAAGCTGGCTTTCAGGGAAGTTAGTTTCTCCCTTAGCATTCCTGCTAGTAAGATTTTCAGTTATGTAAAGCCTATATTTAAAAAATATACTTCAATTACTTTCAACACCGCTGAAATTCACCTGCTTCTGTCATGGGAGGAGAGACACCAACCCATCGGTCCAAACGAGCACTGGGAAACGGTGAAAAGGGAGAATCCCTTGCAGAGGGAGCAATCACAGTATGAATGATCAACAGAAAGAGAACACAGAACTAGGATTGAAAAAAGCAGCCTTAACTGACCAAACACCCCAAAAGCTCACGTTTAAAACAAAAACCAAGGGAAAAACCTGAACACACCTAATTGCTGACTTTGGAAAATGACGATCTGACTTCTTACTTGAACCTGCCCGAGTTGAACTCTGCAGATGCCCTTTACCACATAGGTAGCACAGCACGCGGCACTAACTATTTGGAAACTGGTATTAAAACCGCACCAGATGTACAAAAGTCTCTCGGCGTGCTTAACCCTTAGGTTAAGTCTTCATTTTGAGGTTGAACTGTTCCTTATCCGCTCACCTGTGGTATCTGTAAATACTACATACCATGAAAATTACATCACAAGCAAAACCTCATTCCCCAATCTTCTCCAGGTTTGATGCAAGGCTTGCGAGAAATCACCAGAAAGATTCCTTTCAGCTGTAGAAGCCAGGCCAAACTCAGACACTCAGAGCTCTTCGAGTCAAGTGCAGAAATGGCACCTCAGGAACTCCATTTTTACCCACCCTTGTGTTTTACACCTGTGGGGTTTTTGACAGAGGACTTAATTACTGTAGGAACAACAACTCATATATGGTGAAAGCAAACCAGGCTTCCTCACCGAGCACTTTCTGACCGGTGCAGGGCGATTACCTCCAGGGTAAACACACACTTGACTCCAGCCAGCGCGGCACATTCACGTGCACGGTTAACAAGGTCAGCCGAGGCGTGGCACAGTCACGCGAAGCAGGCAGGCTCCATAAAGGTGATAAATCCTTGGGAAATGTTAAGCACCAAATAGCAGCGGAGACTGGATCGATGCCTACACGCTGAAAACACGCTGCCGAGAGCGAGGTTAACTTACGGCAGGAGTGAAGCGGGTGCTGTTTGCACAAGCAATGGTTAATTTAAAAAAATGTCTCTGTGGCAAAAAAACTGAAGGGGCTGGCTAGCATAGCCTAACTTACAGAGGCTTCGGGGGCCGGGGAACGCTCTCGTTGGAGCAGCCCTTCCCTGTAGCCCTGCAGCAAGCGTCCCCGTTTCTCAGTCTGTGGATTTGTTTCACCAAACTCCCGCTCCAGCCCGGGCTGGTGCAAACGCCACGTCCCTCCCGCCACGCTCAGAAGAATGCCCGGCAAGCACATCTACCAGCAAAATCACAAGATAGAGATCCCTTCCCATGTAATTACAGGGCGGTGCCACCGTGCAAATGTCTTCATGCAAAGCTTTGCAGCCCACAATTAACCAGAAGAATCCGGCAGCAAATGTGGTTGAAAGGAAAAACAAAACAAAACAAAAAAGTTTACCCTAAATTTGACAGAACTGCCTATAAATAACTGTAGGGCCTTGTCAAGCACATCTTTGCTGTAATTTTGCCTAAAATATCATGTCAGTGGGATTTAGTCCCACTTGTATATTTTCTGTCAGAAAATGGGCTCGCTAGTACATCTTAAAGATGTCTCTCTGCTCTCTGCCTAGCATCTGGAAGGTATGCACGTGGATTTATAAGGCTTATGTGAAGTATAAGTCAGCGGTTAATCCATGTGATTGTAAATCATGTGACTATGTACTGTGACCACATTAAAACTCTGCCAAAAAAAAAAAAAAAAAAAAAAAGGAAAACTACAGCTAACCTGTAATTTTGGTTGACCGAATCAAGCCTGTTCCGTGGACTCACACGCATTCGGTCCCAGATCTGTCATACAGAGGAGACGCTTGACAGTCACGTCTTTAATGACTTACACGTGCAGCTGATGCGGCTGACAGGCCGGAGACTCTTCTCCCCTCAATAGTTATTTACTCGACAAAAGACAAATACAGAAAACTGAACACTGGCATCAGGAAGGGCGCTGAAGTGGGGAGAGGTGACTTTTGTCGCAGTTGCAGCCTTAGGCTAAAGATGGAGCATTGGAAATAATGGTAAGGCTTGCACATCGTTGGCAAGCCTGCTGGTGACCTCAGGGCCTGAGGGCGGGCCAAGGTTATACTGCAGGCAAACGCGTTGGCCCGCTACTTCTACTGTACGCCAATACCCTCGTGCCTGTCAAACCTGACGACTTCAAAAGACCATCTGCTTACCTTTTCTCCTAGCGCTGTAAGCACCTATTCAGTCAACCTGCCACCGCAGCAGCCGGTGCAAGGGCACCCTCTGCACGCAGGCCTTCCAGCGCTCGCGTGCACGACGGGGGCTCCCCGACGACCCGCGGGAGAAGAGCGATGCTGGGATTACGTCCCGCGCTAAGTCAGCACGCCCCGCAGGCATAACCCTCAGCCGGCGTGCTGCGGCCTAGGCCACGCGCTCCCGGCTCTTCGAGAGACCACAGATCATGGGGGCTTGCGCGGGGCTCGGGAGATCACAGCCCAGCCTTTCCACCCGAAGGCCCCAGCTGCACTCGCTCTCCTGTGGCAGGCCGACTCCTTCCCAAGCCCCGCTGGCTGACCCTTCCTGCCGCTGGGCCGCGAAAGGCCGGGGAGGGGGGCAAGGCAGAGCCAAAACTGCTGACCGCAGAATGGCACCTTGCTGCCCCTGCAAGGGAAAACGCGTTTTTCCTAGGAGACGCGTGCACCACGACCGGCCCCTGGCTTCACGCCGCAGCCCAGCGGAGGCCGTGCGACCGGCACCGCTGAACCGTCCCCTCGCTCGTCCCGGCTGAGTAGCCTGAACCGCCGCGCCAGAAACAAGAACTGTCAGATCTATCTCACAGTGTTATAAGTTATTTACTTTCAGATATCTCCCAGAAATATTTCCTGCCCCCGTCCACATTTCAGCACTCCACCTCCCCAGAACACGCACTTCTAGGCAAGCCGCGATCAAAAACTGCAGCGTGTGTTGTGCCGCCAACTCGTTTCACTGCAGAAATGGAGAGCGGATTCCTCTCTGGAAGGGCAGTGAGGAAGGCAATGGGAAGCCCTCTCTGGAGAACTTGGTTCTGAGGGTTTCCCCTTCACATCTCGATGATTTCCTCAGAGGTTCTTCCAAAGACGGCAGTACTCCAACATCAAAGCCGGAGAAAACCGCACTGCTCTGCTTCTGTTTGGCTCCTTTATCAGAGCAGTAGAGCGCTACAGAACACTCGAAGCCTCATGTTAATTAACCATCGGTGTCACTAGGACAGAAATCATTACCTAGGACTCTATTTATGGAAACGCTGTTGTTTCTCTATGGAAAAGATGCGTGAGTCGAGAGGGAAGAAAGAAGGGAAGAAGAGATATATGATACCCTATATTAGTCCTTCAAATAAATGGAAACACGTATTTAAATCTTAAATTGATCAAGTCTCCCCATCAAGCGTCTAGCCCCTATTAGCTGTGAAGAGACAGGCTTCTTAGGGGGAAGCAGGCTTTCAAATACGCAAAGAAACAGGCCCACACCTCCCCCTCTCACAAATTACACCACAGCCCTCCTTTCTAATCACTTTTACGATTCAGTCAAATACGTCCAGATTTTTCAGACTCAGTTTATAGTCATCATACATATGGCTGCACGGCCCCGGTGCGAAACAAGGATGGGCGTGCGTACGCACGTGCAGAGTAGCAGAAAAGCGTTGCCCTCCTGTGATTTATTCCAAGCTGATTTACAGATCTGGCCCTCTCTTCCACGCCTCTGCCTCATTTGAGAATCCCTCGCGCTCCCTTTGCTTCTCTGTTGCGCTGTGGACCCTTTTCTCTGTTGGTAGCTTTTATTCGCATTTCCTAGCTATCCACTTAATCTACAGTACAGGAAGTTGGATCCTGGCCCAACAGTGATGTTTACATAGCAATGTTCCCATTTTATGCCTTCTTTCATTTTATCTATTTCCCGGGCTCTTTTCACAGTCCACTGGAGACCTGGAAGGAGATAACACAATGCCGGACTTTGGGGTTTTGCAGTGAGGTCTGTGGTACTCTGTGTTGCCCCAGCACCTACAGCACTCATTAATAAAACTCTACAATTTCGTACAGGGAAGCCAACAACCTTCAGCCCTAGAAAGGACAGCTTGGAAACTTAAACTCATGTTATGGGCTCAACGGTCAACAGCTAAATTACGATGTACAGACCTGCCCTGACCGAGCTCCATCAAGGGGCCTCATCCCTGAACCGTTCCATGGATGAAACAACACGTTCAGCCTGCATGAACGCCGCACGTTTGACATCTTCCTAAATTGTCCGGTGTGGTCTATCCCTTATATGGAAAAAAAGCATCAGTAGACCAGAAATCTTCTCGATAAAATTATCCACCTGCATGTCTAATGAAATCCGACTGGTAACTCCGCGTAAGCCTCCCTGTCAGCAGGATTGCCAAGGCACACCCTGCTTGCTAATATCAGTAAAATTCCTCAGTAAATCACTGCAGCATGAAATACAGCTTAAAACAAAAACTGTACCTCTGAAAGGACAAGCAAACAAAAGATATCCTAAGCTCCAGTTTAAAAAGTAGCCGATTGAATCAGAAATGTTTCCAAACATTCAATACCATATAGAAACACCTCTGACACCATACGGTTCACTTTCCACATGTCCCTTTCCCCTCATGTCACTAATACTGTTCCTGATGGATTATTTTGACTTTGCTTTTATTTCTCACCTGAAATCATAATCCACTTGTTGATCGGTGCAGGCTATTATTTCATGTGAGAAACAGAGCGTTTGAAGACTCCTCTGAAGAATCAGCGGTAGCATACAAAACACTACAAATTTTAGGAGCTGCTTTTTATGTCAGGAGCCCCACAGAGAGACCCAAGAGCCATGACAGATTATAAAATCAACAGAGTCGGACAAAGCGGAAATCGAGCATATGTCGCCTGATATTTTTCAGGAGGGCAGTTACGCCGCTAAAAAAGAACAAGCGAGGCAGGGTCTGGGCGCCCAGGGTGGGAACCGCTTGATGGTAACTGCAGGGAACGGGAGGTAGCTCTATCTCCATGGGAGCGGAGCGAGTTTCTCAGATTTGCCATCAATGAGAAGACTCCGCCTGGATAGGTGCTGTAGGGTTGAAATTGGACTGCGAACACCCGAGTACGCTTCCTTTCTGATGTTTTTTTCATGCACTCGTAACTGTACATTTGGACCCCCAGGGTGCTTCGTGCCAGGCACGAGCACACATTCAAGCACGGCGGTGGCTCGGTTCCAGTGTAAAGGGCATCGTTCAAAACCGAGCAACCGTCACAAGTACCGTAGGGAGTGCGGGAAGTATCAAAATAAATGCCTGGGCGGAAATCAAAAGACATCAAAACAGCGCTACTGGATCCCAAGCACTTCTCAAAAACCGTCTTAGGTAGAAGTTAAGCTTTCTGAGGCACCGGTTCTGACTGACTGAAAATTTGCCCCACGTACATCCTAACAGAGCTAGCTCAGAGCAGCTTACCTGATCCTGGTTTCCTTTCCCCTAAGAACCTCTTTGACTCTTTGAAAAGTCCATTAAGCACTGCACCTTGACAGGCATTCCCAGCAGTACAACAGACGAGGCGTAATCTCAGAGAGCAACAGCAGGAAATGCCTGCTGTGGAATTACACATCGGGATGTTCTTGATGATGCTCTCTGATAGTGCCCTGGCACCTTCTGAATAGGTTTTCACATCAAAGAATCGCTAATACAAACATAATTTGTTTACATTGCTCCTCAAAAATCATTGTTCAACATCTTCTAAACACGTATAAACCACCGATCGAGCCAACTTCTACAACCTCTAACCTATCCGGGATTCCAAGTTCAAAACACATTCTCTGATTCTAGTTAAATTGCTCTTAAATCAATGTAATGCTCCATCTGACACACTGTTGAAGTTTTTAAAAAGACTACTACGGTAGCTTTAAAAGGATTTTACGGAGGAAAATGCTCAGCAGTTCACTGCTCCTGCAAGTCCTGTGAAGTGGAACTAGATCAAATAGCCCTTCAACTTTCAACAAAATCCTCACAATCTAGTGCAGTTGATTAAAAGTACTCATGTTTAACTAAATCGCGTATTAATGAGAAAAAAGGATGGCAATGCAGCTCGGGTAGGAACACATAACTTTCTGAAACACAACCACAAAAATAAGGAAACAAAGCTAGTACCTGTGCTTCCACCCCTCCATGATGATTACTATACATTATAGGCCACGCATTTTGACCCAACACTGCCTTTTACTTACAGTTTTTGAAGACGTGATTTTCTTCCTCACCTGTTATTCTGACAGCTTTTGATGTTGTAGTTACTTGCATTGACAGAAGATAGTTTGCTGGAAGGTTGTGAGCAGAGAAGGAATTGCAGGGGACAGAAGATCATCACCTCCGGGGGAGGAACTGAATGTATTAGAGTCATGATATGATCTGGGTCATGACCACTTCATGTAAGGTCAGCAATGTATGGTACATGTAGCACGGACACACATGTGAAGGTTGGGGAACAGAGGGCCTGCCACCATTAAATGATGTATTCCATGACTCGTTTTGTGGATGAGGGCTCCTCAGTGCTTGAGAACAAGGCATTAACTTCTCATACTAGCAATGTACTAACTTCTCGTACTTTTAAATATTTAGTCATCCGAGGGTGCATCAGAGCAAAAGCACGTTTGTTGATGGAAACCATTTCATCTCAAGATATTGCTGTCCCCGGTAACATTGCTGTAGTAAGGTACAACATGGCTATGGCACTACACGCACTTCTCCCTTGGTCAGTCGTGCCAGCACGGTGTCCCCAGCCCATCATAGAAATGTGTGCACCCTCAGCTCGGTGTCCCCAGCCCATCATAGAAATGTGTGCACCCTCAGCTCGGTGTCCCCAGCCCATCATAGAAATGCGTGCACCCTCAGCTCGGTGTCCCCAGCCCATCATAGAAATGCGTGCACCCTCAGCTCGGTGTCCCCAGCCCATCATAGAAATGCGTGCACCCTCAGCTCGGTGTCCCCAGCCCATCATAGAAATGCGTGCACCCTCAGCTCGGTGTCCCCAGCCCATCACAGAAATGCGTGCACCCTCAGCTCGGTGTCCCCAGCCCATCACAGAAATGCGTGCACCCTCAGCTCGGTGTCCCCAGCCCATCACAGAAATGCGTGCACCCTCAGCTCGGTGTCCCCAGCCCATCACAGAAATGCGTGCACCCTCAGCTCGGTGTCCCCAGCCCATCATAGAAATGCGTGCACCCTCAGCTCGGTGTCCCCAGCCCATCACAGAAATGCGTGCACCCTCAGCTCGGTGTCCCCAGCCCATCACAGAAATGCGTGCACCCTCAGCTCGGTGTCCCCAGCCCATCATAGAAATGCGTGCACCCTCAGCTCGGTGTCCCCAGCCCATCACAGAAATGCGTGCACCCTCAGCTCGGTGTCCCCAGCCCATCATAGAAATGCGTGCACCCTCAGCTCGGTGTCCCCAGCCCATCATAGAAATGTGTGCACCCTCAGCTCGGTGAAGCGTGTTTTGATTCTGGAAATCAGGCTATTATGCAAAGAAGTTACAATTAGAACATGAACTGTGGTTAAAAAGGACTTCTCCAAAAGCAAGAAGCTGTCAAACTCACCTACTAGAGAAGTGCTTGTTAAGCCTCCCCTTCAGACAAAGCAAACACACAGAGAAAATAAAGAAAAAGCAAAAAGGCCTCACCAACAGCTCAGCTGCCCTCTTGCTTTCTTACCTACCGGCCACCTGCTTTTAGGCAAACATACAAATGTATTTGGAACTCATTCTTAATCCTAATCTAAATATGGCTTCTTCATCAGGGCCATCCATAGTATAAATTCCATATTCCTGTTGTAATAAATCATATATTATTTTTCACATAAGTAGCATAATAGTAGCATATATAAGCAAAGTTCTATATATAATTAAGTTCTTGCCCTCAAATTCACAAAAGTATAAACACTGACAAACAGATTACTGTTTTTCCCCCCTCATCATTTGACTTTGAATTGAAGTCAAGTGTGCCTCTTGATCAAGAAGGCACTTGTACACCTGAGCATACGTGTGCACAGGCCCACAGGAAATGTTAAACACAGTTCAAATAGAAGTGTGGGGATTTCCTCTTAGCTAACTCTGTTAGCCATGCTCACTTTTTTGAAGATTAATTTTCCAGAGGAACCAAAATGATTTGTCACTGAGCTTCAAAGCCACCGGTCATGCAGCAAATATAAAGCAACCCTGTCTACAAAAAATTACACTTCAAGTTACAGCCAAAAAGCATCTAAAAAATAAACGCAAACTGAGAAAGAGACAGCATAAGCAAAGAGAAACGTAGAAATGTCTGATGGTGCCAGCACGCTTCCTGGGCACCGCTCAGACAGTAAACCTACTGGAAAATATGCTGGAAAAAGAAGGATTATTCCTGCTGTCCTTCCTAAGTGCAACTGCCAGAGGAAGGTGGAGCGACGTTCCCATTCAGGAAGGGCAGGTGAAGTAAGCCGAGAGGACTGTTTTGTTGGGTAGGAAAAAAAACACCTACAAAACATTTCCTTCAGCTACAGTGACACAGCTGAGGCTGCAGTGCAGGCAAGTGCCATGCCCCAGACTGAGCCACGGGAGCTGCCGAAGCGGAAGGCAAACATTAGAAGAAAAAGACAAGTTTTGCCATCAAAGCGGAGTTTTCTTGCATACTGACCGAGTCCATAAACTACAGACAAGAACATTCCCTAAACTTTGACACAAGAATAATCAGTTTGAACTGAAGGTTTTACAGTTAAAGAAACAGAAATGATGTTTCCTGGTTTTGTTCATTTTGCTTTAGCTTTTTCAAGCGAAAAGGCTGATCGCATCTACCCAACGGCATGACGTAACAAGTGCAATCTGTTATTTTCACCAGTATGGAGATTATCCAATTTCTTCCTTTGCACTTGCCGCAGCAGCATTAGGGAACCGGCTACGAGCAGATGCATACGCACTTACTGGTGCAAAGCCCAGCTCTGAAGGTCCTTCGCTCCGTGCTGACAGCATCCCGGCCGCATCACGTTCCAGTTCACATCTCCCTCCTGTCCCGCAGGAGCCCTCCAGCAACCCCTGCGTGTGTCTAAGATGCCAGTGGTGAGCAACGCACAGCCCAAATAACAGAGCTATGGGCCACCTCAGTGGAAATGGAAATTTGGACATTTTCCACTTCTTTGCCTGACTTCTCTTAGCTGAACCGTACCATGATTCTTCGGGTCAAAACAGAAACAAATGCATCGCTACTATATGAAGCCAGCAAGCGGGAATCAAACCCAAGCGCGCGCAAGCTAAATTGAGAGCATAGGTCTAAGTATCCGACGAGTGACTGAAGCCTGGCTTCGAGCAGACCGAAACGAAACTGTAAAACCAGCGCTGAAATGCTTCTCTTGAAATTTCATTTCATCTCTGAGAATGATTTCAGTCAGCTGAAACCAAATTGGTAACCTAAATAAGCAATTGTAAGTGCTAATATTTATACATTCATTATTTACATACAAAATGAAGCTTTAAATATAACCTGAGCTGGCCCTTTCTTCCAAGGACCGGTTAGATGGCGTATGTATGAGCATCAAAAAAAAAATCCCTAAGAATTTTATGTAATGTACAAAAGACTTTGAGATGTGAGTTAAAGATCTCTTCACAAAATGCATTTCTTCCACGAAACCCACAAATATTAACGCACAGTCACTGAAAATTCTGTCAAACATCCATCCACAAACAATCATGGAGTAAAAAGAAAAAAAAGAAAAAAAAAAAAACCACACAAACCCCGCAAAACCCCCTAAACTGGCGTGATCTGCGGTTCTGGCAGTAGTTTCTGTGCTGGCCGTGCTTTGCGCAGGTACGCTGCTCAGGAAGGGGAGCACATCCAGCTCCTTTCCCCCCTCTACGCTCCTGCTCACATCATGCCAAATTAATCGCATTTCCCACAACACTCAAGGGAATTAAGGAGCCTCACGGAGGGCTACATGGAAAAAGGACGGAGAATGCATTTGCCACCTCCAGGCACACAAGCGGCTTCTTCAGGTGGGCTCTCCTGGCAAGTGGTCCATCTCCACAGCGCAGCATCCTGCCCCCCCGGGTATTGCTACTGCCTTTGCCAGGAACAGTTTGGAAGGTCAGCGCGGGAATGCAAGAGTCATCTACGTGCATAGCTTTGTCCAGCATCAGCTAAAACCTTCCTCATAAAAACCTCATTAGCTCTTTGGAAGCTCATTAGCTGCTGTACTCAGTCACTCGCACCAAAATGACAGAGGTGTAATCTCTTAAATACCAGCAGGAAGTGCCTACTGTCGAATTAAACACGATGATTTACTTTGATGATACCTGGCCACGCGACAGGATGCATTTTCACATCAAAGGCTTCACGCTCGTTTCTCACATATTCACTCCTCAGGCAGACAAGCCCTAAGCCCCGTTTGCAAAACACCGTTCTCGGCCTTGAATCCAAGGATTCTTTGCAAGGACAGAGATGACCAAACTACTTAGTCAAAATAAGAATCATGTTCCTCGGTCCCTACTAAGCAATGTGGCAATCCTAGTTAGCAGTATTTTCCAACTAATTATACTCTTCAAACAATGGTGTTAATAAAAATAACAAATAAGAGCGCACCCTGGGATAGCTCTATTGCGTGTCTGCTGAAATTCTAGTAAAAGCTTCTGGAATTCATACCAGCACACTGTTGTGGGGTTTTTTGGCAGGTTTTTGTTTGGCCGGTTGGTTGGGTTTTTTTGTTTTGTTTTTAAAAAACAAGTTATCTGGAATGTACTTCACAATTCAGCTAAATCAAAGCAAATCTTATTCCCCTGAAGTCTGATTCAATGTCAGTGGATGCAAACGAGCGTTAGTTGAACGAGTGAATACCTAAGTGCGTTCAGCCTTGGTGCCAAAATCACACATGGTGTAACTTGTTGATGAATTTGCCTATATGGGTCATCAAGAAAATATTTTCTGCTTCTTTGTAAGAATAACACCGGTTACTAAGGGAAAATTATCTAATAAACAATAATAGCTACTACACAGAATTTAATGAATTCCAATTTGCCTTCTCCAGACACACGTCACCATTAGACAAAAGATCCAGCACCAAAGATTTTCTGGGAAAGGCTGCACCTTATTAAGGTGAAAATCACACCCACCATTCGCACTTGCATCGTCAGGAACATCTTTTACTGCTTTTGAACTGAAGTCCTCAGCTGGCTCAACCTTTTGTTGTGGCAGCCCTCTATAAAGAAAGGTCATTTTTGGCTACCCCGATAGACTCCAATTTTCCTTTAACCCATACTTCAGGGAAGCTTGTTCCTTTTCGGTATTCTCTCAAACCTGTACAATAACCAAATGTTCCAAGACGCCCTAAGTATGGACCGCCACCTCCACGTGATGGAGAGCATCTGCAATTTCTTTCTTTCCCTTTCTCTTCCTTTTTTTTTTCTTTTTTTTTTTAAAAGAGTCAAAAACACGCCTGTCCAGCGTGGACATTGAGCACCATTCGCCCCACGATTCCCCAAGAAGCCAAAGCCATGTGCTTTCCTCACTGGGAACAACTACAAAGATCCATACACCGAATGCATACAGGGTTCTCGAATATTCCAGAAATTCACCTTATCTTTTGACTAGTCTAAAACTGAAACTAACTAAAACTAAAACTGAGAAGGAGGGAGCCCGAGCCCAGCCCCGCCTGCAGCCAGCGCGGCCCCCCGGCCGACAGAGGCAGCAGCCATCGGACACCACGTCGGTATCGAGCAAGGGCAAAGGAAAGAGCGCTGGCGCAAAATCGCAGGGTGGAGGAAGACGTGGACGAGGTTCTCCTCCACGTGCCCAGCATTTACGCAGAGAACCCGTTACTGCAGAGCCAGAATGGTCAGCATCTACGTCTAGCTGCAGCAAGCGCCTGCGCCGATTTTTTACTTTGTCTCTCAAAACCCAGTGCGGAAAGATCTCCCTCTCATCCCTCCTGTCCTTTTGTTCTTCCACGCGCCCGCTCCGCTTGGTGAGTTTCTGTATTTCAGGCGGTCGTGCAGCCCACATAGACAGAACCTCACTCCTTAGTCTCTTCAAGGGTAAAGTTTGGGGACTCAGCCTACACATGGGAATAGCTAGGACAGGAAGGAAGGGGTTAAGGACGGATTTTGTTGACTGTTCTAATTGCCCCATCTGCCATCAGCCTATCGACCATAAGCATAACAATGAACCTACCTTGCCAAATCCTTAAAATTAGAAACATCTGAAATGCCTCTCACCCGCTGAATGTTTTTGGGGAGTTTTTCTATGTGCCAAATAACGGTGCAGTTTCATCCTTTACAACCTTAGCAAAGCTTCTGAAAATAGCTTAAAAGCCCAGCTAAGACGAGACTATGCTATTAACCATTGCTATAACCCTGGCCCAACCAAACGCACAAGTCCTTTTGTCTCTGCCGGCTACACGACAGCTACAGGTTTTCTATTTGCCCGTTTTAAGCACTTCAAAACATTTTTGTGAGGGTCTTGACAATCTTCCAGTAAAAAGCAGCTGTCAAAATGTATTGTACAATATACTAGCAGACCTCCTGCACGCTGCTGCTATAATTAGGTGGGGTTGTTTTATTTTGGCTTTAAAGCAGCTTGCAGAGAATATAATTTTCAGTTTGACTAAATAAAATGTTCAGAGCACGTCAGGTCCATAATTATATTTCAATTTGAGAAGAACGCGTTCACAGTTTAAAAGCAAGCAAGCAGCAGAGTTGGTGGTACTTTATTTTACCTTTCACAGCTTCTGAAAGCCAAAGCCTCAGAGTGACTACAGTTCACAAAGCAGGCAGGAATTTGGGACCTCCTTCTGAAGCGAGCCTCAGCATCTACACGCCCCTTGCAGGGCAGTGCTTCATAGGCAGAAGCTCTGAAGCTTTCACCCTCCAACTCTCTTCTGGCACGTTCTTGACTTGAGTGAAATTAGAGAATTAAACTCCCCACCTCATCAGCCCTGACCAATTACAGAGCGTAACTGGGCACAGCGTGCCTTTTGGGCACACCCCCTATTAGGGTCTGGCTGTTTGTGCTGCTCTTGTAACACGCACTACCAATAAATAAGGTTTAACTGCCTTTATGGATGCTCTGTGTCAATGCAACTACGCAAAAGAGCCAGAGGTTACTGGGGAGCCTGGCTCCAAAAACATACATAAGCACATTTTTGACAGCTCTATTTAATAGGGCTGCTTCTTCAAACGCCTTGGCCAAACGTGCCCCGATACAAGCACGCTGAAGCCAAGGGTCACACGGGATCGAATCTGACCCTGTGCTGCACGGTCTCGCAGCCTGTCCTTAGGCCAAAAGCCCACTGGCGCCCCATGAAGTTTTACCGGAGGCACAAAAAAGAATTTCAAAATGCAGTCGGATTCTCAGCAATTCTGCGGCTGCGACGCACAAATGAGCCTTGCCAGGATCAGGACAAGAACTACACTCAGAGTTACGATTTCTCCCACCTTCCCCAGAAGAGAAAGCTGCGGGGTTTTGCTGTTGTTGTGTTTTTCTTAATGTTTCCCCCTTTTCTCAATCATTTCCCCAGTCTCCAACCCTGAAGGCTCCCTGCTTTTACTTGCTCCAGCCCTACCCCCCTCATCTCCCGCTCTCTCTGCCCCCCCTTTTCTCCTCCTGCGTTCTCTCGTCTTTCTCTCATGTTCAGACCGTTGCTATCTTTGTGTCGCACACTAGTTCCTTTCTACTTCCTGTTCACAATTTCATGCCTTAGAAAATTAAAGGAACTGAAAATCATTCATCTTCTAAAAATCAAAAAATTATCTTTTTTCCACCGGTGGGTTGTTTTTGGTTGGTTGGTTGGTTTGCCTTATTTTTATTCCCTCTGCTTTCCTTTTTGAAGCTTTTCAGCACAAGCCTCTGAAGAACTGCATTTGCAAATGGAAGGCAACATGCTTTTGCAGTCATTTATCAGAGACAGGAGTAGCGCGATAAACGGCGAGGACCGGCAACGCTGCCTTTCTCCATCCCGGCTCTCCTCTTTGTCTTCTCTTCCTACAGTCCAGTCCACCAGATCATTTGCTTCCTGTCAACTTTTATACCCTTACGGCCTGGTTTTTGCTAGGTTTGTTTCTCCAACGTTAGAGCTGTTCAAGTCACCGATTTGCTCCTCAGTACCGAGCCCCTGTGCAGCTTCGACTGGCTCCTCCACGCGCCCATTCCTCCTCATGGGGGGAACGGCAAAGCGCACGTGAAAGTTCAACCCCAAACTGCAACGCTCACCCCACAACATCAGCGTAGGCCTTCACTTGCTTTGGACAGAGCCTGCCATTTGCTGATTGATCCCAGCCACTGCTGCTGCTATCCCAGAATACTTCCTATGATTACTCAGACTGCTAAACAAAGGCTTCGTGAGTTACATTTGCCTAACAGCATTTAGCATATGTGCTCGGTGGGACCCACACACACTTTAAGTGTACATTTCCAGACCAGAGGGAGGGAAGAAAACCTTACACTGTAGAAAAGCCCGAGAAAGGCCAGGTGCCAGCTCATCGAAACTGTGAAGAGGGCACTGAACGGTTTTACCAAAACTTTGGAACAGCAAAAGCAGAAAGAGATGCGAATATGTAATTACAGACCCCTCATTTCATGCCATAGAGAATGTGCAGATATTAATTTCTGCAGAAAGCCTTGAACCAGATATGGCAATAGGCTCTAACTTCAACTACCTTCCTCCCTCCTTTTAACGAGCTAAAAAGGGTCAGACTCGACGGCAGTGCTTATGCAGAGACCGATAATTTCTGGTTTTTTCTGTTAAAAAGAGAGACAAGCAGATGACCCACGCTTCCACCCGCCCACTTAACAAGGACTCACTCTCCTAGGGAGCTGCACCAAGGCGGCCGTGGCTGCTGCCTGCATGAGTTCTTCCAGCCACAAAACAGTGCGAGACGAAGGAGGCGGCAAGGAGAAGGGAACCCGGTCCTCGACAGGCTGTTTTACATTGGCAAAGGAACGCTGGGTAAGCTTACCGTTGTACGTTGCCTTTTTATCCAGAAAAGGATCACTGTTTGGTTAGGATAGAAGAAACAGGGCAAAAATAAATGGTTCTTGTAATAGAGGAAAGCTTGGGACTTTGCAGGGCTCTGTGCCAGGATCTGCGTGGTTAAACGAGCACACAGGTGCCCTGGAAGAAGGGGTGATGCAAAGCAGCAATAAAGCCTGCTTTTGAGGGCAACAGCCAAGTTGTTGAGGTCAACAGAGACTCCGACAGCAGCCATTCCCCCTCCCCCGAGTCAAACATCAGGAGATAAAGCACAGATACAAAATGGCTTCTGTACAAAGAATGCACGAGCGGACTAAGGTGATGTGGAATAACATGATACAATGACCTGGAAAAGGATTTACATTTCACTGCTCCGAGGAAGAACGAGCGACCATGAAAGGAGACTAAGAAGTTCAGAGCTAGCCAAGGGAAAGGCTCCTCGTGCAAGGCATAATGAAGCCATAGCAACCCCTGCCACCACATGTGGACACCAGAAGTTTACTGATATTCAAGAGATGGCTGGACAAAGACAGGAAAAATAAAGCCACAGGAAGTTACTGAGTCCCCTCTGTTTCCCAGAAGCCTCTATTTTACCATTCCAATACAACTGGGGATGGCCAAAAATAAATAATTTAGTTCCCTAAATATAATCTCCTAGCTGTTCTAGCTGGGCAAGCGGCTAAAGGCAGAAAGGAAAAGAAGTGGGCAGTGAACATCCATCTCAACTTGAGAAAGCCAGCACCAAGTCACTTGTACTGCCTAATTTATTTTTTTTTCCTAGCTAACGTATTTAAACAAGTTCTCTGAAACAATGAGTGACCTCGAAAAGATACACAAGAACCTATCCAAAACGGGCTATATAAACACATTAAAGCAGTCCACAGCCACTTCGTACCTCAGCCTGATCCTACATAATACATCAGCACTGTATATTGAAAACTCTCCAATCTTGCCAGTTCTAGGGTTGTATTTTTATGCTGACAAATTGCCCTCTAATAGTCTTTCCTTCATATTTAACAAGATAATTTTCTCCTCCAGTTCTTCAGTTTATTTTTCATTTTGCATAAAAAAAGCCCTTATATTCACGCTTCGACTCCTCCGAACTGTTCTTACGCTTTCACCAGGCAAAACAGAAAATCAGTAACGCTTCAAGTAAAAACTTGTTATATACCCCACTGCTTTTTTCTTGACAGCAAGCATGAATCCTTCCTAAGCCAAGATTCCTAATACCTCTGCTACCCACTCAAAAACGCGGTTCTATTTATCAAGGCTATATTATGAAGTAGACGCGGCTTTGATCTTCATTTGGATTCATCACATGCTTAGTCATTTCCTTCTGTCAATAGCATTCCGTAGCCTCAATTCTTTTATTTAGAAATCTGATACAGTTTTGAGTTAGGCAGCTTCAAAAGTACTTCAAAAGTCCTCAACAGTAAGGAGACTCATTAACCTTTACGTCTTGCTCTAGTACACGAACACAGAAAATCAATATAACAAAGCATTTCAGTAGAAAAACAGGGAATTTTCAGGTGATCACAACAGGCAGACAAGCCTGTCACTTCAGGGAATATAGGGACCTTCACTCTTTTTTGGTGAGCTTGGAGTTTTTGGGGGTTTTGTTTTGGTTTTGGGGGTTTTTTGGTTGGTTTATTTAAATGACAGCTTAAGTAGCTATGGTGCATATCTTGAGAGGTGCATTTGTGCCAAAGTGTCACAGAAGCATCATAAATAGAGCCCTGCGTTCCAAACCCATCTAAAACGTGCCCACGCTTTTCTCGTATAAGGCAACTCTCATTTTTCACAGCAGATAAACGCCAGCAATGGCAGCTTCCTTACAGAAGCCCTGTACTTCTCTGACGCACTGTCTCATCGCTTGGATGGTTTGTAGAAGCTCAAGGCTGTGACATTCTGAGCTGCTCTGAGGCAGCAGGCAGACCACGTACACCTGCAGCCACCGGCATCTTCCTCATTGCTGCCAGAAAGCTGTCCAGTTCAACATCGCCACGATTGTTTTTGTGCATGAACTTGCAGGCAAACACGATCGCAGCACCAACTCCGAGTCGCCGCCGATCGTTCCGACGCTGCTGCTGCTGCTTACACAGAAACGGCAGAAAGTGCGAATAAAGCTGCCTCAAAGGCAACGCACCACTTTTTACCAGGAGAGTCACTTCTGCACCTCTTCTCCAAGTTATCGTTCACATGGGGTAGCGCCGAGGCGCAAAAGCAAGATACATTGACAAGGATGTACTCAGCCTAGTAAGGATCTGTCCAGTGTACAACAGCGCAGAACCAGCAGACTTGCAAATAAAATGTCTAAGGTACAAACTGCTATCCTTCGGATAAAACACATGCCTATTCCTGTCAGTCATATCTACTTGTTAACTACCTATATCGCTGTGCACGTGTCTCTCACCCACCACCCTCAGACACATGAGTCTGACCCCACGGTTGGCGTACACGGACGCAATGCCGTCCGGATCAGTGGAAACGGGCCAGCAGACAGCGACCGTGCCCAGGCTGCATCCGCTCGGCTGCGGCGGGCGGGTACCAGAACAGTCAATGCCGTTCGTTACCAACCTGGCAAAGCCCTTCAAAATGCCCAACCGATTCTACGGCTCATGCCTTTTGGTTGGGATAGAATCTGTTCACCATCGTGTACTGGTGGACACGCCGGGCATTTCTGATATTTGAATTCCACATGGAACGTGTTCAGACAGCTAATAGTAGCTAGTCACTTTCTTGTCTTTACTCTTAAAATACAGATATACACATAACTGCAGAACACTCAAAATGGCAAAATATACCTTCATAGCTTTCCTATGAATTGGCTTAATTCAACCGTAAGTACCAGAAACAATCCATAATCCTTAATTCAATCCGCAAGAACCAGAAACAGCAAGAAATGACACAAACTTTATGATAAGAGATTTTTAACTGGAGCCTTGTAACCAATTAGCCTGTGTTCTGTCTGTAGCCTGACAAATATGCCACATTTTTATTACTGCTTATGTATTTTTCTTTTCAATTAGAAGTTTTCTTTTGGGGGTGAGGAGAAGACAAGAAATACTTACTCGCTGCTGTCAACGACAAGAGAACACTGGTGCTGCCTTCCCATTCAGTATTAACCCAAAACAATACTGAGTGGACCGTCAAACAGTAACCGAGCTAGATTTATACCCCTCGTGCTCCTGAAAGGTATGATAAACAGAGAGCAGGGCCTCGCGGCACAGAAGTACGAACAGAAACATCCACTTGATAATTAACTGCTCTTTCACTATACGAGCTCAAAGATTTAACGTGTTTTCTTCAGCTCCCTCAATTAGTCCTATCCCAAATCCCAGCCAAGTTGGCCAAGTGGCCCCGCACCAACGAGGGAAACCGGAGCAGTATTTGGTGAGGATCCACCGTGGTGCTTGCAAATCCCAGCACCCAGCTGCCCTGCGGGGAGGAAGGGGAGAAGGCAGAAGGCACCCATCTCCCAGGCTCAGCCCTGGAGCTCTTGGACATCATTGTAAGGGGAAATTCCTAGGGTTCCTGGACAAGAAAGGTAAGAATTTATCTTGGGTTTTTACTAGCATAGCCCTAAAGCTACAGGTATTTCATGCCTATGGTAATTGAACCACAGGCAAAGTCCGAAGCACGTGATGGATATTGACCCTTTCTGGGGACACTATGGAGAAACCAGCACCTGCTCCGAGCTAAGACCTCAGGATTTGCTCCACAGATGAATATGGCAGACGAGCAGAGCATGAAAATAAAAGGAGTCGCATGATTCGGTACCCCAATCCCTACAACCGGCAGTACAAAGGCTGCGTCCCCTGGGCAAACAGAGCACCCGCAGCACAGCCAGGACGCCCTGGGTTAGAGGAATGGGCACTAAATACTGCAGGACCTGGTCAGACGATCCCTATCCTGTTTTCAGGGTGAACAGAATCTACTCCCTGGTCCACATTTTTCACTGGACCCAACCTGGCTTTTTTTTCTCCCACTAAAACATATTTGTTAACTTCAGTAATTTGCAAGTGTCTGCACATACAGATGTGTCAATATTCCTGCTACTGATTAGTTTGCAAAAGACTTAAGGATTGAGTACTGAAGTTTTAATCGAGTGTCACTGCACCTAATGAGGAATTTACTTGAATAAGAAGGAAACCCAATTGACTTAACAGGTGGATTTCACCATGAAAAGCTCAAAGTGATGTCCCCCACCTCACTGTACCTAGGCATGGTGGCCAGTCCGCCGGCTTCACGACTTGGGGATGGCTCAGCACAATGCCGACGCGGGCGCGCCATACGGAACGGGCGCCCGGAGGAGCAGACAGGGGTCTGCTCAGGGTTAGGAGAGCCCCGTCGCACTAGGATTAGCTGTTGTTTTCAAATATGCTTAGAATTTAAATGACTCGGGAATTTGCAATTACCGAGCATGAAATCGCATCTTCACGCTCGAGCTATTACAAGGATTCCAGTCGGGTTCCAGGAAGCGAATGCTGCAAAGGCGGGAATGGTTATGACGAGCTTCACGTGCCATTTGCAGGGCCAAACTCACCCTTGTTATCATTCCGACGACTTTACCGTAGCTATGCCCGAGATGACTTAGGTTCAGCGAATTCCACAGATGCGCAAAATAAAAAGGGGTTTTATGCAGATGATGGCAATTGCGGCCTGTGTCTGTCTCCGAGGATTTTCCAAGTCTAGGAGGCCAGGAAGACATAGCAAAGTCTGTAAGGAGCGTTGCTAATCACGCCTGCGGCAGAACACCTCACCAGCATTCACCTGCCCCGAGCGGGAGCGGGAAATGGAGCCCAGGAAGCTCACAACAGGGAAGCAACCGCAGCTGCTGGGGTAACGGCTTCCCTGCCAGCTGCCATTTCTGCTTGTTAAAGGGCAGGCGAATCGCACGTCATCTCTAGTGGCAACACCTCATCGCTTCGACCTCCCTGCCAGCTCGCTTGTTGCGCCACAAGCGGGGGCAGAGGGAAGACCCATCCACTCTCCGCCAGTTCCCCTCCACGGAGCACGGGGAGTTGCCGTCCCCTTCTGCACCCACCAGCCCACACCTCCGATGGGCGCGGTGACCAGCTAGGTCCCTACCCCTGCAACATAAATAGTACGTACGCCTTCCGGCAAGGGAACAAGTCAGCTGTCGGTAACTTGGCATCATCCTAAGTGCAGATCAACGCAAATCTCTGACTTGCAAGCAAAGTGCAAAAACGGGAAAGGGCAGACTGTGCTGATAGAGCTCTGGCGCAGAAGTCACGGTGCTGTGTAGCACAGCAGAAGGCTTGAATTATGCAGATCTCTCCTCTGCGAGACACCTGCCCTTCTCATCGCTGCACCAGTGCCTGCCACGGCACCGTGGTGGGAATTCTTTGACACGATGACTGCAGGGTAAAAACCCCACTTGGGAAGCTGGGACGACAGCTTTTCTCTATTAGTCCAAACAACAGGAGTAAAACGCACTCTCTCCAAACCATCAGTAGTGGGTCCCTCATCTTCCTGCGGACCAGCTCCTGAGACATCTTTACCAGCTCCTACATACACGCACATCAGAGAACTCCCTTATTTGAACCCCAGCCAAGCAATACCTGGTGAGCTATAGATGTACACCCCACGGTGGTCTTGTCTTCACATTAACTCTACAAGTCAAACACATCCTTCTCATTCAAAAGAGCTAACTTCAGGTATGTTTTTGGAAATGCTTAGGCCTCAGCTCCAGGCATGTTGCAGCATTTCTTGTCAAATTGAATTTCTAATATATTGTCATGGAGTATTACAGTTGGCAAAAGTAACTCGGGGCTGGCAGAAATGGTTTTGACTGCAAGATTAAAATATAAATAAAAGCATCCTCAGCCAGAACCGTCATCTACGTGTACAAGACGCAAATTCTT
The DNA here is from genome assembly GCF_030463565.1 of Pelecanus crispus. Taxonomy (NCBI): domain Eukaryota; kingdom Metazoa; phylum Chordata; class Aves; order Pelecaniformes; family Pelecanidae; genus Pelecanus; species Pelecanus crispus. The sequence goes on from NC_134646.1 coordinate 186,591, forward strand.
TCACAGAGCGCCAATGTGCAAAGGCATAAACTGTAGTATTTATTCTGTTGAGTCAGTGCGTTCGTAAACTCCCAGTCAACGTACTTACTGGAATATTTTGGTGCGCTCCAATAATAAAACTGTACATTCAAGCCTCCTCTCTCTCCCCTACATTTCTTTATAGATAAGTTACGGAAGTATGCTTAATTATTAGAAGCAGACACTACCATTCACCACAGCTTCTACCCCTGCTTATGGGCCAGCCAAAAATCTCCCTCACAGAATGCGGTGCCAAAGCAGTAAGCGGCTGGAAGATAAGAGCAAGAAGGCAGAGCCTTTCCCCACTGGCCAGCCGAGCAGAGCTCTTCAGAGTCCTGATCCAGAACAACTCGCTTACAAGCTTCACGCTGTTTTCAGAGGTCCTCTTAGCCTGAACAGAGCGCAGCTACTGAACCTTACACGAACTGCTTCTCCGTTCTCCAGCCGGTATATACACAGATACATTTTCATAGGACATCTGTTCTCTGAGACCAAAGAGCCAATTCTAAATATCAGCAGACTCGATGGTAACCTTTTTCAGTGAGTTATGTGAAAACATACAAGATAACTTTTAAACTTAAGTCCATCTTGGATGAGATACCATGGGCAGCAGCTGCTTTGAAATGTCTTGAGAGGAAGAGAAACGAGCAGTGATTTCCTGAAGGCAGAAGAGAAAAACTCACTGCTTACTAATGTGCTTCTGTCCTGATAATCACGACCAGAGTCAAGTTTTCAAGAGAACAGTCTAAAAAAATATTTGGTTTAGACCTGGTTTCAAAATCCCCCGATACTGAGATACTAAGGAATATCATAGAACAGGGAAAAAATGCAGGTGTTCGTTGGGCTTGCAGACTGGCACGTACGCTTGAAAGGAGAGGACGTCAAGAATGGAACGTCGGAAAGCAGGATACTTTTTATGGAAGGAAAACCTCTTACCCGGCTGCGTGGAAGCAGGATAGGGAAAAGACAGCTTGAGCAATACATTCTTGGCCACCCTCTTTACTGGCAAGACAAAAATGATCCAGCTCAAGCCTTCTCTGTTCACAATTATTTTTCAAATAAGTTAGCATTCCAGGTTTGTTACAAAAAGCAGACTCCTAACACTCAAAAAAATCACACATGCTGTAAAACAGCTGGTTAGCAGGTAGTCTGTCTCCAAAAATCACAAAGGAAACTAAATGGAAAAACACAAAACTTAGCAGATACAAAATAAAAGTATCGGTGTGTGAATGACGCTCAGTTTTCAATCCGTACAGAAGAAACAGAAGCTGGATTTGATGTTTCTGGGTGGATTTTTGCTCATCTGTTTGCTTGTTTTCTCCCAGAACAGATCACTTTCGGTGTGTCAGATAACACCACCTTTTCAGTTCTACTACGGTATCACCAGCAAAGAACTTCACAAGTTTAATTCATGTTATTCTTCATAACCATAAAGAGTGGGTGAATAAGCAAAAGTCCTCTAGTCGTCTTTTTTTTTAAAAAAACCACGTAGATCAAATCTTAGCTGGTATAAAGCAGCTTATCAAAGGCAATGGAAGATCACCTTACACAAGCAGAGCATGTGATTCTGTTCTAGGAAAGAACCATACCTGTTATTACTACAGAGGTGTTTGTGTTATTAAGGCATTAAACTTGCTTACAGACACAGGGTTGGTTCCCCTGCTCCCGCTGGAAATTCCACAGGAGGTTATTCCCTTCTGTCATGGAAAAGGGCAATGGAGATGAACACAGCTGTCTCTTCTTGGGGGAGAAAAGAAGAAAAAAAAAAAAGGAAAAAGAAGAAAGAAAAAAAAAAAAAAAAGACGAGGGAAAAAAAAAAAACCAACCAAAACTGCCCCTGTGTTTTTTTTTCACAAAAATTCTCCTTTTTCCTCCACATCTGCACTGTGCATATTCAAGGTAAAGCAGAGGTAAAAGAAGTCATGCCTACCCCACAGCAATCTGTTCTGAATGAAGTTGACTTGAGTTAGGCAGAAACGGGTCCTGTATGCAGGATTTCAATGGAGTCTTGAGATAGACATCCTTCTGCATTAGGGCAGATTTGCCTTTCAAGGAATTATGTGTTTATTCACAAAAATCACCCATTACCAAACCAATCCCTTACATTCGACAACGTTATAAAAACTACCAATCTAGAACTGAATCTCACTTCTTTTTTTAATTAACCACCATTGTGCCATGAAGCAAGGACATCTGTCTCCCGAAACACCTTCCCACTTTCACTTACTGTACACCATCAGCTTCCCGCTTTTTTTTAACTACCAAACAAGCAATTTTTCTACAGAGTGGCATCTCATAGCAGGCGTGAGCAGAGGATACACAACTCAGTATGACACCTCCTCAATGACAGGCAAGTCACAGAAGTGTTACCCAAGCGTATAGAGAAAACCATACTGACCTTGGTGCAGTGCCTTACACTGTACATCCCTTCCCTGCGTTCATTTCTCTTTTCTGTCCATTTCCCATCCAAACACGGGCGGCACGCAAGCAGAGCAAAACTTTGCTTTTCAACTTTTTCAAGCAGACATGGTATTTATGTCTTTTGATTAATCCTCCTAAGAGAAGTTAACAAGTCCACAGGTTTAAGACAGTGTTTGTGCCAACCTCTGAGACGCTATACCTACAGCTCATAGCACAGCCGCTCGGCAGGAGCATCCGCCACGGGGAACTGCGATATACTTTCTATTATTGGCCAGAGGGTTGGTGTTAAACATACGAGTAGCTATGCTCCACAGTAATTTATGTTTCTAAATGCTTGACTATACGGCGTACAGTTAAATATTGTGAATGCCTACACTTACTGTATGGGCACAGGACATTACAGTCGTCTGCTTTGGAAAAGATGAATGAATAACTGCTGAAAGATCACATCAAAAGAGAAGAATTTTCAATCTTCCCAACGAGAGCAGATGGAGAGAAATGCTTCAGCAGACCTCTTTCATAAGCAACTGGGTGCTGAGCGAGAGCTCAGATCGTGAACACACATCAAAAGTGGCAACGCACACCCTTGGTCGAGGGCGGAGGTTTAATCCTAACCCATTCTTTTCTCAACTTCCCCAGCGTGAACTCATTCGGGATGGAGCGTTAAGTCAGCTGCAGCCCAGCCTTCTTCCCTCACAGACATTATGTAATTCAGTCTACGGCAGCAGCAGAGATAACGTAGTAGTATAAAAAGAGAGTTGGTTAATATCTGTAATTAGTTAAAGCCTTAACCTCTGAAGATATGAAAGAAATGAACTAAAACCGTGCCCTGAAATGAGATGATCACAACTTATTAGGTACACTGCATGCTACAAGCTAGGCGTGAGACCAAATTGATCTCCATCTCTCAAACCCAGAAGTACGCAACACCGATAGCCCCCGCAGCCATTCCTCTGTCCCAGTACGTTACCAGGACCAAGTGCATCTCAAAGCAGAGTAGCGCCTCCAAAAATGGATTTGGTTTCACTGGGTTCAGCTCTGAAATTCAGAACCCGTAAACAAAAGTGGGGACGAGGCGGGGGTTCACGCTACGGCGCTCAGGGAGGCTAGTAAGAGTGGATCTGGAAGGACTCATCAACACTTCTGCTATTTCAAACCCAAACACTAAATGCCATTATGCAATGTGGTTTGGCAAACTTCAAGCACCAATATTTAGGCAGGTTGGGTTTTTATTAGAACCATTCACATGGCACTGACCCAAACCAGTGTCTGAGTCTGGGGGCACTGTCATAGTAGATTCCCTCTTAAAACGGCCAAGATTTTTCTAAGAACTGCCTCTGAAGAAGCAGCAATTATCTGTCCGACAACTTCTGTCTTTTTGGAACGCAACAGTTTTCTTCACGTTAAAATTTGTACTGCAGCATCCCTCGGTCCACAGGGATGCTCGAGGTGGAGCAAGCACGGAGGGATGCGGCAGCAGCATCTTTTAGGACAGTAACACTGACAGCACAAGGAACAGCCTTGGCTGTTTTACCCCGAAACAAACTTTGACTCTGCTTATCTTGACAGAAAGGAAGATAAGAAATGAAGACTGATAAAAAGTAAAAGGCATAATGAAGCTTTTTATGGATTTCCTTTCAGTATTGAAGGATTTAATACGTTGTATTTGCCATCCTTGCTCAGAGTCCTTAGCCCTCACAAGACGAATGTTTCCCTCTTCCTCAAGGTCAAGTTTTTTTTGCTGTTTTGAAACATATCCCACGTCATCACTGCAACAAGACCGATTTTCTCGTGCTGACCACAGGAAGAGATGGACGACTGCAGTAAGATAGTTCAAATGTCTTAATTGTAAACAGTATTCTATTGTATTCTCATTTATATAAGACAGCTCCGACTATATACCCCACTGTATAAAAACACCCAGTAAGTGTAGTGACCACCCAGAAGCAAAGGACTGAATTCCAAGAGGTTGTGGGGGGGAGCACAGCTTAGTTACACACGTGTTCTTGTTTATATAATTCTTCAGCAAAATTAAATTGAGCTTTAAGAAAATAAAGTTAATATTGATGTCAACAAAATGCAAATTTCTAGAACATCTGTGTTGGAGTAATATAATCATTCTAATCAGAGCACTGGATTAAGCTACAATTATAGTAGTCAGATTTAAACAGAAAGGAGAATATTTTTTATTGTTTTTTTTTCCAAAGTGGAAAGTCCTTTTTGATACGTTACGGAAGTAAAATGTACTGAACAAAATGAACTATACAAGCCGGACCTGGCACTCCTTAAAGGAGATCAGGCCCTAGTAGTAGACATCACGGTGAGGTATGAAAGTAAATCAACATCTTTGGCAGATGCAGCGGCACAGAAAGTTAAGACATATCAACACTTAAAAGATCAACTTCAAGAATTGACGACTACCAATGCTATTAAATTTATGGGATTTCCTTTAGGAGCATGTAAAAAATGGTATCAAGGCAATTATGAATTATTGAAGGAATCAGGAGCCTCCAGTTCCCAACATGAAAAGGTCACTCGTCGTTTATTGTATCGGGCGTTATCTTCTTCAGCAGATATTGTACACGTTTGTTAGTCAAGTGCAGACTGTTTTAAGATCTTAAGGGATTAATGAATTGTAACTGTATTACTAATGAATTGTAAATTCATTCTTAGTCTTTCTACCTATCTATATAAGGCGGGAGGCCAGACCCCCCTGGAGAGTGCCGAGGGCAACAAAATCTTAGGTCAAAAGGCAAGCGCGACACACTAGGGTTGCGATGGTACGCAGGGACGGTAATGGGCTTGGAATCATGATGCATCATCTATCCTGGCAAAAGACATTAATTACCGGTCTTTACCAAGGTGGACGGGCCCCCTTTACTTAACCTGGAAAAGGAACATGTAGAGTTTTACATATGTTTGATAAATAAACCGGAACTACAGAGTAGCTTAGCCTGAACTCATTACACCAATCTGCATGTGCGTTACCGGTACTCCATTAAAGACAAGAGATTTCCTCTCGTCTGAGCGGGGAGCAGCTATTCCCTGCTGTTTGTGGTGCAGTGGTGTATTAAAAAGACCTTTTACACACAAATGTTTTCAAAGTCCCAGAGACACACCTGAAAAGATAAATATAGCTCATGCCATTTCACAGATAAAAGTAGTTACAGATTAATACCCATTAAAGTGAAATAGCTATAAGCTGATAGAAATCCACTGGCTTAAGCGTCGTGCTTTCAAATCATAACACCTAAGAAAATCACCTTCATCAACTGGCCAGGAGAGCAGTCGAAAGCTGGGATCTGCTGTTAGAAACTAACAGATGAACCCAGCTACGCTGTGTAAGAGGATTGAAGCAGACATTGAGACCGTATTTTTATTCCTAATTTGGTCCAGTATGTCTTCTAACTGCATAAAATAGGCTGATGCCCACACTTCTATTTATCCATCACTGGGTCAAACAAGAAAAGAAAAGAATCCTGCATCTGAGTTTTGCATGCCCTTGAAGTCCCTGCACTTGTCTGGAAATGAGCTATCAGAGATACACCTTTGTTCATCCCGCCATCAGAGAATTTGAGAACTTCTTATTCCTTAACTTCTTTATTGTCCAAATCACCCCGGTAAAAACTCACCTCAGGCAGAGACAGGTTATTAATGTCTCATTTTACAGATCAGGAGAAGACAATATAACCTGGATTAACGTTCCTAATCCTTTTACCCAGCTTGTCATTATCTGACACAAAATACTGGGGAGGAAGCTCAGTGCTTTTACAAGCTAGGAAACGAACACCAAGTGACCTAACGACCGTACCGATACGGTTGGGAAGGAACACACCACTTTCTATGAAATATTGCTTTGGTAAACGCTACATCCTCTTTTCAGTACTACCCAAGATTACGGTGATGGAGTCATCAACGGCAGAACGGGTCAGCAATTCTCAGGGCACCAAAGGATTGGTAATAAAAGCAGGTTTCATTCACTCTTCAGGCGTTCATCTGGAATTACCTGTGGACGCTCACCTTGGCCGCAGCATCTCTCCCCTTCCACTCAGCTCCTCTCCCCTCATCAATCCCTCAAGACATTTCTATCCTGCTCATCTTAAAAAGTAAGCCTGTCGGCCAGCTCAGCCAGCCTAGCGTGTTAACAGCCCTGTTCGGTTTTAGCACGGGTTCTTCCGCTCGGCCACACAAACCCGTGTTTTTACAGTGTACAGCTCTCGAGAGCCCTGACCCTTGATGGGTGCCACAGAAATACAAACAAGAAACAGGACACCGGCATTACCGACCCCAAACAGAAACCCAGCCTGTGACGCCGTCCTAACATTCACGCACTTGTCCCACATCAGCAAAAACGGCCTTTACCTAAAGAATGGCGCTGTCACGAGAGCACATGGGAAACACTCTGTTTTGCAGCAGAGTTTATCAAACGCTGCTGCAATAGCAATCCCGCAGCCACGGCATGACGCCCGCGCGAGACCACGGAGGTTCGGCGGGTGCGTACACAACTCCTCGCTGACGCTTGGAGCAGAAAACAGCACGGTGGTTCTAATCCCACAGTCAGGCAAGGTTCCCATTGACGTCAAACATAAATAGTGGAGAGTTCAGCTGTGTAAGCCTTCTGCGGTGTTGAAAACAAGTATATTTTCAGTACTTAAATGCTTGGCGTGTTCTTAAAGAGAGTTCAGATGAAGCCTCAAAGGCAGGTCCTTCCAAACAAGAACTTGCCGCTGTACCAACCTTTCAGCGGAACGGTGTTCCTGCCTATGCCACGACGCCGGAGCATCAGGCCAAGGCACGGTACCACCAGCACCTCGCCAGTCGTGTAACCCTTCTCTAGTCAGCTGTGCTATCTCAGCTGTTGGGTCTGTGGCACACCGAGAAGTGCTAACTACATGCAAAGGTACCGCAGGTCTGCTATCGGAAGCTTTTGGGCACTACCCAGTGGGTTATCCCTACGTGCTCCGCACAAGGCACGACCACCTGCTTCTCTTCTGTGAATTGCATTAACTGTTACATATTTTTACATGCCAGAGAATAAAATGCCATCATAAACAAAATACACATCTGCCACCTTTCCCTGTAAGTCACAGAACACGGCAGATTTTTAAGCCGGGGCAAACAAGCAGACCCTCTACCACCTCCCAAGCTCTGCACGTGCGTGGACGTGCCCGTAACAGCAGCCAGCTACAAGAAAATGCTTCCAGGCTCCTTTAGAAGAAGTTGGTACAGAGTGTCAACAGCATACAATTATAAGGGCTCATTTTATATTTTTTTCCCCCCTCTGCTCATGCCTATTTCAATGGGCTAAAATCAATACCGGAGAAAGAACTCTCCCATTACAGCAGGAATCGCCGCTGCCGAGCACGTGCGCCGATCAGGACGGCGGCGAGGCTCAATTTCTGTCTCTGGTGCAATGCGAGGAGCGGTGATAGGACTGCACATGTCTGTTCCAGCCAGGGTAGTTTATATTTATTAGTGCAGAAGTGTAAAAATATTTGGTGGTAAAATGAACCGAGCGGATGTTTTTGCTGGCAGGAGACTGGGAGTGACAACTGTACTACTCATTGTGAAAGAGTAACAGCTGAGCATGTGGTGGAGTTGATTTCGCACTGACAAAGAGGCATCCAGTACCCTGTGATTAATTGGATTATAGTGGCTTTCCACTTCCCACCAGATCAATTGGCATTTTAAGTTACTCACTTATCACCCCGGAGGGTGAAAGGTCGAAATTAACAACTTCAGTAACAGGCCTTTTGCAAGAGGTTAAAAGACTTCTCTTCCTCCGCCCTAGCCCCTGCCTCCAGCTCACTTCTTCGCTGCTTTGCTACCGTTTCACTATGCTCATCTACAGCATTTTTCTGCTTTGGCAAAACAATCAATTCATGGGACAAAAAATAAAACATGGGGACATTAATATAACTTTTTTTCCCCCCCAAAAAATAAAGCAAAGAAAACATTTTAAACTCTATTTATGTGAAAGCAGAAGGACCATGCCCCACGAAACCCGATTTCCAGTGTAACCTGAAGTAGGATTTCAGCAGTAGCATGAAAAGCACGTCCCTCCCACAAGATGTGTCTACAAGCAGCCTTCCCGGAGAGGTGTTATTCTGCCACTGCAGCGGTGTTTCTTATACAGTTTGAAATGATTTAATAGTCAGTAAATGCTTTTATCTTTCTTTTTACTTTTTATACAAACTATATAATGGTTTTCAATATATTCACTTCCTTGTAACCCCCTGGTCTCGACATTACAGTTTGGTACATTTGTTAGCGTTCGAGAGAGCACAGCCGTAAAGGGGGGCATTGCAGGCGGATAACCCTAGAGTCAAGACAAATTTTTCAGAGGGCACGTTAAGAGGTGCAGGGAAAGAATATGCAACCCGCCCTCACATTTCCCTATGGAGAAGACCAGAACTTGGCCTCCGACATATGCAGACTCTTGACGTAAAGGCAGTGCAGCTTCAGCACTTCTCGGAAGCGCAGAAAGAGCTCATTTGCCACGCAGAACCGCAGCACAACTCGTTTGCAAGTCGGAAGGGGAAAAGGCTCTTTCTTGAGTTGATAGAACAGATATTGGTGCTCCAGCACAATGAAACGTGACCACGTTTTTTCTTTTAAATACAAAGGAAATATAAAAATAACACAAAGTCACTTTTATTCCCCCCTGTAAAGAAGGAGGAAACGGAAGAGTGAGAATAAAGTGGCAGTAGGGGGTCATCCCAGGAAATTAAGCGCCTAGTACCAAAATCTTCATCAAGAAAGCAAGTTATATTCTGTATATTTTACAGCACAAAGCTTTCTACCTCAAACCTGCAAAACGCGTAGAGTCACCAAGGCACCGATGATGAAAACTATAACGAAACGCGGCTAAGTGCATATTAGTCGCTTTGCTGAGATGTCACGAAACTTCGTAGCTTAATTGTGCCTGTCCTTTGTAGCACAGAGTGCTAGTAATAATTTTCACAAAACACGATGTTTAGGATAAGCTGGTCTTGAGAACCACTGTCGTTCTGGCATGCCTGAGGCTTTGGTTTTCAAATGGTGGTGTCGACAGTCCTCTCTGTCTTTTATATTGCCAGCATGATCAAAGCCGCATTTTATTGGCTTGATCAATGTTGAGCATTTCTTACATAGCTGGTGCACAACCCTGTGCTGTCAGCACACCCAAGGCAGCTATCATCAGGCTATCTGAAGAATTAGCCTCAGCAGAGCTGTGGTTTAGACATCCTCCGGTGCCTTCTCTAACCTACCGCTACCGCGCCAGCACCGCTCGGCTCCACCGAGTGACGGAACCGCAACCTCTTGCCAATGTCCTTCAGAGAGCAGGCTCAGCTATTTAACATGACCAAACAAAGCACAGGCAAAGCAGCAAGTCAGCTGTATTGCGCTTAACAGTTCCAAACCCACAGAACACAGAAAACAAAGGATGTAATTAACGTTTACTAGGGTTTTTTAATCTTACAGGACAGGTGCTCCCTTTCTGACTGCTACTAATAGCGGCTGGATGCCAAGTGCACAAAGCCACAGGTGGAATCCAACTAAATCACAATTTATGAATTCTATTAACTGGATCAGTGCTTGTTGGACTGGCAATGCCAATAATTACCAGCCTCCAGCTGAATGTTCTACCAGTAGCTCAATGAAGCTAAATGATACAAAGGGCAAGTTCAGAGGGCAAGCAGTACGCTCTGTCTACCCGAGCTCTGAATAAGCCAGGGGCACCCACTCCTGCGTACAACTTAACCCAGGGGTAGCACCTGAAAACAGCTGGGGCCCGAGAGGACAGCAGCGGACCTTCAGGATATGGCTACCCGTAATAACTACTCAAATAACGCACGGCTCTACAGACAGCTACGTCCGCAAAAGGACTCATCATCAAGTTAATGACAAAGCCAGGGATTTTGTTACCTCCACAAGTTTGAATTATTTTGTCCTGTTTTGAAGCTCAGACCCACGCTGCCTTGCGTCCTGGTTTGACTGCCCGCAACGTGACAAAGTTCTCCAGAGAAATACTTTCCCCCCTAGGAATTAAGTTCTTACACCAGACGCTGAATGAGCAATTTCATCAAATCTCTATGAAAAGTTCACGTCTCCTATGTTTATTCTTCCCTCCGCAGCAGGCAGATTTCTGCCCAAGAAAAAGCAACGTACCTTAACTTCCACAGATCAAGAAACCCCAAGCAAAGTACCCCCCCCCCCTTGAAATTACTCTGACTTTTGTTGCCAGAGGCTGCCAAAAATTAAGGAATCTCAAACACGCCTGTAAGAAACAAGAGGATCTGTGCCTGTTCGTTGGTTGGTGAAACACCTGTTTCACAAAAATCCAAGTAATTGCTTCAAAATCCTGAGACAGCTACTCAGAAAAATATTCAGCCATTTCAGTAGTCCTTCATACACAAAAGACAGCCCACGAAGTTGAAGAACAAGAGAAACAGTAAAGAACTAACTCCTCATTGCAAAGATTGGGATGGACTGCACATACTTCCCCCCAGCTCAGCTACAAGGAGATGAACAAGACTTCGAAGGCCACAGCACGGGACAAGGCTTCTCCCTATTCCAGCACAGCACGTGGTTAGCCACCCGCAAGTTACTAATTAATCTCTCAATTACTTTGGTATCGTTCAGTAGAAACGCCTGGCAGACTGACTCCCTCCTTTTCAGAACCTCAGAGAACACAGGGAGGCTTGTAAGCGCAGGACCATCCATGGTTCCTCCAAAACCACCAAACACAATGGTCTTGAAGTCTTGCTCCCATTTCAGAGCAAGTGAACCAAAGAAAGAGGCTCAAAGAGCAATACTGATGTCTGCCATCAAGTCAGCTCGTCCTCTTATAGACAACAGCTCCGAAAAATCAACCTTCTTCCTCAGAGACATAATCAGCTCGCTGGATTTGAAAATGTCATGCTGGAGGTAGCGTGGCTCCCATAAGGATCGCACGCCCTTCTCCTTGCTCTGTAACCAGCTGTACACTCGCTTCATTTTTAATAAAAAACCTTCTCTTCTGATTATATGGCTATTTTTCTGAACATTTGACCATGCAACTTTACAAAAATAGTCCCGAAAAATCAAAATAAATTACTTGTTCTGAGTCAATGTTATCTACAATTCTATTAACTGAAAGGTTTATGAGGCATGATTTACCCTAGAAGAAGCCGTCTGAGTCTGATCCACCTGGAAATGCTTAAACAAACGTTATTCTACACTATTCTACACTTGGTTAGAGTTTTGTTTATTTCTTCCATGCAGCTGAATGGTGTCTAACTCCCAGACTTTTTCTGTCTCACAGTTCAAATAAGCCTCGAATAAGCCTTTAAGTGAACGTATGCAAGTTTGTTCATCACTTGTTTTTCTGTTTATGGGCTTTCTAATACTCTTGGATTTGAATTCATCTACGCGATCCTGAAATAGTTCTATCTTCCAGACTTGTGTTTAAAAAAAAAAAAAAAAATCAATTAGTTGTAAAGAAACATGACAGTTCTAGTACAGGACTGATCGTAACTGCTTAATCAGGCAAATTCCCATTGACTTACTGGAAGCTTTGGTTCCATATGAGGATATGTGCATTATGATGTCCTTGAGTCATAATTGAGCAGGGTGGAACCTTAATTAACTGAAGCTTTTCACAACTGCAAGCTTATACAGGTTGTGAGCAGGCTGCCAAGCACTGGAAGTCTAATTCTGTAAATCTGCTCTACTTTCTTCATCGCTTCAATATCCTCAAATGTTCCTAAATGACCACTACATCACCTAGGAACTACGTCAGACAATGCAGAAATGCCAAATACACACAGTATTATGGAAATATTCATTGTGCCGTGCCACACGTTAGTTTTTCAAGTCCACCCTCCGAGACGCACGGGATCTCACAGATGAAGATCCTCTGAGCGATAGCTTCTTGATATGCTATTGCTATTTGACATTGCAAGATGATGTTTAATTAAAAAGAAGTTATCTACCCAGCGAAAAAGCAAACAACTGAGTAAATTAATTATGACAGCATGCGTATTATGATCATTCAGATTTTTCCATGGAAGAACAGCAATGCTGTTTAGGCATGCCTTCAGCATTTGCTTTCACCACAAAGTAAGCTCATTAATGGTATATAAACTTTTTTTTTTGCCTTAGGGATTCCAAACATGAATCCTGACCATATAAATAGTTATTTATTTAGAGATTATTTTTTAAGTCAACTTTAAATTTTAATTGTTTTTAATGATTTTTTTAAAAACACACTATTACTGGCTTCTTAATTTATTTATTCACTACATCAAGTGAAAAAAATTAATCTTCTAGTATAAATTATACACATGGAACATATCCAGTATCTGCATTAAAAACTGTGATTATTAATAGTTTTTTCTAAGTTTATAAACACATATTACACATTCACCATTTGTTTGATATATTTCTGTAACGCTGCCCGTAACAGAAAGTTGGCCTCTAGGTTTCAGGGCAGTTGCACCTAACAAGACACAAGCTGCCATACTGGACCAGCCAGCAATTTTTGTAATACAGTCTTCTTTTTCCTGAAGACATTGATTCATAGCCTTCGACCTGCAAATTGACATCTCAAAAAACCGACTGCTTTTCCTCCACAAATATGGAACCTTGTTACACTTACGGTGCATTTTTACCTCTTAACACACACGTGGAGAGGCCATAATAAGATCTGAAGGTGCAAATAAAAAAGTCACAGATCTGATTTATACCCCAGAGTAACTAAAAAAATTAAGTATGTGTCAGTAAATTATTCCATCAGTGCTTCCCAGGCGAAGTAGCAGCTGCAAAGGGAGAAAAGGACAGGACCGTACAGAAGGGAGAAGCGAACATTACAGATGCAGTTGCCGAGCGGGCACCTGACGGAAACCATGCTTTCCACATCGAAACCTGCTTTGAAAGGCACAAAAGCCCTTTCTGAAGGCCGACACGCAAAAGCCCAGCCCCACAAGTGGGAGCAGGCAGCTCCTGGTTCCCCTCAAGTCCATTCCTTTCACCTGTACAGTCACAGAATCATAGGATCGTTTAGGTTGGAAAAGGCCTTTAAGATCACCCAGCCCAACCATTAACCCACACTACCAAGCCCACACTAAACCAATCAAGGGTAGACTAGACTAAACCATGTCCCCAAGCGCCACCTCTGCCCGTTTTTTGAACGCTTCCAGGGATGGGGACTCCACCACCTCTCTGGGCAGCCTGTTCCAATGCTTGACCACCCTTTCTGTGAAGAATTTTTTCCTAATATCCAACCTAAACCTCCCCTGGCGCAGCTTGAGCCCATTTCCTCTCGTCCTATCGCCAACTCAACAAGGTTGTCCAGAAAGCAGCTTCCTGCTCAAAGGCATCCTGAGCTTCCCCGGTTGTTTCCTTCACGGCACCGCAGGGCGACGGAGAGACCTTTCCACACTTGGGAAGCGCCACTACGTGACAGCTAACGAGAGCAATGCGGGACGGGGGGAAAGCTGCCAACAGACAGGCCAGAGCTGATTGTCCCTTGGCTGGTAGCCCCAAATCTGAAACGCGAGGAAGCCCGAGGCACTGGCAGCTCTGGTTACCACTGGGGCTGGACTGGTAGGAAACCCTGACCGCTGGCGAGCCTACCTGGGGCAGGGCTGCTCCGCGGCAGCTTATCGGTTTGAGTATCTGGCAGCAGAACTGATGTGCTTCTGTAAAACTGTTTGGCTCCAACAAGTGGCATTTATTCACAGCAAAAAGTGTTTTCCATTTTTTTTTTTTTTTTTTTTAATATGCTATAGCAATTGAGGAGACTGTGGTGGTTCACCGACAGAGCGCTCTGTATCAAGAAAGCAGTTGCGACATTATTTTCAAGAAACCATAGCCTCACAGCTTGGTCCTGCAGATGTTGATCCCAATTACGGCAATCTTCAGCAGATATATTTGAAAAGGTGTTTAATATGACCGAGGTCGTCTCTCATTCTCAAAGCAAATCACTGTGCAAACATGCCATATCATGCCACAGATGGAGTTCAGCCCTCCGAGACAAGCTGTACTCTGTCTGAGACGGCATTTAAAATAATAATTCAAGTAGCAATGCTCCTGTCACTCAAAGTAATGGTGAAAGCAAGGTTAAATGCTTTTCTTTGTGTCATCGAAAGAACAACTTGTTTACTGTCCCATTATGTTGTTACAAGCTATTATCTGCTGCACTGTTCAAGACAGGCAGTAATCGTGTATAGGAAGGACACGGTAGTTTACACGGAAGTCCACAGCTTGCAGCTAAGTAAATATTTCACCACTTTGTTGAGTAGCAAAATACTCATTTGTTATATCATCAAAAGCCTGATACCTAGTGATCAGGCAGCCATAAAACAGACCCTGCAGGTCATTACCTATCCTTGTACCTCATCCATTGGTAAGAAATGACTGAGGTTATGGTAGCACATGGTCTGGCACTTCTCTTCCGTGGCCTCACCAGGCTTCACAGCATCCTGCTCAGCTGCGTTCGATGAATAGCATCTATTCTCTGGTGCAATTGTTGAGAATTTAATTGAACATTCATGAGAGCCAAGGAAGTCAAGTCTTGTGCCGAGCCCTGCACGAGCTCCTGGGGCTCGTGGAGAAGCAGACTTTCGTCCTGATGCTCCCCCAGCCACTTTGCCCACACAGACCGCTTTGGGAAGCATTGCCGTCGTAAGGTTTTCGTGAGAATACAACTTCCAGTTAAAGCAATCTCTCTACAAAGAAAAGTCTTGGCAACCTCCATCCAAAAAACCCAAGAATGTCCTGGAAAAGAAACTAGACAAACTCTCCCAGAAAGACTTTTCAATGATTTTGAAGTGCAATATCTAATATAAACACTCATATCAAACCATAAACTTTATGGGATGCAAAGTCCTTCTTAGTTATCATTATGGCAGGCAAATCAGTTGCTACAATACAACCCATAAGATGATAAACACTTTTCTCCAAGCACTTTCTTGTTTGCTATTACAGAATTTAAAATAGTATTGATAATAGAAAACTTACACAGACAATAAAAATGTGATAAAAAAGTGTCTGCTTTGTCACCTTTCCAGCAGGAAGGCTTGTGTCCCATTCCCAGCTGGCAAGCCTGTATCACGAGCGATAGTCCAGAGTCAGATGCGGGGTGGCAAGGACCAGTCTCTGGGTGGATGGGGACCGGAGACTGGAAGAAGCTGTTTTCCTCACGCTGGCTGCATGGGGACCATCACGTCTCGCTGGCTACAGCGGTCAGCTCGGGCAGAGATGCTGCCTGGGCAGCTGAGCAGCGCAAAGCTGGGCCGGGCCCTGGCTGCTGAAGCCCCTGCCCTGCATGCCGCAGCACCTCCCCAGCCATCGGCGAGCACCAGCCCTCGCTGCGCCCTGACAAGTGCCGTCGGCGAAGATGCACAAGATCATCCCGAAGTTGATAAATGAAGGCAGGAAAAAAAAGAGGGAAATGCCAAGAATAGCCACACAGATACTGAGTAACAGTAATTATAATAACCTTTTTTCCCTCCTGATTGACTGCGGAGAATTCAAGAGTGTCAAAGACTCTTTCACATGCAGTCCTGATTATTTACCCAAGACAGACTGATAGACCTTATCTCACCTTTCTATTATGTGAGCCTGTCACAATCTTCCTTTTATACCATGTTTGCGAGACAAAGGTGCGAGGCTGGTGATTAATTTTAGAGGAAGCACAGGGACGCTCAGAGACACGGCGGACTCTACCTAGGCAGTGCTGGAGGTCTGGAGAAACAGAGAATTTGCCTCTCAAGTCCCACCGCCGATACCTCCCCTTCCTATCTTCCCTTCCTATATCTTTATACTTGCATATTTCCCTGCAAGGATTTTAACTTGACAAATCGTGAAAAAGAGCCAACAAAAAATACCACAAAAGAAACCAAAAGCAAAACTTTCCTTATCAAGAATTATAACACAGCTACACAATAAAGCTGCCCATAACAGCTGCAATACCAAGTCCTTCTAAAACACCAACAACACATCCGAGGGACCAAGCGCGCCCATTACAGCTCTGGAAACTGCCACTTAACTGCTGACCATTTAACTGCAGCAAAAGGCCTGACAATCCTCATCTACGTGAATTTGTGAGGAAGAACCGCTTGGTTTGTGGCTCCAAGGGAATAAAATGGCAGGAGACTCCCTGCGTCTCTTAAGGGAGTACAGAACGGTACAGCCGAGATGTCCTGCTCTTCAACCAAGTCCTCCGAGTGCCTACCACAGTTCTCCAAAGCAGCATGAAAACTCGTAAAGAAAAATCCTGAAACTGAATCACTTCCTTCTAATCTGCTGCCTTTTTTGGCCCTTTTCCGATCAGATGAGCCTCATCCACAGCTTCCTGCTCCGAGCGTCTGTGCGCCACACACCACAGACGCACACGAGGCTCTAATGGGCTGACACACAGACATTCCTGGATAATCAAAGCATTTTTAATGACTACGTTACAAGAAGGAAACACGATGCGGAGACTCTTTATGATAAATATAGCAAGATGCTTGCAAATGGGAGATTTAAAAGTGTATTAATAAAGTGAAATCAATCAGATGTTATCAATTGCACTAGCACACACATCACCCAAAAGGATGTTGGCTTACATACAAAAATATGGTTGACAGCACCAAAAAAAGAAAAACCAAACCCCAAACCCCAAAACACAAAACCAAATCAACAAAAAAACCTGCCTAAACTCCCCCCCAAACCTCCCCCAAAAATCCCCACACCAAAACAGAAATGCTACACGGAGAATACAAAACCTTACGCTTAGTTGTCTCTTTTGAATCAGCAGGCACACAAATCTAAAAATACAGCACAATGGCCTATCACCGTTTCCATATTGTGGATCCAGTGACTGTAAGTTTTATCACAGCAGCTGGAAAAAGAATGGGACGATGAGGTGCAGCAGATGAAGGGAGCTGGCACCTGCAAAAGCCAGTACAGAACGTTTCAAATCAAACAAACAAAAACCAGACTAGTCAGAAAAAAAACCTTAAGCCTAAAGGCCTTCAAGTTTAGGAATGGTACGCAGGTTATTGAACTGGGATCACTGGAGTTTGAAAGCCATGTTTTATAAGCCACCGTTGCGTAAGTCTTATACGCACATCTTTATGCCCTGGGACGCATTCAAGTGCCAGTGAACATTCAGTTTATGTTTACTTTTGTCTTGTTTACATTTTTAAGAATTTATATTAGTCACGTTCATTTAATCAGTTGCCTTAACTGCACTTCACTGCGTGACATGGGTTTTAACAACCACAGCTATTAAATATTACATAAAGTACTGAACAGTAAACAGTTTAATCATTAAACCCAGGGCTACAACAAACATTGATTTTCACTAGGAAAGTAATTCCGGTATTTTTCCACACATGTAAAAAAGGGTGCCTCTCTTTAAAAAGCAAACAGAAGTGGGGAAAGGCTGGCAGATTGTACAGTCAAAATTAGATCAAACTCAGATAAAAAGAGAAAGAAATTATGAAGCTGGAAAACCGTTCTGCAGACGGCAATGAATATTTTACAGTTCACCTCATACAGGTTGTTTTACGTCAGGGAATGCATCTTTCGTGTTGAGCGCGATTCACCACGTTATTACTGCCAACGTTGGGAAGCACATTCCCTATAATATGGCCCGGTTTTATGCAGAACACCATCATGCCCAGTTTCCAGGGAGCTGACTGTCTGCCACTGGTCAACAGTACGCGCTCCGCAGGCACAGGCCAAAGGGAACCCAGCCAAAGCACGGGGTCAGGGACGATGCCTCCCGAAGCGCTCGGCGCTGACTCGCTCTGCTCCCACCAGAGTTAATGGGACCGCGGTGGCGAGGTCTGCAGGGGCCTTCGGCGCTCCTGACGCCCCAGCAGCGGGAGACTTGTCCTGGATTAGTCGGTTAGTGGGACTATATCTGATACTGTTCTGAAAGCAGTATGTTGCGCTCCATGTCAGGCCAGCTGCCCCCTAATTTAGCCCACTACAAGCATGGGAAGAACGAGGATCAATCCATGTTTTACTGAAACATTTACATTGAAGAGAAATTTGACAAAGCGAGAGGGAGAGATCTGCAAGTACATAAATCACTGCAAAAAACTCAGAACAAAATTTCAGATACTGGAAAAGTCTATGACAGCCGTGTCCCTGCACTACATCTGCACTGTGCAAGAGAGCAGGGTCTGAACAAACTGAACCAGCTCCGGAACCGGGTAAGGACGGCTACCTCACAACAGCGGCACTTTGACGTCCGTAAACGGAGCCATTATTGTGGATACAGGAATACAATCCTGCAGCAGCGATGCTGTGCTATTGCTCCCACAGCCCCGCTCCTAGCTCTGTACGTACGGCACTGCGCACGGTGGGTGCACAAACTTGGGTGGTAGGAGCCGGGGCATCTCTACGCTGTCGGCTATAGGGCGTCCTCGACACATGGCAAGGACGAAGCCGGATGCTCTGCGGACACGCGTGGTGGGAAGGCGTGCTGCACCGCCTCCACGCGCCTTAACCCAGGCTGCGGGCAGGGCCTCCCGCTTGCAGCGCGGCAGCCTCTCCCCGAAGCCGCTGCGGTGGCTTCTCCCAAGCCTCTGTGGCAGCGTTGCTGGTTTGTGCTGCTCTGGGGTTATTCTGCTCATGGCCTGGCACCTTTAAGCCCAGATATTTTTCCTATGAAGGGTTCTTACAGGAAACCAATCACCTCTCCTTTCTTCCCCGTATTCTGTAGCTATTACATAAGATAGCGCATAACAAAGGCGGCAATAGTCTTTTGAATATCTGGCGGGTGTACCCAGTAACATACAGGCTTAGTAACCAGCCAGCATGCAAGACCTCAGAGTTTTACCTTTAAACCTCTCCTGCATTTTCTCTCATGCTCAGTCTTTCTCTTCTCCCTGCCCCCCCCCCCCTTTTTTTTTAAATTAGGAAACTCAGAAGCCCACATATGCCATCAACTACAGACCCACTAATAAAACTTTATGCACCTCTCAACATTCTTGTGCAACATCTGCGAGCCAGTGGTTGCATTTCACCATATGTCGCCAGCTGGCCAAGCGCTGGAAGAAGCTGCCCGGAAAGCGTGTGCGGTCTCTGTCCCCGGAGGTTTGCAAGACCCAACCAGGCAGAGCGTAAGCAAGCGGGTCTGAAATCAGTGTGGAACCTGCCTTGAACAGGAGGCTGGGCTGGAGACCAAGGCAGCGCTCCTGGCTGCCTGGTCCCAAGCAATGACAAAGTTGCACGGAAGGTGGGATGGTATCAACCAACCACAATTCTTTGAAGTGCTAAGGGTGATGGTTTCTGCTTTTTAATTGCAGAAGCTGACCGCTATCACAGTGTCCAGTCAATGATAACTAATACAGTTAGCCTTAAAAATTATTTAGCGTCATGGAAAAATAAGGGTAAATTACAACAAGGAACATGAGCCCGGTCAGACCTGCAGTACAAGCCACACGCTAACTGCTCAACTCAGAGAAAAAGACTTTGGGATGGAGTCCATACTAGCACCCTTTTTTTTTTTCTTCTTCACTAAATTAATTTATCTTGCTCCCTTTCTCATATTCATTCAGCCATGATACTCAACTGCAATGTAGCTTGATTCAATGCAAATTGTGGCTTTTCTTTGTCTAGCACTTGTTTGTGCAGCTTTTGCTGAGATGGTATCAAGAAAATCTATGAATCACACCCAACTAATCAAGGTAACTAAGCAGATGGCAAATTTTGAGAGCAAACAGTCTCAAAGACATCTGTAATTCCGTCTGTTCTTCCTAGGTATCTATGCTTCAAGTCCGACAGACAAGTGGGCAAGCCGTTTACGTCCACATTACTTGTAGAACTAAGCCTCAGCCGATCCTCCTCTAAGCCTATATCCCCACCGGGGAGCCAGCTGGCTCGCCCCAGGTTTGGACCGATATGCAGACTTGCATTTGGGCTACGTGAGCAATCCTGAAGGCTGGGCTCAAGACCGAAAACAACAGAGAAGAAATAATTTCCCACAATGGGGAGAGAGAGGGAGAGAGAGAATTAAAAATCCAGTGTGGAAAAGGAACAAAACCATCAGGAGACGATGTCCATGAAGCAAAAATTGTTTACTGAAGGAATTACAATCTAGTTTCAAGGCTCCATTATCCACAGGTAATACTCAAGCAAACTCTGTCCTATTTCCCCTGAGCTCTTCCTCATGCCTGGGAGAAAATCCCTCTGTTCTCTCATATCCCCTTATAAAGCTTAATATTTTGCAATACTGACAATATTTCAAAAAGTAGATGGCTGCTTTCATGACTCCCGCCACTAACGCTGGGTTGGCGATGCCTGCGAGTTTCCAGGCACTCCCCATCTTCCAGCATTCATCTGTGGTTTATATTCCTTTTCTGTGTTTGCAAGGTTTTTTTGAGAGACGGATTGCTTTTTCTGTATTCTTGAGCTAAAGACTCTTTGCCATTAGTAGGCTTTACGGAAAGGCAAATAAAAATAAAACACGACTTGACAAATGCCAAGAGTAAACATTCAGAGACAGAGAGAGGGGAAGCAACCCTCAAAAAGATGATGAAAAGTTCATTTCCAGAGAGTCCTCCCAACGATGCCAATACTGTTATTTCAGTGACATCCACACAATCTTCAAGGAAAATGAAAGCTTGAGGAACTCCCTGAAAAAGTCACAGATAAGGGTAGCATGCGCAGTACATCTGTGCAACCGAAGAGCATGGCAAGGGACTGACTTAACAACAGTCTCAAAAGCACGTACGTGGGATCCTGTAATATTGCCAAGTCGCAAGTAAACACAGAAAAAGCAAGGTTGTTATCAAAGTGAGCTGGGTCACCATTACCAAGGCTTTAAAAAAGTTCTTTTCACCTCCACAAGGGAAAAATTCTCATCACCGTAAAGCTAAAACTAGAGGTAAACACTACCTCTACGTTCAGTTTCCGGCAGCAACGCGCAGATTTCTCTGAAGAGATGGAGGTTGATGATCCCCCCGCCCTTAATAGTCAGCATCGAAACAAAGTTGTTCATTAACAGGCACTAATTTGTGCTTCCTTGTACTGGACTGTCTGACCAGTTAATAGAGTCAAGTTTCAAGTACGCCATATCTATAGAATAAAGTTTAACACACTCTTGTCCTAATCTCGGCCGATTGGGACATCTTCAAAACATCTGCAAATTTTGGTGCAGTGCCCAGGGATCATAATTATTTCTGAGGAGGAGGAACTGAGATTTATTGAGTAAGACAGGGCAATACCTGAAAAATTATGAATCTCAGGAAAGATATGCTATTGCTAATAGCATTTCAAAACTTGATGAGAGTCAGCACTGTGGAATGGTGAACTCCAGGCGTATTTTTAATGGTGTTTTTGATTACACTCTATTTAAAAGAATCAGCTGTCAACACTGATCATTTCCTTTTGTATAATTCATAAAGTGGTTAATTTCAGAAGCAAAAATATTATGGGTTTGAGTAATTGGCTGCTGAAGCACAGTAGGTACTAGATCTCCACATCTGGTGACTGGGAGCACGTGCTTAGCCGGCTACATACTCGCTCAAAAACGTACCGTGTGAAGGAATGTGCTTCCACACGCAGGCTTTTTGCCTGAAGCGGGGGGAAAGAAAACCTCCCCAGTGAGCACAGAGGCCTCGCAAGAAATACATCGCTCCGTGTACTGCAAGTGCGATGGCTCTGTCCTTCTCTAGAGCCAACACATCTATGTATGCTCAGAGCAGAGCACGCAAGGAGGTCGCGTTACGGTGAACAAAACGGTACCTGTTCGTGCATTGCAGTGCTCCAGGCTGGGATTTACAGTGGTCCTGCACCATGCCACCCAAATGCAATAATGCTCTGTCAAGAGCGTCAGTCAGCCCTATATTGCCACAATATTATGCCATTACACATTTCAGAAACTTAGACCCGAGGCGATAATTTTCAACTATTTCTGTTTCGGAGCATCTGAAAATTTCTCCAGAGGAGACGGAAAATTCACTTACGCTCACAAACTGGTTTTCATTCCCACTGTATCGTTTGCAGACATCACCCCGAGGTCCCGGCCAAGCTGAAGACCACGGTGAGCGATGCGATCGGTGGCATACCAGCACGAGGCCTCGCATCTGCAGACGATTCTCCCCAGCGTCATTGCCGGCGCGGAGCGGTGACAAACACACATCCCAAGAGCCGAGCCGAGAGCAGTGGCAGCCAGCCTCTCTACCTTCTCGCCTTTGAGCCGGGGCCTCGTCTTTGCCAGCGACAAACAGGGATATCGTAACAGCGAGCCCCCTATTAACTATGCCCCATTTACGCTATTAGAACATATTTACATACCGATTCTTTGCATTTAACAAATACGTGTAATAAAAGCTTTGATTGCCGTGGTTGTGGCACTCGGTATTCCTGCCAAATAGCCAGGCTACGTTCTGATGTTTGCATAAATTTCTGATCTCAAGTTCTAAAGGCGAATGGTGACACAGCCGGAGGGCTATAAATACACAGAGGAGAGCTGGTCTGTCTAACGCTGACCTGCTAGCGGCGTACGACACTGGAAGCCACAAACAGAGGACACGTGAAACATGCAGATAAGCATTTAAGAGTCATTTTTAAATCCACTTTGTGATTATGTGCTTGGAAACTGGTTTGTGTAATGACAGCAATTTGATAAAGTTTTCATGTGAATATTTGTAGATTTTCTTTGTGTTTGTGTATTTACTCCACCATAAAGAGGAACACATGACTGAATTCTAGACATGAAGAATCACTACAGTTTAAGGAGGAAAATCTCTCCTATGCTACTACTTACATTAAAAAAAAAACTCAGGAATGCAATCTTTCAAATATCTATCTGTTTATATACATATTACAGAAAGGATCGTACTGGTCTTCTGCTAAATCCCCTATCGGCTAATAATTTATTCAAGCAAAAAAACTTGATAATAAAAGCAAATCTTTTCTCATGCAGCAAGGGTCTTGCAACTTTGAAGTGAATTCTTGCTCTCACATCCAACATTTTCTATTTTTTGGTGGGCACTTGTAAAACAAACGCATTTCCCAATTGCCAACCCTGCAATTGTGTGTCTGGTGGGATCTGAAAATCAAACTGGTCCTATTTTATCGATCACCAGCAACAAAAATAAAGAAACCAAACTTTGCTCTGCACAATTTCAACCATTTTGAATGGATGGCTGGGATTAAGAGCAGAAATTTGTCTTCCAAATGTGATTTAGTTAACAGACCAGCTGGAGATCCAAGATACAGAATATTTTCCAAATCATTTTCTCACAGAATGCCTTTGGAGGATTACAAATAAATGCTATTTAAAACTTACTTTAGTTATGACACGAAACAGATGGAACCCTGAGTTTCTTCCTCTGAACTATAAAAAGAAGTTTTGCTCTTTTTAGAGTGCCTCGGGAACTCAAACTTGATATTCGACTTGACCTCTGGATTCAGTGTCCTCACACACCTTACTTTCCATGGCAGCACTTCTGCACTGCCCCTAAGTTCCTACCTCAAGCCTAATTTTTTTTTAAGTATGTCACTCCACCAATATAAAGGCAGCACCTTTCCCAGCAGTAACTGCTTGTGGGTGGGAGGTAGCCGCTTCTGTTAGACAGCTTAATGTCAATACATAGGCATCTTTCTCAACTTAAAATGGTGTCATATAAAATCACTGGGAGAATGATCTCAAATTTTCAGTGAGATAGATAATTATATTTTGAAACTCATCTGCTTTCAGGTAATTGTCTAACACGTATCTATTTCAGTCTCCTCATGCAGCACGCTGTAACCTTTACACCAAAGAGCACAAGCGGCAGCGTACGCTCTTTAGGGGGCCCAAGTCGCAGCGCTACCATTTGGGGGTCATGGCACTTCCTGGCGCTGCTGCTCGCTAGCGACAGCACTAGGCTGTCACGTGCAGGGAGCCATACCTGTGCGTCACGCCTGAAAGGGGGCAATTCTTCTCATTTTAGTGGAGCAGCTTTGGGCATTAATTTATAGAACCACAGAATCGTTTAGGTTGGAAAAGCCCTTTAAGATCATCCAGTCCAACCATTAACCTACACTACCAAGTCCACTCTAAGCCAATCAAGGGTAGACCAGACTGAACCATGTCCCCAAGTGCCACCTCTGCCCGTTTTTTGAACGCCTCCAGGGATGGTGACTCCCCCACCTCTCTGGGCAGCCTGTTCCAATGCTTGACCACCCTTTCCGTGAAGAATTTTTTCCTAATATCCAACCTAAACCTCCCCTGGCGCAGCTTGAGCCCATTTCCTCTCGTCCTATCGCTAACTACCTGGGAGAAGAGCCCAACACCCACCTCACTACAGCCTCCTTTCAGGCAGTTGTGGAGAGCGAGAAGGTCTCCCCTCAGCCTCCTCTTCTCCAGACTAAACACCCCCAGTTCCCTCAGCCGCTCCTCATAAGGCCTGTGCTCCAGACCCTTCCCCAGCTTTCACAATTTAGTTATCTTGTACGCTTTCACAAGATCAAAGTGCACCTATTTCAACCAACAGAACCACGCAATCATCTGTTCCTTACTTCATTTTTTATTACTGAGTAGGTCAAAACGGATGACAATTACTCACAACTATCTCAGCAGTCCCTATACCTGTCTACCCAGTTTTTGGTGCCTCTCAGCCAGGTGTAGGTGTCAACTACAAGTCTCGCAGGCCAGTCCTTTTTCAATCTGTCACAACTTTCCCGCTGTCGCAAAAATAAGCAGATTTACTGATGCCAAGTGGCGATGTGGGATGCCAAGGTTTCCTCCACCAAAACACTTTTTAGATTGGTCCTCCCACTGGATGGAGATTCAAGACAATGTAGCTACATAGTCATCTTTTCATACACCACCATTTCGTGTCACCTGTCTCCTAAGAATACATCCTGTGACGCCAAGCCTGCCTCACAAACACCGCATCCATCGATAGCATTTTCTCTGTTTTTTCCTACACGAAGGACTCTTCCCACAACGCCATCCATTACCGGAGCGCGGCAGACGATGCAGCAGGACCTCTACCTGCTGTATCCATGGAGTGACTGAGAGCGCGGAGCCCTGAGCAGAGAGACCTGTCCAAGTGGAAAGGAACCGCACAGGTTGATCTACAGTGTGTGTAACTGCAGTGCTGTTCCTAGAACTGCAAAAAGCGACAGCGTTACTACGCTCCTCATGCTGCATGTAAAATGCTGTCCTACTGAGATTGTTCACAAAGCCATGCAGGAATTTCTAATATTTTCATTTTCTGAATCTCTGAACTTAAGCAATTAGAAAACGGTAATTAGTTAATTATCTAGAGAAGTCTAACATGGACTGCCTGCAAGCAGCTGTCACCACTGGTTAGTGCGGAACAACTCTTCTGAAGAGACAATCATCGACCTCAATTTCCATGGGTATGTGACAACAAACATCACCGTAACAGCATTGGCCCGACATGAATTCAAGTCTCCAGCAAGGTTCACTGCCTGTGGAAAACACTGCATAAAATACCAAGAGTTATCAATCCATTAGCACGTTTTAGTAACCGACAATTACTTTTTCCTGATAACGAGAGGCTTGGGAAGAGGCTTGCTGCTTTCACCATTTCAGGAATGTTTGATCCGTACCCAGCCGTAGCGCTGAGTTACCTAACTCTGCTCATTAGCAGCCCCATCAGTCCCGAATGCCATCGTACACGGGAGGAGAGACCACGCTTTACAAATAAATGATTAGAAGAAGTTACAGACAGTACTGGAGAGACATATAGATGGTGCCCCCAAATCATGCTTTTCTTGTGAAGTTTGAAAATTCTTTCACAAACATTAATGTAGTCATCCAATAATGCTCTCCGGGGGCTGGGGGGGAGACGACACGTGGGACGGACGCAGACGGGGGGAGGACAACAACCCAACCACCAAAACCTAGAAGCTCTTTCAGAGAAGCAGCCATTTCTGGAGATACAAGAATATCCTTTCAGAAGCATCGCCCATTTGGTACCCAGCTTGACTGGCTTTCAAGTGCCAAGAACACACACGGCTGCTCCGAGTCACGGAGAGCCGCAGACGGGCACTGCTGAGCGGCAAGCTCTGAAGGGACCACCTCAAAACGGGGCATCCCTAAAAAGCTGGCGCTGCATAAAACGCAGCTCCAGGCACCTCCCCAAAGCGACACAGGTCCCCAGTTCTTTGCTCTGACAACACTCGAGGGAGGGAGGGATTGTTGTTCATTGATTCAAATAAGTGCCAAAAACTGTCACAGCCAAAAGGTGGGAAACCCGTGAGACGGGGAGACAGTAGGAGCAAGCCCCACGGCACCCTTCCGAGATGATCCCCTCTCCTCAGATAGCTTTCCGAGTCCTATTTCTGTTGGACCGCCATTTCCTTTGCTTCAGCACCTTTGCGGAGCAGGGCTCCCTGTCAGCTCCTGAGCCCAGGGGACGTTTCCGAAAGGGACAGCAGAGAAGCAAACGTGCATTTTTTGGAAATCATTTTGAAACCGCGTGTTTCCAAGTTATTCAAGCCTGCATCAAAATATTAAGTGGAAAAAAAAAAAAAAGCCCAAAAAACTTTAAGCATTTCATTTTTCTAAGTGAACAGGGTGATTCACAGGAACTTTCTGGGGTGGGAGGCGAGGGGGCAAAGAAAATCTGAGATTTTTAGTCGTACAAGTCAGCAAACAAACAGGATGAAACTGGAGGAATAGCAAGCAAAAGTTAGGGCCCAAGCTGCCCCAGCCATAAATTATACTAAAAGTAAATCAGCTGCCAGGAAAACATTTTAAGTTGTCAGCCAGAGCAAGTGCAGAGGAAAACACGCCCTGCCAAAAAAAAAAAAAAAAAAAAAAAAGGGAAGGAAAAAAAAAGAGAAAAGAAAGAAAGAAAGAAAAAAAGGTATCACAGCGCAAAACAACGCTTATTCCACAATAGCTCTCAGTGGAGAGGGGAGGTAAAAAAATTAAGAGCTCTGATGGAGTGCAATTTCCAATAGGGCCCCAGCAACTTTTCAAAGACTTGTCACTCATTTTGTTAAACTCCTAAAAGCTAGCAGCAGAATGGGCCAGGGGAGAACTGGATTCCCCTTCTGCAGGTGCAATTTTGCATATAGAAAATTAATTCCAGATGCAAAACAGAGTACCCGTCCGTCTCTATAATACAAACCTGTAGTTTGACTGACATTTGCTTGCTGAAATTCCCACCTGCAGTTCAACTGTGGGTTAAAAATGGGGGGAGCCCTCTCTTGAAAACCTGTGCCAATCTATCTTTGTTCTCTCCCATTGCCACATATACAGCAATACACTGGGGCATGAAGAAATAAACCTACATCCTGACCTTACACAGAGAATTTTAGGCATATAATTCATGTATGCCAATTATATGTGGTAGATGAAAATATTTTTTCAATTATAAATTAAACTTAAAGAGAAGAAAAACATCTGGAAAGGTCTTTTGTGTACTTGCAAATATGGAGTTTTGAAAAAGTATGAAGTCTTCGGGGATGTCAAACTGTTTTAAAATTCTGGATAAATCACATTTCCCATTACTTTTTTTTCCACCGGTATGCACAGCACTGGAATGCGAGGAAAGCTCAAGATGCAAACCTTCCATAGAAGTAATCAAATGTCACAGCTGTCTCTAAAACGGTGTAGCAAGCTATCGAGGGTTTCTGCCTGGGATCATTTTAACTAGTTTACATCGTTACTAAACACTTTCTGAATCGACACTTGGCATGAGGAGCAGAATCCCAGTACAGCGACGCACCAAGCACGCTATCTTGGGCATAGACATCACGTGAAGCTGGATTTTTCAAGGAGCCACAAGTGCCCTGATGCCAGCGGTCACAGCCGTAGGCAGGTTCCCAGGAAAGCTCCACTCCCAGCCACGGGAGCTTGGACAGACATTTTCTCTAACAGGCTAAACTTTTCTATTGAGTTTTTTGTAAGATGAAGCTGAAAGAGGAAGTGGCGAGAAAAATTCGTTTACTAGCACTTGTAACTGCAATAGAGTAAATACAACCAATCTTTTGTTTTACGTAGGGAATGCTACCAAAAAGACAGGTAAACCGCTATAAAAAAGGGTCTTTATTTGCCGCTATCTGAAAATGAATGGCACTTGGCAGCAATAACAACTCCCTGCAGTTTATTAAGCCTCACTGGCCGTCCTCTCTGGTGCTTCAGCCCAGTTGTTCTGGAGAGCAGAGGGATGCTCCACAGGGAGCCACGGACACGTGCTCTGCAAAGAAGGAGCACTACAGTCTCAGTCACCAACTCCCCACGTTTGCTACGTAAGCGTGCCTGGAACCGCAGCAAGTCAAAAGAGCAGCTAAAGCATCTCCAGCTCTGCTGCATTGCTCAGGCTGTGCTCTACCGCAGGCTCTCAGCTTCCACGGACCCACTGCTGGTGGTAACACACCCAAACCCAAAATGAACTCAGCCCTACCTTGCAGGGGCCATGTGAAGCAACTAAGGTGGCAGCAGTCGATACAGGAAAAAAGGATTTCTGATGTCGAAGGGAGGATTCACAATTGCAGACTCTGGAGAGAAGTGCAGGGAAGCACAATTCCCTTCTGTGAAAACAGACAGCTCTGACTGGCAACCCAGAGCACTTTGCTGAAAAGGACAAGGACCGCTGTTGAGCAATCCTCTCCAGAAGAGCGAGAAGAGACTTGGTTTCTTAGATTGAAAAATCTAAAAAAAGATTAAAAGGGCTAGCAAGCTAGAACAACACTCAGGCTAAGAAAACGATATACGTAATACAAACAGATCTTGAGTTACCCACAGCAGTGCTCCTCCTGCAGGCAAGCTCTGTTCTGAGCGTGGTAAGGACTAAGACAGACAGACAGACGCCCATTTCTGTCCACATCTCCTCTTCCCACCTGTGTAGATGTGCTGTTGTCACAGTCCATCTCGGTCCAGCTACGCCTGACTACGTTCCAGCTGCAGAACAGCGCGTCTTCAGGGAAACAGGTCCCGGTCATACACAAAGGGAAGGTTTTCTGCCCCGCAGCAGCAGGTATCAGGCACGCTGACAGCCCGGCTTAAACACACGGATTACAGCAGTATCACACAGACGAGCAGACTCGTTACTGTCATTATATATCATGGACTTGAAAAGGCTTGGTGCATCGGGAACTCAGCGGGACTTGATGCGTACTTCCCGCCAAAACACAGCCTAGCCAAAAAGAAGCGGGGAGAGAGGAGGCCTATCTTGGAATTACAGAGGCTTTCGAGCCCACCAACACCGCTACAAATAAGAGGTTTCTGCTAACCATTACTCACTCCATTACCCGTATTGTTTTTTGTGGACAAAAGTAAGCCGTATCAGCAAATCTCACGTTTCCCAGATTAACTCTGTGCGGATCAGACAGGCCCACAAGCAGTAGCGTGCCACTTGGCATTTTAGGAGCAGCAGCAAGGTTCCCTCTCCTGAAGCTGACAAGACACAGCTAGCTGACGTAGCTTCAAGAGCTAAGTACCTTTTTTATTCCTCTCAATGGATTAGAAATCCCTCAGTGCAGTGACAGAGAGTACATTGCAATGACAGCTTCAGGGCTGGTGCAGCCGTGATGTGGTGCTGGAGGGAATGGGGAGAGGAGGAGGAGGAGGCGGCTGCGCTCAGCAGCAGGTGCTCTCCCATGTGAACAGGTACACTACTACCGAGCGATGCTAATGGGGATAACGGGGGCTACAGTGTCCACCCCGCCCCACGCTCCCAGTGAAGCTACTGAGGGGGTCCAGGGCTTTTACGTGTACAGTCTAAATGAAAGAGATCGCTTCCAAAATTACCAGTTTCTACAGACGTTGTGGTTATTGGGCAAGACTATCCGAACTATTCTGGGAGCCATTGTGCAATAGCTTTTGGCAAGTGACAACTTTCAAAAACCAACCAACCAAAAAAACCCATTCTAAATAGATGGTATTGAAAGCAGCATCCACGTTACTTGAGGCGTATTGCGTGTGGGGATGTATAAATACATCCTAAGAGATAGTTTTTACTCCAGTGAGCTTACTAACTGCATCAGTAAGACAGGCAAAGAAGCACAAACCTGTGAAGCAACTTCCCCAAAAATCACAGAGCAGCAGTGCTAAAATCTTGCCCTACTGATTCTCAGCCAAGTATCCTATCTGCTAGACCACACTGCTTCCACTTGTTTGGAAACGCTATTTGCATCTGTGGACCAACAAGCTTATTTACTGTTAGAAATGTGCACAAGGTCTGACAGGCTGTATAATTTTTATGTTTAATAAAAAGACAAGTACTTTTTTTTTTTTTTTTTTTTTTTTTTTTTTAAGAGAACTGACTTTGGAGCTACTTTTCCACTTAACAGTACTCCTGTCAAATTACAGTGTTATCCAACAGGCAGCAGACCCTTTATATTCTCATCTTTTTCATCAACTTCAGGCTGTGAAATCCCTTGAGCTCTCTGAGCATCACTGTGCCCCGGGATGATAAAGCCAGGAGAATAATACGCGCATGCCAATTTTTAGCAGCGGTATGCCTGTAAATCCAAGGCTATTTTTAAGTCCTTGGAAATTCTTAGGTGTTTGGATTCTTCTTGAGCCTGAGAGCGATGACTGAAAAAATGAGAAAAGGGCTGGGGGAGTCACCTTGGCCACCAGGTCCAGCCCCTCGGGATCCTCCACAAACGCACGGTGGGTAAGATGTGCCGACCCACGGCAGAGTTTTCGAAACGCAGTCCAAAAGTGCTTCCAGGGCAGCCGCCTTGCTGAAGACGGGACACATGGCTGCCCACTAGATCTCTTGGCTTCTGCACGGAAATACCTATCTCCAGCTGGAACTAAGCCAGCAGAAGCTGCTGAGTTTGACCTCCCAGGCTGCCTGGGGATCGAGCTCCACGACAGCCTTTCCCCTGTGAAGCCTGGTCCTTGCCAGCGAAACCATCGCACGCTCGCTCCTCCACCAACTCTCAGCAGTGCCGAGTTCCGTGGCTCCCGGCTCTGCGAAGACCTCGTCCTGCGCCTGGCAGACCCAGGAGGGCTGGCAATGCCCGCAACGCGCGTGCACGAATGGGCTGGGGAATACGTTCCTGTTCCCTACGCCACCACCGCCTCTGGCACCATCTCACCGGCTCTGGCCACGTCCAGCCTGGCAGACAGAGCAGAGGGGCCGACGCTGGGAATCCGACCATTCTGTCCTCAAGCGCTGCGGCTCGGGGCCCAGGGCCGAGCGCGGCGTGCCTGCTCCCCAAACCAGGTGTCCGCCTCCCCGTAACGCAGGGTGGAAATGGGCCGGGGAGTGCCGTGGTCACACCCCGAAACGGAGCCTACGCTTACCCGGGAACTGACCTAGACCGAGACTTCAGGTGCAACCCTGGCTCTTCCAGTTTTGATGCAGCCGTTAAGATGCCAAGTTCAAAAGATCGGTGCCTCATAACACCCGCAGCGTACCACCCGAGGAGACCAAGGCAGACCAAGGGTATTTCCAGCGCATTCAGAGCATGCGCTGGCTGCACGGGGACTCATAAAGACCAGGCAGCATTTCCTCCGCAGTCATCAACATCTGCAGTCATCAACATCTGCAGTCATCAACATGGAAGCCACAATCATAAGACAACGCCTATTGATACACAGGAGACTAACGCCGAAATCTCCCTGACCCAAACGCTTGGGTCTGTGATGGCTGGGGCTGAAAGGGAAAGCTCTGCTGCTCCAAAGCACAGCTGCATTCTTTCCAAAGCGCATCCAGCCAGTTAAAAGCAATTTTCAAAAATTTCCTAGCCCTATTTCTGGTTAAAAATGAAATGATCAACATGGAAACCCAATCTCCAATTTACATTAATAGGATCAAGATGGATCCCTGAATTGTTGCAATCAGTGACAACAGAGCTGAAGCCCACATATACACAAGAAGTAAATTAGCAACTCTCATCAATTACAGTAAGTTCTTCTTAAAACATACAGCAGATTTGCAAGCTTTCAAGGATGTGAGTTCACAATAACAACCCCTTGTCTTTAGATAAGGGGAGACAAAAGAGCATTAGATCAAAGCTGATATTTGAAAGTTGGGCGATTATTTTTAATAGTCTGTAACACTAAAAGAACACGAACATTTCAAGACATATAATTTGCTTTAAGTGTAGCAATTTTCAAGCCAAATCAATTTTTCAAGCTGAAGTTCTAGAAACGTTGATCGGGGCATCTTCAGTCTGAATAAACTACTGCTTTTCATAATAGGCACATCTGATTTCAGTGACAGCGGTCACTTACTGCTCATCGTCTTTGGTTCCAGAAGAGAACCCGACAGAGCTGTCCCTATTTTATGTTCAACTGCCCTTGCTGCTTTTGGAAAGTGCCGATTTTCTGGCAAGTTTTCCCTAGACATGCACTTAAATCAACACCGGCAAATATCTCAAACAGAATCTGCTAACAAAACATCTCCCATATAGTAGATTTCAACAGGATACTCTCTTCGCTTAGTAGCGCTGATGTTAAAAACCAATGTTCAAAGCATGTCGTGTCATCGATTGTGAGACCCGGCCTCTCATTCCCTCTGCCCTGGCTCACCTCAGGACATCTCCTTGGAGGTCAGGGTTTTGCAGCCCTTTTGTCTACTGGCAGCTCAGAGGTAAAAATACAGCTACACCAGAACACACTCAAAATAAAAGCGTATTTTTGATGAAGACGGTTCAGTGATATCAAGTGCTTTCATACTAACTCAAAATGAAAACAAGGTATCTCAGGAGGAGAAGAGAGCATCTGCTATGCCAGGGAAGCTTCTGAGCAGTAGGTCAATTAGCATTATTGCCTTTTATTTTAAGTGAGTTTAGATTAACGAAGATGCAAAACAAATTCACACAGCTGTCAGCTGGGAATGGCAACGCCAGACATACTCTGAGGACGTCTCAAGAGGGAGTTCAACACGGCCGGTGGGATCTCATAGAAAGGCTTTCTGTGAAACGCGAGAGCAAGCCGGGAACCGCAGCTGCTTCGGAAAGTACCTGTGTACTTAAAATCACATGCTCTGTGGGCTGCAATATTGACATTGATCCTTCTGTCAGGGACCGAGCATTACTGCTGGCTCAAGGGACGCGTTGCTTTTCTCTCCTAGATCTTCATACACAGGGGGGACCAAGAGCCAGTGCTAAAGCCTACAAATGCAGGGATAAGGTATACATTTGGGTTCGTACAGAAAGCACTGACCGTCAGTCACAGAAATGCAGACTAGTCCTGCGTGAGTACAGGCAACATTCAGGTGGAAACACAGCACATTTGTGTGCATTTGCCCCGCTTTCAGAGCCAATGCAGTAAGTTTTTACACATCTATTATTAAATAGATCCGAAAATAAAAAGTTGCCAGGGAAAAGCCTCCCACTACATCTTTGTGTTGCAATAGCATCTATGGAGGGGTCCTAACCAATACAAGTCACTGCCCTTTGTAAGGAGCAAAGAGATATCAGAAAGGTGGTACCTGTCAGAAACTGGGCAAAGTTAATGCAACACAACTTGGGGTGTGGTGACCCTGGAAGCCAAAGTAAGTCTCACCAGCATCAACCACCATAGGAAGGCAGGATATACGGGCAGATGTCAGCTGACAGGCCCTCGCATAGATCTTTCTCTGAACATAGGTGCAGGGAAAAGGATGCTGGAGTGACCGAGGTACCATACGTGAGCCGGAGGGAGAATTTTACCTGCGTGAACGCACAGGCAAAGCCACAGTCAAGTGTGTCAGGTGAAAAGAATCCCCAGAGCATGCTGACTGCCAAGACATGAAAACAGGGCCAGAGTCCAAGACAAAGCCCAGGCCACCTGTGCACACAGGCCCCTGTATAAACGTGCTGCCTTTGCAACCAAGGGGAAAGAAAAGTTCTCTCAACAAACCTTTGGGGATTTTTATGTACAGGACAGACACTTACATACGCACAGGAATAGGTAATAAATCACGTATCTAGTAACATAATTCTAAGTATTGGTTGCCTCTCAAGAACACGGGTAGAATACCTATATAAATACAGAATCACAGCATCATCACGTTGGAAAAGACCTTTAAGATCATCAAGTCCAACCGCTAACCTAGCGCTGCCAAGGCCACCGCTAAAGCATGTCCCTAAGCACCACATCTACACGACTTCTCAATACCTCCAGGCATGGGGACTCGACCACTTCCCCGGGGTAGCCTGTTCCAATGCTCGACAGCCCTTTCGCTCAGGCAATTTTTCCTAATATCCATCCTAAACCTCCCCTGGCACAACTCGAGGCGCCATGGACTTGAAGCCACCCAAAAAACTGGCCAATTGTCCCCTGAGTTACTGTAGCTCTCGTCAGTCAGGGGCACTTGCCCTGGGCAGAGGAATACAGCCGGCATTCAGTCTGCACCCGGCTCCAGCACAGCTTCCCCAGCATGTGCTGCCAACAGAAAACAGCATGCAGAACCTGAGGTCTTGTGCTGTCTTGATCAAAAGGTGATTTTTACATTTATTCCAAGAAAAATCACCTCCCTCGATAAAGATGGAAGATGGCCAAGTTGCATAGCTCTGTAATCAGGCAGCCAAGTGCCTGGACACGCTCTGCAGGTACCAGCGGCCCATCTCAGCCACAGCATCTCCCTCCCACCTACTCGGCCCTGGCAGCGTGTTCCCCCTTCGGAAGCTTTGCACCCCTTCCTGGGAGCCCCTCCGACGAGCAATTGTTTTTCTTTCTTATTTCATTCGTCTTGCTGAACCTGCTCACCTGCTGGGAGACTAAGCACTGATACAGTTCAAAATAAAGAGTTCTACCCCGGTCTCTGACCAAAAACATGTTAGCAAAACACAAACCGACATTAAAACAAAAAAATCCCCAGAGACAGCCACGTTTGCGAGGCAGGAGCCCAGTGCCAGGGTACCCGCAGACGCTCGTCACCCTGAACAGAGACGCCGGGCCCTCCTCCGCGCACCCTCTGCCCGGCGGCCACGGAAGCCCAGGCCAAGCCCTGGCTCAGGCCGTGCTGTATTCGCAGGGTGCTCGGCCTCGCACCCTACCGACCTGCCGATCTGAACCCCTGACCTGCCTCGCACCCGCGAGCCGCTCTGGGGAGCACAGGGCGCTGCCTGAGCCTGGTGATGGCCGCCAGCTCTGCTGCTTCTGCTCCAGCGCTGCCACCCGCTCCAGGCTCCCTGCCTCCGCAGAGATGCTCCCTGCTCCTGCTGCGCCCTGACACCCACGGGAAGTCACAAAGCTCGGAAGTAACACGATTTTAAAGCTTTATGAACAGCTTTAGGCGATTCACCCCCAGATAGCAAGCGATACCTGTGGCCGAACAGCAAAACCAAAGCTGAGCATTTACGTCTCAAGCTGTAACACATCTCTCCTGCCCTCCAAGCCTCACGTCCCCGCCTTGCAACTCTCTGCTCTTCCTGCTGTCCCCCCGAAGCCGGCGGAGCTGCCAGATGTTCAAAACCACAGCAGGCTTCACGGCTGCAAACTCACTAGGGATAATTACTCGATTACAAAACAGAGTCTCATTTGATTTGAGGTTGTGGATTGGAACATGATCTGTGTATTTTATCGTGCTTTCTTCTTTCTTTTTTTTTGGTATGAGTTCTCTATGCATGATGTATAAACACAGTATAGTTTGCAAATTCCTTAAACAATTGTGTAAATTGTGTCTTTCCAACAGTAAACATCATTCAATCTGATGCCACCTGCTTCTCTCAGCAGCAGTTCCTATACTTCTGTGAGAGAAAGGATTTCAACAGGAAACTTTTCAGTAATTGAAGGTAAACTGCAAGCTTCCATCTGCACCTATGAATCATAGAACGCTTTGGGTGGGCAGGGCCCTTCAGAGCCCACCCAGCCCAGCCCCTGCAGTGCCAGGGACAGCTTTAACCAGCCCAGGGTGCTCAGAGCCCCGTCCAACCTGGCCTGGGATGGTGCCAGGGATGGGGCCTCCACCGCCTCTCTGGGCAACCTGTGCCAGTGCCTCACCATCCTCGTTGTGAAACATTTCTTTCTTATGTCTAGTCTAAATCTATTCTTCTTTAGTTTAAATCCATTATTCCTTGTCCTGTCACAACAGGCCTCCTTAAAAAGATTCTCCCCATCCTTCCTGTAGGCCCCCTTTAAGTACTGGAACTTAAACCTCTCAAAACTAAATGAAGCTTCAAAATAGGCAGCTAGAAGCAGCAAGCTGCATATTCAGATGGGCACGCTAGAAGCAACAAGTCTAGTTCACAATCCGCAGCCAAATTCACACCCGAGAGAAGTTTCCTCCAAGTATACAGACACGTTAGCCTCTATACAGCAAATTTTCTCCCCTTGCCTTTGGGCCGTAATGAGAAAAATCCCCAAGAACTGTTCAGAGGCGATGCAAAGGGTGGCACATCATCCCTTCCAGTAAATTTCACGTTATCCAACGTAAGGCTGCTCACTATAAAACCCCGATTGCTCTTGCCGAGGTCAATCAACGATACAGTGCATGTGGGTCTGTGCTGTCAAAAGGGATGGACAGAGGCAAGGGGAGCTCAGCAAAAAAAAAAAAAAAAAAAAAAGGCATAACGCTCGGGGCTCTGGATTACACGCTCCCTCTGCTTGCAGGGGAACAGAGCGTCGCTAGCGCTAGATGAGCCTTCTTCCTCTTTCCCTTCACACCAGACACGACACGAAGCGATAACCTCCTGGAGGAGAAATCCTGAGGGCTGCAAGAGAGAGATGCAGCTTGGACAGTGGAGCGTCGGACCTCACGCAGCTCACAGCATGGCATTCCCTCCGCGAGGCTGCAAAGCAGCCCTGCCCTGCAGATGGAGAGCACTGCAGGCTCTCAGGAAGAACTCGTGGCCTGTCCAGGTTCCTAAGCAAGTGATGAGACCCAACAGTCCAAACCCTTCTTAATTTACAGCTGATGGCAGCCATCTTGCTGGAAATTAATCTCCTTTCTCGCTCCCCCTCAGCCAGGAATTCTGGCATAAGCACCTTTTAAGCCTGTAGTTTTTACTTTTTTATTCTAAAGAATTTAGCATTTGATGAAATACTATGCTATGTAAACAAAAGAATTATCCCTAGCTATTAAACGTAAAGTCCCTTGTTTTGTTAAAGAAATACCAAAGCCAAGTACGACGTCCCTAGATACGCCTGCAGGATATTCAAAGCGATTAACCCCTTTGTCAGACTTCCCTGACCTCCAAGATGGATCAGCCACGTTTTCTGCAAGCATTTCTTCAGATGTTCTGGCAGTACTAATGGTCTGTTCTCACCTGCGGGAGTGGAGCTCTGCGTCCGTTCTGGGACACGTGCAGGTTAGAAGCCAGGATAATAAATTGCCCTTTAGCCTTAGAAAAGCCCTATCACTTATCTCAACGCTACCCACCTGCTGGAGACAGCAATGCTGACCACATCTATTTTACAAGCATCTTTTTAAGGTCGTTTGTAAGCAAACCCTGGCTGCAGTTCCCAGTCCAGCTCCCAATACAGTCATTCTAAATGTTGCACATGAAAGGGATTATTCAGGAAACCTGAATAATAATGCTCAGAAACTGAGACTAAAGACCCCAAATCCTTCCCCACGTGCAAATACTGCAGAGCATGTAAGACAGAAATTCTGGACTCTGCCTCTGCAGAAAGAATTGCTGAAAACTGTGTAAACTGCATTTTTGATCGAGGAAATGCTTATGTGTGTACTGCTCCAAAGCATAAGACAGCAATGTCTTCAGGCTGAAAAAAAAAAAATTTGATTCTAAACCTCAAATCTTGGCAGGTAACAGGATAAGGGGACCACACCCTCAGACAATATAAATCAGCACAGCTTCTGGGCAACAGCTTCCAGTTTTAAACATATCTGCAGATTTTAACCCCATGTCCTGATATATGGCCGAGACATGTGCACAGAGCTGAACTCCAAAAGTGCAAATGCACAGATCAGATGGGCAGCGACGCTTGTGCGAGCAGGTTTAACCTGTGCTAACACCCAGGTAACGCATAACTTCCATCTAGACTGTGTGGCAGCTTAAGAGAGCCGCTGATTAGAAGAGCTGGGGAACAGTTTGCTGTCCTTGAAGATCAATTCGACTTCTGGCGTGTGGCAAAAGGAGATGACTTAAAGCACTCCAGAAATAAACAGGCTTCAAAGATAATACTCAGGAAGAGACATGGGACAAAAATGAATTCTCCCCTCCACCAAAGCTGCTGAAGCTTCAGCGAGAGCTCAGCCTGGGCCCAGGAATACAAAATGTTTTTCACAGTGGGGAAAGAGTCTCCTGCACCTCGCAGTGTAACAGCTTCATCTGGTACTATGAAAGGTCTTCATTGTGCATCACCAGTCATGATCGCTACTCCAGACCTGGAGCTACGCTGCTCTCCTTAAGAGGTTCCACATTAGTGAGATCATCACTGAAAACAAAGAGCTGCACGTACCAAGTCTCGCCATTGACAATCAATGCAGGAAGATAAATCATTCTGCTGCCGGGCTACGGCAATCTGTTCGCCAGAATTCTGAGCTCTGCTGAACAAATTTTTTCCATGTTAACGAGCTCTCTGCTCTTTGCTTGGTGACCATGAAACCCCCCGGGACTTTGCTTACGCCTATTAAACTTGTGATATTCAGCAAGTCTTAAATAAATAAACAAACAAAACCAAAAGCTACATCACAAAAGAGAGGCAGAACCAGGAAGACGAGCAGGCCGTAAGGAGAAGTACTAACACGCAGACCCTGCGATCGCACTGCAAGAAGTCATCAGAGTCGGAGTTTATCTTCTCTGGGGCTGGACTTTACGCAGCCATGTAAGAAGTCGTCCCAACAAACCGATACTGTCACTTAGCTACAGGCTGGTTCGCGTGCAGGAGGGCACTTCCAGCCCCTGGCAGTGTGCAGCAGGTGCCTGAGGAAACCCATCCCGTTCCTTTGAAGGAGCATTACCGAGAATATTTTTATCCCACAGAGACGTCCCAAGAAATTCGTTTGTCTCGGAGGAACTAAGACAGACCTGAGGCGAGGGATGACGCCTCCCCTTCCCCTTCCGCTTGTAGCTACCGTAAACTCTTCTGCTAGACTGAACCTACAGACAGTGAGGTATAGGTCTGAGAACATGTGTACAACAACCTCTTACTGTCTGTGCACAAGCATTTGACCTGGTTCAAGGCAATAATTTTGAGCTTTTTTCCATAATACTAGTGTGCAGGAGGTGCAATTTCATATTTGGCAATATATCCTGCCCAGTACAAATGTCTGGTCTCCATGAGAACACTGTAGAAAAAAAAAAATGTTTGGCTCCTAAATCAGACTTCAGCTCAGCAGTAGTCAAATCATGTAAGCCCCAAAAGGCTCCTCAGCCAAGACCATGGAAATCTGGCTTTTGTGTCTCCTCAGACTTCTAAATTAAAGAATGCATTTGCAGAGCAGCCATGGTGGAACTGCACAAGGAGGGTTTTCACCCAAATAGTAACAGTTACTCAAGAACAGAGGGAAAAAAAAGTTTAATTAAAAAAAAAAAGACACACACCTGTAGGCAAGACATTACGAATTATATGGAAAACATATTTCTGAAATATTTCTTTTCATCCTAGGCGGCTGAGAATAGCTTCCAAGGAAGGCATTTTCCTCTGTCTAGTGGCCACACGGAAATGACACCAACCAAACTGTAACCGTTAAGAGCTGAAGCTTGCGTGCTTGCTATTAGCTGTTTCTATCCTAAAATATCAATTAAATACCACTCTCATTTTGCAAAGAATAATTTACTCTCCCAGCCAGCAAGCAGAAACTGGCAACTACGCTGTACACCTGTTATTATGCATTACAATGAAATTAAAATATTTAGAGAATTTGGCAAGTCTACGCTGCTAAAACTATGCTGGTAGTTGTAACTGTGAACTGTGTAGATGAACGCTGTTCCCGCTTGCTAGAAAAATATTGCTGCATAAAAAACTACTGGTGGCCAGCAGCTGGCCTTTCAAGATAAGTATCAAAACATGCACTTTGTGACATTTGGTCAGATGGCACGGGTGCCGAGGCTCCTGTTATTCAGCAGGAGCAGCAGGGAAAAAGCCGAAGAATGGCCCTCATGCAAGCCACGCGCGCTGACCTCAATGGGTGAAGTGCAGAGCACTATTTATTCAGGTGCAATAATACAAATCTTTGTGGGTTGTTCTGCAATGATAAAACAAAAAGGATTCCAAAGAATGCGCTCCATGTGTGACTTCCCCAGCTCCACTGTAAGCACACCGTATTTGCAATATCAAGTGACAGCCAGAAGCAAAATTATTGTCGTTTGGGGCCGCTGAGTGCAGAACTTGAGCAGCTTTTCAAAATGGAAAAGTTTTATGGTGCTGCAGAGTATAACTGGGATGTGGGGAATAACACAGGGACCTGATGGAGATGGGCTTTTTCTCCCCCAAGTACTTATTTCAGCTGTCCTAACCTTTTCATGTGAAAATAAACAGGACAAGCTGGTAATAAAAGGCAATTTATGTGTACTGCTTTTGCCTCCACGAGCTAGCAGCACTATTAGAGCACAGGGAACTGCGTGCATCTGAGCAGTCAGTGACCGTAGAGTGCGTCATTAATTACTATTTTTGTTTAAGATCAGAGAATTTATGCTCAATATGAAACACCACGAGCATACATGGGAGTTAGAATTCCAGTAATTTACGGAAATGTATTTCTCATCATGGACAGAAACCGGTGCAGACACCTCAGCGTCAATAATACGTTTAGACTAATTTTCGGATGCAGGCTAAGCTTAATGCACAGAAGCTTCACCACACACCCCCCCCCCGATGCTACCTTTATGTAATCGATCCTTCTTGCGTTTGCGTCTCGCAGACCAAATGACTGCAGTTTACAGCGTTACTAGGTTATTTTAACCTCATCCACATGTTGAGTAACATCCTTGTCCCCAGGCTTGGAAAAGAAAATACCTAAAGGACCTGTGGTTTCCAAACAACACCGTGGTTGTTTCAGAAACAACACGTAAACTGAATCATCACTGAATTTTTCAGAGAAAATTATATTCGGTAATCTTAGGCAGTTTTTCTATGAACAGATCAGAGACATATACTGGAGGCGGGCAAGCTGTCGCGCTACACCTGGCCTGTTTCAGGAGGACGGAGAGAGACGAGGTGACCTCAAGGCAGCTCCGGGTACGCTCACCCATGCCTACCCAGGGGGTGGGAGAAAGCAACTCTCTGGGTGCTTCCGCTTCCATGCGCAGCTTTGGAAACTGGCTATCACCGGTTCCCATAAGCGTGGCATTTCTGCTCTTTTTGCCTGTACGATGACCTTTGCGTACCCCTTGCACCAGACCCGTCACAGAATCAAAAAGGAGGTGACAGACCGTGCGGAGAAACCGCCCAAGCCAGGAATTGAACAGAACCTGTCTAACTCACAGGAAAAGGAGATACGAACTGAATAAACAAGGTATATTAAAGGTCTACAGAAAAGGACCACTAACTCAGAGCATACCAGCATTTCTGCAATGCCTGGATTCTTCTACTTTCACAGCTATGCATCTAAAGCTATCCAAGACTGATCCTGACAGTAAATACTATCGCTGCCGTGTCCTGATCCTGACGGTTCGGGTGCCATCTGGCAGAGCAGCACTTTTCTTAAGGGTTCAGTTA
The DNA here is from genome assembly GCF_030463565.1 of Pelecanus crispus. Classification (NCBI taxonomy): domain Eukaryota; kingdom Metazoa; phylum Chordata; class Aves; order Pelecaniformes; family Pelecanidae; genus Pelecanus; species Pelecanus crispus. Next base: position 228,481 of record NC_134646.1, read on the forward strand.
ATTCCGATACGCTGCTGGCAACACCCAGCTCCTTCAGGTCACAGCTTTTCCCACGGGAGCCAGTTGCTTCTGCACACATTCTGCTCTCCTTCCGACTCTTTCTCTGCAGGGCACTTGTCCCCCACCAACACTGGCGTACATCTCTGCCCCCGTGGGTATCTTACACTTCCTCGTCGACACTCGTCGCCTGTTTTTAACATCTCTACGCACAAGAGGCTACGTAAGACTCTCAGCCCCAATAAAAATAATCTCTAAGATGAGCAGGGAAGACTCATTGTCAACCAAAGACATGCATTACTTGCAGAGACATTCGCTACTTGGAGAGATCAAAAGGGGAATTTCACATTTCACGCTCCGTTTCTCTTCTGGGTGCGCGCACATGTCCTAACCTAGAGGTCACTTCAATAATTTCTTCAGTCCAACCGCACAAAGCAAAAGAAGTATCTAAATCTCAACTATGACCATCTGTTTCTTTACAGTCCTGCTAAGAAAAGGATGGAGAGACATCCTCAGGTGAACAACAGATCAGAAGGGCGTTTCTTCCAAGTGAAAAGGAAAAGTTGAACTGGGAGTCTTTTTTGGCTCATTTAAAGGGTTAGAAGTAAATGCCTGTGATCCTCAAAAGTCTGAGGATCAAAGGTGGAACAACAGACGAACTATTTTCTGCCATTAACTTCTCTTTCAGCAGAGGGAAAAATTCAGGCCAAAGGCATCCCAAGCTAGCTTTTAGTCAAAGCAGACTCCTTAAAGACTACATGTGAGTAAGTATTTACCCATTTTCAACTGTAATGAATACCAGTTACCTATCCACCCTCCCGCTTCCCGCCAAGAACAGACAGCACTCCCATCCTTTATACCACAGCTTTTCCAGCTGTGGGCCTGAAGTACAGTGGAGAAAGATCCAGCTGTGAGAGGCATCTCCTTTTTCTTCTCTTCAAGAAAAGAGGTCGTTCCACCTCTGGCTTTACTTCCTACAACTGAAGGCAAACAGGAAGCAAAAGAAGAGCTGATCCTGCGATTCCCTGCGCGCCCTCCTCAACTACGCACAGTGTCAAACCCAGCTCTTGAGAGAGCAAGCACGCTTCCACGGAGAGCAATGTGAAAGCAGGGAACGATGCTATCCCTATTTGGATAATGGGTCAGTATTTTGGAAGTGAACAAGTAGTTCTGAAGGGGGGGGGGGGGGGGGGGGGGGGGGGGGGGGGAAGACATTTTCTTAAACTTTTTTGTTGTTGCTTTACAGGGATGGTGTTTTAAACATGTGGGAAATCTGCAAAACAGAAAACTGCTTCTCAAGACTGTGGAGTCATTTGGCACATTTGAATTTAACAATAATGGCAACAGGCAGCTAAAAGCAGAGATCCACCAACCAGCTCTGGTGGAACGCAGAAGCAAAGCATCAACACCCTGATCCAAGATCTTTTGGACAAAGTGCTGCTTGGCCAGCATCTGTTTTTCTAGAAACGCTACAGAGTAAGCTAATAAGTTATGCATACCTTTGTTCTGCTATATATTTACCCCAGACATTTCGACTCACTTTTGCAGATCTCCTTTCCTCTCTCTCTCTGTTTTTGTTTTTTTTTTTTTTTTTTTTAAGAGAGACCCAGTTCTTCAGTTTTTCCTTTCCAAACTCTGATTGAGTTGTCTCCACGGAAAGTACAACAGAAAGCTGGTTTTCCTACAATTTTGTTTCAAGTTTGAGCTGTGGGGACATAGATATCATCCCTAAATGTTGGGGTTTTTTCATTAATTCTTTGCCATAAACTTCAGCAAAAATGAAAATTAATATTAATTGAAGTATAGTGGGGTTCGGGGTTTTTTCCCCTCAAAAATTGCTAAGGACGTGACAGAAACAGCAACTAATGTAAACTCTCAGAGCCAAATGCTTTTTCTTGGGTAACTTGCTAACTACGGATCGGATTGAGATCACTACATTTAAGTCAAAAAACACTACCGCAACAGACACATAATTTCATTAAAATTGTAATTCTTTTGAGTAGCCATCTGAAGAGATAGCTGTAAGCCCACCATATACACACGGCTGCAAATTTGAATGGCCTTTGACGCCAGGCTGGGAAGACAGGATCGGTGTCGCTTGCGTGCGGAGACAGTACAGGGACAAGCTACCTGGTTCCAGTTCCACTCCCTGCTGATCTGCCAGTGAACGAAGCTACCCCGGTAGCTCAGGTGGAAAAGGACTGGGTTGCTTCTTATTTCTGCACCCGCTGCACTGAATTGTGGAGAGCTGTACAAGGTTTTTGCACAGATGGGGCTGTCCCATCCCTAGATTTAAAAAGAAATGCCAGGTACCAAGTATCCACCATGTTTTCATAACATGTAGTTATATTTTGGCAACAGTCTGGAGTGTTCTTACAAACAGCTTGCACATGCAAAAGCATCTGGGTAAACCGTACATTTGAGGATGGTTGTTGTTAGAGAAGTGCAAGTATGGGTCGCTGGCTCTCCTGCTGCCAGGGACAGGGGTTTGCAGCCAGAGGTACGGCAGCCACGCTCCCAAAAGGTCGGCCAGGGACTCCGGGAGCCGGCTTGGGACTGGGGTAAAGCCCAACAGATTTCAAGGCAACGTTAAAAGACATTAAGTAAAAGCAGTACCATTAGCTACAGGCGTTTTGAACGCAGTTATTTCTTGAACGGGGTCCTGAACTATACTAAAATCAAGCCAAGTTGCCATACTGAAGAAAAAAGTAAAACAAACACTGGTATAGAATCTATATAAAAATACTCTTAAAAGCCATTTTCCTGTTGGTCTATGTGAACGTGCCTTTTGCCTCTCAGCAACAGATCTGTCGCATTTCTGCGTAACGGTGGAGTTTAGGCACATCCATCTATTCCAAAGAGAAAGAAAACCGCAGAGACATCGGACACAGCAGGACGCTGTGATCCTGTTTTTGCGATGGAGGCTGTAGAAAAGCTGTCAGATGAACTGGGTGTTCCTTTGTCAAAGCCGAGAGGCCTCAGTACTAGGAACAGATGTTCCCAGCTGGAAGCTTTTAAGAAAACTTTAGCTTTCTCCTGCCTCACCTTCTTGACTGCTGTCAGAAGTCAGGCCATTCGAAGAAAAGCCCAGAGGATCCCTCTGCTCATATCCAGTGTAAGGAATTTGTCAAGGAATCGGTGTCTCTCTTCCATCAGGAAGTTTTCTAATTTTACTTACTCCACTATCAGTCTAGATGATGAACACTAACGTGGGAAAGTAACACCAGCATGGGGCTTGAGAGGTAGCGTTCTGCGACAAACGTTCCTGAGGTGTTCCTCAGGCACGACGAAGGCTTGGAAAATTATATCTATGCTGTTCCTCCTGGAGTCTGAATTAAGCCATTAAATTCAATATGTCCTTGTCCAAAAGATTCAAACAAAAAAGCAGAGGTAACGGAACTGATATGGCAAGTTTTAAAATACACGTGCATTTTGACCAGTTTCAATTAATTCCTTCTAATAAAACAAGACATCTCTTGAAAACACAAATCACTGGTTTTCATTGCTTTTTTTTCCATGGGGAAAGAAGAAAGAGAGGCCCAAACTCCAATTCTATAGCGGTCAAAAAACCCAAGAGAAACAAGAATGACACATAATCCTCTCCTCCATTTAGACTGAATGGTCAACTGTATGTGAAACGCCTCCATTATCAAATCATTGTTCAGACACCAAACATGTACACACACCTGAGAGAATTCATTAAGATAAACTCTGCTAAAAAAGCCCACAACAAAGTAGGTTTTGAGAGAGGAGAAAATGTGCACATCTCCCTGTGTAAATCATCCTGACATTGGGAAAAGACGACTAGAGTTGTTTGATATGAATCCAGCAGACGTTTTGATAATGCTGTTTGGTAGAAGTTTACCTGACCCACTACACAGGCATTGAGACTTACTTTCTTTCAACTCTAGTGTGTTTAGGAGGAAAATTACATAGATCAATAAAGCAATGGAGCTAGCAGAATGCAAAGACTGCATATTACAGCTTCATAGCGCTATTGGCCCTTGTGGAAGGTGCTTTTCTCTACATCTGGATATATGAGGAGAGGTAAATCACAAAGCTAAAATACCTTCCCATCGATGGTTTGCATAAGCGCAACTAACGCTGAGCCGAACACGTATTCTATCTTCATTAAATTCATTGGCCTGTGTATAAGTTACCAATTACAGTAAATTAAAAGCACTTGCATTGCCAGCTCTCACCTCATCATTCAGCTTTTAGTTCTTTCAATAATCACACCGAGCGCGTTTGACAGAAATAAATCTGGAGATTCCACCCAATTAACAAAACTTCCTTTTGCCTGTGGAAATGACGGCTTCTATAAAGCGGGTCTTCTTCACCGGAAGAAAACAAAAAGGCCAAACTGCTCTTGGCAGAATAACCTTCACTACTGTCCTTAGCCTTCTCCTTGCAATTTTAGGTGGCTTGGCACAAAGTCTGATTCCAAGGAACTACAGAAGAACACAACTTACGTCTCAAGCTCGTTGTCTCACACTTCCCTGCTGGTGACTGACACATCCCTGGGAAGTGATTAAAAACCACCTCTTGGATAATACATTAACTGGGATTTCAATGCTGCTTTTGCCTATTCTTACACCAAAACCAGAAGTACACTCAGTGCCAAATTTGCAGCAATGAGAGTTTCCAGTACTCACAAAGCTGCAGACTGAGCCTCTGCAGAGAGACGAGGGTACAACCTGAGATGGCAATTCCGTAGGAAGTAGGGGAGAGCTGGTAGAAGCGTAGCACGGAAGGCGAGCGAAGGACTAACAGACAGCAAAGTGGAATGGTTTCTCACTCGATAGCTACAATATCACCAGAACCACAGCAGCTGCCTCTACCTTTAAAATATATATATTTTAGAAAAGAGAGATCACCGTGGAACACGACACGTCCAGCTCACAGCCTGAACGGGACAACCAGGAAATTAAAGGCTTGAACACAGGTGTGCTGTTGGATCGGCCACAAATTACTGTCTGCGATCCCAAACTCAGAAGAGAAGCTGAGACACTGCATCGTGACTCAGAGCTCAGACAGACAATAAAACAACCTATAGAAGGTAAAAAGGAGCTTGAACCAGAGACAGATAAAGTGCATTCAGGCAAGTCCAACTTGTACTTACGTCAAAAACTGGCATATGGATATGGTAGCAACTTACTTAATTTTAAAAAAAGAAACACAGAAAGGTTTTTTCCCATCCTCTGAGCCCCCAATATGGTAATTCATACTGCTGCATTAATTTTCTATTAGAAGTAACTATTTATTTCAGACAAAGTACCAGTGTGGCATGGTTTTGTCCCCCCCCCCCCCCCCCTTTTTTTTTTGTCTTTCAACTACTAGGTTCATTAATTTTGGCTATAATACAGTGCCTTCAGATCTGCTCACATACATTTTAGGTTGAATTCCTCCAGTGCATATTTTAAAGGATGTATTTTATTCTGGCTACCCATTTCTGCAAGCCTATTCTGCATTTCAACATTTCAGCTCTAAGTTGATTATTTTTATATTGTCACAGCAAGGCTACCGCTATCTCCTGCTGAAACCGATTTTCATACCATACAGTAAACTCACAACTATTTTAAACAAGTCCTTTACATATGTCTATGATTTGCTAAAAGCACTAACAACAGTTCAGTTCCAAACTATAATAACTGCTGTAACTCTGCCGATTTGGTCAATTCAGACCCATTTTGGAAAGCAACCTTGCTATTTTTAATGATTCCAAGCCCTGTAACAGACTCCCAAATGAGCACTGAAAAGGGATCAACGAAGTTTTGTGCAAGCATTAGCGTAATTCTTGCTATTACGCTACGCAGCGACAGCAAAACCCTAGAACGCACAAATATTATGAAGTAGGAGAAAAAGAAAAGATGAGCAGAAACCCAAGAGAAGCAAAGCACTCCATTGCTTTTGATAGGTTAACATTCATTTAGAGTACAAAAACCTCTTAACGAGGTTCAAACTCACAAGTATGAAAAACCTCTTAACCTGTCATTAAGCCAAACCATAACACTGTCCGCCCAGACTCCGCGTCTGAAAACGCTGTTCCGAGCAGTCACGCTGCAGCCTTGCTCCAGCATTTCTGTCAGTAATCAGTCTGCAGGTTGAACACTCAAATTCTCCCATTGCACCAGGGAAGGGTGAAATTGGCCAAACACAACAAACCATAACCTTGACTCAAAACAAACATGCCAGTCTGCGCAAGGCCTCCCGGGCCACCGAGAAGCATTTTCATCGTGAAGCCTGCAACCCCTTCTGCTCCTCCGGCGCAATCGTTATCACGACGCCAGGCCTCACACCTTCACAGCTCTGATGTCCGAGTTGCTGGGTTCACCAGAGGTAATGGATTACTGATCGTCATCTTACATTACAGCACCGCTAGACCCCACCGCAACAGAGGAAATAGAACCCTGAGCCTGGCGTAACCTGAATGCGTGGAAGTTGGTCCTTTCCCTTCTCCCCGTTATCTCGGTGAATCGGGAACGTGCTCCTGGACTGACCGCCCGTGCAGACCAAAAGCAGCGTGCAGCTTTCCGATGCAGCCTTTTGTCTCCTGCACGCATTAACTCAAAATACAGCAAATCAAGCAAATAGTCAAGATTTATTTCCTGCTGTCTGAATAGAAGAATAAGGAAGGGAGGAGGAAACTCTTTTTTTATATATCTATATGAACTCCCTAATCAGGTACTATGACAGTGCCATTTATAAAGGAGCTACATTTCGGATGGTGTAGCTCTTTCCATGCAAAATTAAGTTCAAGGTACACAAAAGGTATATCCATAACGCAGCACCACCTACTTTGCAGTAGGCTCCCCAGCTGAGCACCTCGCGGAGCTGCTCCTCTGCCACCGGAGGGACTGAGAGCAGCAGAGCGGGACTGTCTCACTCCGCGCACGGGCAGAGAGCCTTTCTACATCGCAAACCCCTCGCCTCAGCGACCAGGCACGCAAGGCACACGCCACTGACTCAAGGGGGAGCAGGATCTGCTTCAGCCAAGCAACCCGCTCCTACTTCAGTACCAATTCAACCTCTCCCAGAAATGTTTTCTCAAATAAAATAGTATCATCAAAAGGGCTTCCGATCGACAGAAGAAATAGAAGATAATTTTTTGAGCAAAACTAAAATAAAGAATTCAGCCCATACAATACATGGCTGTCTAAATACTTCAGTAAATAAAGATTAATCCAAAACTAGCCTCCTTCCAGCCCCTCAGAAACGCAAGGCCATCATTTCACTGCGGTGTAACACACTTTGGCTTTGGCCTCGTGCATATGGTTCAAATTAGCACCTGCATACCTCAGTTATTAAATAAAAACCAGCTCTCTCTACATGACCTGTAGAGTTCTTGTATACGAGAACTTATCCAACAACATTATGTCTTCCCTTATCAGATGCGTGTGGTATGACATAATGAATGTAGCGCTGCAGCGCAACTGGCACTAGTTCAATTCCCAAGCATTAGGTCACATTCCCCATCGCACTGTTTTACAGCGGACACTATGGGCTTGGTGGCTAACGGATGGAGCCCTGGAATTTTACCTCAGATCCTTCAAATTTAACCTAAGTCTGATGAACTAAATTCAATCACTAGGGAAAAATGCATCTGTCAAAACCACCGCTTGCAGCATATGGCTGAATCGAGAGGTATGCACCAGCAATTTTTAGCTTGATTTGTTGCACATAAGTTAAGGTGTCTGCTACACAAGCAGGATCTCAAATGAAAAGTTGCCATTCTAGGTATTTTACCAAAACCGCGCTTGGGGACTTGGATGGTGGAAAACAAATTGTTTTCTTGTTGAAGCACATACCTTGGTGTTAAGGAGACCTAGTTTCTATTTCTGACTCTCCCAAGCGTACCACGTGAACCAACACAATTGCTTTACTACTGTCTCTAGATCTCATCCTTAACCTAGTGTACCGGTGCTCACGAACACAGTGGACTTGCACCAACTGAGGATAAAACCGTCGATTTCTCACTGCTCTCGTATACAAACAACACCTGGCTTGATAACACGCAGCCATATTCACTCACAACTGGCAGCAGATTCAAGAACTTGGCAACTTCTTCAGACGATGCATCCATCACCAGCGTCCCAAGACTCCTGGTGCTGCCTCTGGGCACCGCACAGGTCAAACATTCCACAGTCCTTTAAATATCAGTCAAAAACTAATCGCCGCATAGGAGAAAAACCTTCACTGAAAACAGGCTTTGCTAAAGGAAAAAAAAATGAGGGGAAGGGGCAATATTTGTCTGGCTATTGTTTGTTCAACACAGCAGAAACCGTTGGAGCAGTAACGTACAGGATCACAACGTAGTATATATTTATACATTTAGTTGCCTATTAAAGCGTTCTTAGTGAGTCCTGTCAGTAATTGTTCGTTTTCATACATTTCTCCAATCTTTCAATAGGCTGCTGTAGGCTACTGCCTGACAGATTTCCCTAAAGACCGACTCTATTTCTCAAAGAGAGCTGTGAAAGTACATTTCTAGCACAGAAACACCTCCTCGCATTCTGAAGACCTTGCAGTGACCGCCCCGAGCGGAAAGTAATCAAGCCTATTAAAAGGAAATATGTCATAATGACTTTCAGGAACCCGAATGACTATCTAATGGTTGGGTCACGTCTCAAGCTGACACAAGCTAGACTTGGGCCACCGTGCTGAGTTGTGAACTCACCTCCACTCAGATCTGAACCCTCTTCATGCCTCGATGCAGGCTTGAATTATCAATATCGACCTAACATAAAAACTTTGGATCTCATTTTCATGTATTTCATGAGGCTGATGTTCTGGTCTAAACCACTGTTGAACAACAAATTGAAGCAGCTCAGCACTTAATTCACAGGGGTGAATTTCCTCAGAGACTGCTCAGTTTGATACTTAAATGTAATTCTGAATAATGATATTTTTTTTTCCTACTTACTGTAGTCTACGGCAAACAGCTCTTTAAAATATACCTCAAGAGTTCCCTAACAATAATCATTCTCGAAAGGTCAGTCAGTGTCAAACCGTAACATGAATTTGTTCTGCACTTATGCTCAAAGGCTGCATAAAAGAAAGATTTCAAGTGCAAACACCGAGACATCCAAGAAGATTAGATTAAGTGTCTCCCTTTTCATCTCAGCTGAACGCTGGCCAGTAAATACTCTAAATGGTGTTGGACAACTTTGTGCAGCTGTTTGTTAGAACAGACAAGAGGAAATCATTAAAGATCGAAACTTCCAGCCACTTGACTTCCACACCAAAATAGAAGAAGCAAGTGGACATATCCATGACCCGATTTGCACGCTCACAAGCAAATTGCCAAGCACGGCCTTGCCTTATAAAGCAAATGAGTATTTTTCTCCAATGTAATTGAGAGCTTTCCAGTTCTGTTCTCCTGGGCTCCCATGCTTACAAATCCAGTAGCTGGAATTTACATAATTGCAATTTCGCTTTGCAAATATTGTTGAGCTCTTTTCATGCCTGATTTTCTCAACAGCTGCTTCCTGGAGTTGAATTCTTTACTAATTATTTCAAACATTTAATGGAAAAATGCAAACCATACTTGACACAATTATTACACAAAAAAGAGGAAAAATTCTCATGGTTTGGAAGATGAGGGGACTACAGGCTTTTGGGTTGGGTTTTTCCCCCGCTTTCATTCTCCTTCGCTCTTTAAGAGCAGCACATGCAAAACATTTGTGAGGCCAACACAGCTGCGGGGCCCGCTCCCCACACCAGTATTGTCAACCGAGTATCCTTTCTAGCTTTTTATAGATACAACTTAAAAACACCATGAAGTTTTTTTCCTGTATTTTCTTTGAAAGTCAACGTTTCAGCAAAACTCTCTCAAGAATGTGGAGTTATGCATTTACATTGCGTTAACGTAGTCCTTCCCTCCCCGCTTCCTTCATCGTTCCCTCTGCAGATGCTCTTCAGTGCTTTGTTCGACCTGCCTCAGTCTTCACGGTCTGCGAGTCCAGCCTGGCACGACCATCTCCGTACCTAGCTTACCGAGAACTGCCACTGCCCACGCTGGAGAAAGGGCACCATCCAATATACAGAACACAGGTATGGGCTCAGAGGGTCTTTTCCTGAATTTCTCTCTTTCCTGCTGTAAATTCCTGGGCAGATAACCTTACAGCTCATTTTCCTCTTCTTCATTTGCGTCAGGCTGCTCCCCGTCTCCACCTCTGCATTTTCAGTGCCTAGCCTAGCCTCAGACAGGACCTCTAGAAGCTGTTATAAAGTAAATATTATTATTTTAAGCTAATAAATAAAAGATCTCCTGGTCTGCATACACAATCCATTCCAACACACTGATATCATTTCCTCACACAGTACTTGTTCTTTTACCAATTACACAGACTTCCTTCCGTAACAGCAACCATCTTCACAGTGGAATAGATACAAGCAATATATGTCTATACACACCAGACTCTAGACTGCCATTCACGAGACTCTCTGACATTACTTGCAGCCGCTGGAAAGCCGACGCAGAGAACAGCCTGGGACATTGCTCAGAGTATGTCAGTATTTGATTCCAGAAGCCGGAGGAAGCTTGGGAGCACTGCTGTGCACTGCTCAGTCAGCGTCAAACAGCGCAGGCTGCCCCTGTACCACCTTCACTCGGTCGTACCAGCAAAGCAGCTCCGGAATTTGTTACAGAGCAAACTGGACAATGGATATCCCACAAAACAGCAAAAAGAGTAAGAACAGCTTGCACGCCTGAAAGCTTCCTTGCTTATGCTAAATGCATCATTCAGTCTAACAGATGACACTACATCTTGCCACATTTTGATCCTTACCCCGCTGTGGTTACAACAACGTGAGAAAACAATAAGGAAATACTCCTTCCCAAGCAGAGCCCAGTTAATAGTGGTTGCGTTCCTGGACTCTTCTTTACAACCTCAGAGTTGGACAGTGAAAGCGCTGAAAGTGTACGCATGAGCCCGGCATGGACGGAAAGGAGCTCCAATTCCTGAGACTGGAGTGCACGTCCAAGTAAGGATGCCAGGGAGAAAGACAAGATGAAGCACACATAACAAGGAGTTTAGGAAAGGCAGAAGCTATGTTAATTCTGGCAGTTTTTTCTCCTTGGAGGACTTTGCCTTACAATATTAGGAGTACCCTTCTAAAATAAAGTTCCCTACTGCTTTTATAGATAACAAAACCATGGTTCAACAGCTGTTGTATAATGCGGTTCTACATTGAAAAAATGCCCAGGTCCTTGGGGCTGCATCCTACAAGAACCTACACAAGCAACTGGCACATCAGGCCAAAGATACTTAACAGAGATCTTGAGCTCTTCAGAGGGTTTCCATTTTGCATCAGAGGCAGATCGTCACTTGTATTTTGTCAATGCCCAAACGCACCCTGTTGTCTACTGTACAAACAGAAAAACACAAAAATCACAAAGCATTCACAGCATATCCTTAACACAGACCACAGAGGTAAGGATACCCAACCTCAAATAAATAGCTAGGCATTATTCAGAGAACTGATGCAGGTTCAGTTGCAAGACACACTCTTTCTTCTGTATTCTGTGCCCACGAAACAATTCACAGACAGTTGAGACTGATCTAGAGCATTCAATTGCTTTAATTTTATATAGTCACAGCGTTACCGTAAAATCTTGCCCTACAAGAGCCACTTTGTGGCTTTACAACACCACTAATGCACTTTTGCGATCCCAGGTAACCCTAGGCTAGGGTTTGGGGTTTATGTAATAAAAAAAATAAAAGGGCGTCAAAGGTTTCACGTTACCTTCTCTTCATATTTGACCATAATATTTCGATTTGTTTTTCTAAAAAAGCATGCAGACATTGTTTGCCCACGTACTCGCCACCGAAGTTTGAGGCTATACACCCTTGCGGGGAGAGGCTATGACATCATGGCAGCGCAGGATCCTGGTGTAGCACGCTATCTGCCTTCTCAAATTGCTCCTCAACTGTGGCCTTTTGGGATGTTTGCTGTGAAGGAGGAGGTCGTCATCTTCTACTGTGATTTACTTTACCCGCTGATATTTAGGATCTGCAGTGAAAGGCAATTTGTCATTTCACTGCCTGTTTTTCTATTCTTACCCCATTTAGTTCCCATCTTAGACAATGGTTGCTATAAATTCACTCCGTAAATTTTGGTGTGACAGTAATGTCTATGCCTGTGATATGTTAAAAAAAAAAAAAACAAAAAAACCAACCTGGCAATTTGTACAAATTATTTCAGAGCTGGAATTTGGAAGTGTTAGTCTGTCAGCTTATTATTCTCCCTTCTGTTGGCAGCTTCTGAGGAATCTCCTGGGAAAAGCCAATCACCAAGCCTAGTATGTCAGAAATACTTGCTAAATGGAACAAGCAAATCTTAGCACCTAAGACCACATTGTGAACCCTAACGTTTATGCTCCTGACCTGTGTTTTGATCCGTGCGGCATCCAGCTCTGACTTGCTTTTCTGCGCAACGGAAGGGGCTGATCTGCCTGGAACCTCAGGTTGTGTTTATAATTTCTGTTACCCGAGGTATTGAGCTATTGAGATGAATGGTCGTCAGCGTTCTGCAACACGGGACACCTAAACTAGGCGGCGATTCCCACGGGCAATACTCCTGAAGCGTGTTCACCCGACAGCAGCGCTCATTATTTGACCCAGCCTTGTTTCTGTGAAGTACCCGACTTCAGTCTGTGCTGGACGCCACATTTATACACGCTGGATAGAAAAGAAGGGGACAGAGCACACAGGCTCAAGGAATAAGCGTAAACTAATTCAAGGGATTCAGCTCAATAAGTCTTTGCCTAACACCCAAGTCAATACAATTTACTTGCGCAGAATCTACTGTTCACACAGAACTGCTAGGTTTCAGCTAGGTTCAGAGCCAAAAGAAAGGGAATTGGACATTGTGATGAAAAATGAGTGACCCAAGAAATATTATAAACAGATCTATCTAATTTCATGTGTCAAATAAAAGATGAAATTAGGTCTATTTTATCCCAACTTATTTGGACACCTCTAGTTGTCAACACTAGTTCAGAGTCACATGGTAAACAATATTTTTATACTGACTGCCTGCAAGTGCCTGTTGAAGAAGAAGAAGAAAAAAAAAAACCCTGTAACTGTTACAGTTCTGCATGGAAAATAGAAGTTGCTTTGCTTGTAATCCTATCATTTCGCTACTGCTGATAGCTAAAAGCAAGAGTCCTTTCCCAACATATTTACAATGTGTAGTGATTTCTGTTGTTAAACAAAAAGGGACTGGTTACCAAGAAGCACAGTCTGTGTTATGGAAATCCCCTTTGAGCAAACCCAAGGGGAGAGCCCTCAGAGGGGGGCACCGGAAGGCAAGCACCGACCGCGAACGTCAGTCCTGCGACGGGACCAAGTGCACTACTTTCCAACGGCAAGGATAAGAGACCGCAGTGTTACTGCTCTTTATGTTTTCTAGTATCTTCTCCCTTCATCTCGTGTTCCACGGTAGACCTAGAGTAATTAACTGATGTGAGAGTGGAGTAAGTCACAACTAGTTATCAATTTAAATTAAATACAGGTGGTCAGGAACAGTTACTGAGCACCGAAACCATGGTGGAAGCAATTCCAAGCTGACTAAATATCCCATCTGTATGAAGCATATCCAATCCTCTCTTTTTTTTCTTTTCTTTCACAAATACTGCATGGGATGAAGGAATGTCAGGGCTGAACTCTCCAGTACAGATGTAGAACACATGTATTTGCATCAGTTTATAGCAAGATTACAGACACTAGAAAGCAGTTGTGGTTTGGCACTAGAAATCTTCCATTCTCATTAACTCACAGTCTGAATGATTTCTAGAAAGCCTTCCTCACATTGCAGGAGTAGGATTACTTCTATCAGGACAGGTTTCCCAAACAGATTTTCAGGGGGGAAAACTAAGAGAATGAATTACTTCAACTCAACAAACTCAGTATAAGACAACAAATCAACTCATACATAAGCAAGTTCAGCAAGTTCCACAGGTTATGCCAGGAATAATCTCAAAACTATGCGTGTGACTGAAGCTCACAGACTATTACCCACCACACGCAGACCACCATCAGGTGTGCTTCGAGGGGATCTTTCCATACCTTCCAATTTTCTTGATTTGGCTCCTATATATCTTGTGCAGTTCTTCCTAGCTCAGCTCTAGAGGAATTGAATCAAGGTGGGATCAACTCAGGTAATGAGCAATTGGTCCATTAAATCTCTCATCAGGATCATAGTCAGTCAATAAGAAAGGATTTTACTCCAATACTTGGGCATTGAACAGGGCTACTTGAGCACAGAAAGAAGAATTCGACAAACTCAATTTTTAAGAGTCTCTAGATTGAATCCTTAAAGATTCTAAATGATTCATCGTTACGACCAAATCCATGACTATGCTGCTGGACTTAAGACCACACCAAGTCCAGTTTACTTTTTCTTACTAACAGGAACAGACTTTAGGCTGCATTAAAATGAATAACCGGGTTAGTCTGGTACTGAAATTCGTCTCGATTTAACTTCAAATATTAAGAATGTAGAATAATTTCCATATTACAAATCTTGTATTTTTAGTAAACCCCTATTCCAAAGAAATTTTTCTGCATATTAACACTCCAACACCACAAAGATTAAACACAGGGCTAACAGGCTGACCTTCTAGATAAGCAATATTTTGCTCCATCCCTAATTAGAAGGAAAAAAAAGATTGAAAGACTCAAGTAAGAAATACAGAACTACCCAATATGTTAAAGCTTGTGTACTGTATTTAAAACACTGTTTCTCTTGTTGATGGTAAAATTCATGCTAATTTACTGCTAATACGTGGTTTGATTGATGGCTTTTAGAATCAGCCATTTCAGGGTTTTTTTGTTTTGGTTTGGTTTTTTGGGTTTTTTTTCCCCCCAAACAACAAACCTAAGGACAGAAAGAAAACAAACTGCTTTATAGTCAAGCTGTTATGCTGTGATTTTAGTTTTGAGAAAATCACCTTTAGCTTTAAAACTTTTAAAGAAAATATTAACTTTTGCAATGATAACACACAGAAGTAGCCACTTGAGAATTGCAAATCTGACACGTTTATTCTGAAACATAAAATCTGAGTGGACAAGACATCTTATTTTTGGTAACTGTTTTAAAAATATTATATGCTTAAAATACTGATTTCTTTCTTCCTTTTTCTAAGTGTACTTATGCATTCTGTGGTATATCACACTTATCTTTATTGTAGCTACAGCTACTGCATTTCTGTCTTCAAAGCACATGTAACTTGATAATTTGATGTATTAGGATGAACAATACATCCAAGAAACATACTGATGCACAAGAAGGCTAAAAAAAGACCAATCCTAAAGCTACTTGCAATTAAAGGCCTGGGTTTGGAAACACAAGAAACTGCTTACGGATGAGCTTTGGAAAGCCATCAGAAATGCAGCTTCTCCCAGAACTACACGTGATGTGTTTAAGCCACTGGGGTTACGTTACCTGCTCCTTTTGCAGTAATGTAATGAGAAATGACAAAATCTGCCCAAGTAATAAATTTACTTGTTAAGGAGTAAGAGAGCTTCTGAGGTTCTAGAATGAAGTTATGCACTCAACTGCCATTGAAAATCAACTGTTTTCCAACGGATCGTATCCACAAAACAGTAAAAATCCTCATTATTAGCATGTGTAATGTCAGACACCCACTACCCAGGCTGTCATGCCATCGTCTCCCAGCTGGCCCGTGAAAGCCAGATGCCTTAACCGAGTAGAAGAGAAGCAAGGACTGAAGGTGGCCTCGATATTACCATGGCCAGGTAACAGGCACGCAAGCAATTACTGTCTGAACCAAAGCAGAGGTACCCGAGCCAAAAGGACCCTCCCACTGGAGAGTCTAAGCAATTACCGTAGCGATGGTGAACCCTAGATACGTGGCGGTGCAGGTGCGCACCGGTAAGCTGACAGGACTCTACAGGAGTTACGCCAACTAAGGGTCTTATTTTCTTCATGTTATTCCAAATATTAATAAACTCTTTATTTGATTGGAAATACTGCTTCATCTGCTCCTTGTTTAAAATTATTTCGTCATGAAGTTTAAAGAAAGCAAGCCTTTCACTGGGAAGTGTGAATGAGTCCTGAGGCCAGGGGTAGCTCAGGACAAGATACCTCATCCAAACTATTCGCGTGTAACACCGAGGACATTTACCAGCGCCTGAAACCACCCTCGGGCTCTGCACAGACGCATCGCAGGGACAACCCCTGCAGATCTCGCAGGCTGGAGCAAGCCCACAAGGCTAATACGGCAACAGACACCCAAGGGAAGCCACCCACGGCAGGGACAACGCCTGCAGATCTCGCACACTGGAGCAAGCCCACAAGGCTAATACGGCAACAGACACCCAACGGAAGCCGCCCACGGCGCCCCGGAGGTAGGCCTAGTTCAACATGGCCTACGAACGCACCGGAAAGCGCTCCTCGGAATAACCCGGACGTGGGCAGTAAGTTCACGCAGCTGGGACGAGCGTAGCTCTCCAACATATGTAAACAGTATAGGAGCAGGAGAAAACGGAAGAGTTTTGGGTGCATTTTAATTGCACATAAACAATCACTATTAAGTATTCCTAAAAATTTCAGTGAGAATACTGCACTCCCAATACCTATTAGGTCACACTCAATACAGCGACACATACATAAAATGCAAGCTGAAATGATACTGTGGCCTGCTATTTTGCAACTATGACATTTTCCATTCCATTAATTCCACTCAGTTACGCAAACTTCATACGAATACACTCTTAAAGCCTGGCAAAAATCTATACTATGAATTCGTAGAAAAAATTATCTTAATGCGAACACATTCAATGACACATGACAGTGGGCTAGAATACGGTGTCATTGCTTTTTAAATTCTATATTCCGCCCCCCCCCCCCTTTTTTTTTAATAAGTAGACTAAGCTGCAAGATCACTCTGACAGGATGAAGTGAATACTCAAAATATAACATGCAATGCTGTCAGAGGATGCCAGACAACCTTTGGAAAAAGGGTTACTTTTTTTTAATACATGAGCTGCTACTGATGTTAGCAGCTCTTCCATAATCTACAGAAGAGCAGAGAATACACTAGAAACACACAGTTCTGAACTTCTGAACAACTTATCTCCAGTTTCCAGCCACAGAGAGATGCAATTGCAAGAGGCAGGGATACTTAGGGTTGTTACAAGGCTGATGGAAAGAACATAATACATTTAAACCACATTCACTATACAAATATCCCAAGTTAATGTGAGCACAAGTCCTGCGACGCTGTTTTTCACGCACCGAATTGTCTCCCCTTCTCTCTGGCTGATGGCTTTTCCACTCCCCTGCATTAAATGAACCTCAATGCAACCTTGAAAGCTGTGGAGCGTTCCTGCCCCCTCTTGTCACAGCTCCATTACTACCACACGACGTTTCTATTTTAGGTAATTTTACCTCTAACTGACAGTCTGTCTGGTTTTACCCTAGAAACCTTAACTGCTTGGCCCTCATCTTTCTAAGGGATCCTTCTCTTCCCAGACATCCTATTTTTAATGCAGATATCCCTTCTTTAGTTTTCAACTCCTAATATTTCATGCAGCCTTTCTGTCTGCTGTTCCTGCGCGCTTCAAATCAGTGCATGGTTCCCAAGAAAGAGAAGATGAGACGTTTACAATTGTTGTTTATACTGTTGATAATTCAGGTATCTTTTCTCCTTCTAACAGCAGGAACTTCTCAAACCTGCGTGAGACTTAGGAAATCTGCATCCTTCAGTGCAAAGCCATTCAAACGCTCCCCAGTTCGCATGACTTTCCAACTGGGCTTCTCACCCCAGTGGGTCATCGGCACCGCACGGGGCTCTGCTCCCAGCACCGGCCCTTGCAGCTCTGCCCGACACAGCAGCACGCCGAGCCGCTCCAGGCATGCCACCTTGCTCAGGGACAGCACGGTGTGCTACATGGCACTGCCCAGAGCCCACGGTGGGGAAGGAGAGAAGGTGGCAGAAGGGATTCGACTCTGACGATATACCAGGGAGCACGTCTAAACCTCAGCAGGCTCTGCTGGAAGTCGGCTGTCCAAAAAGAGCACAAACTGGCCTGCATAGAGGAAGGTGGCTGCGGCCGTTCAAGCTAAGGCAGGAAAAAAAACGTGAGAAGTGTGAAAGATTTCTGTTTCCCAGAGACAAGTATGGACTGCACATTCCCTTTTATTTAGCAATTTTTTATTAGAATTAATATTGTCACGCCTCAGAAGACAGACCTGAAAGATCCGGATGCAGTAATTTCTACCCGGTGCGCATACTTTTCATTTGTTTCCACTGCGTTGTACCCGTTACACTTTGCACATGAAGCCTTAACAATTTTCAGTACATTTCCCTTTGCAAGGGGAAATACCCTATCGCTATCTTATCAACAGGGAAACAGCCAGACTGATGATGTGATTTTCCAAAAGCATCTGACTGCAACTCCGCTTGCCAAAAGACAAGGCTGCGGCAGAGGCACTCAGACCACCTAAGACCAAAGACAATCATCACTGGTCAATGCCCTTCCCCTTCTGTGCCTCTCGTGCGTATCAATCTCTCGACCCCTTCTCATGCCTACCCCTTTGCGCACAACGCTGCTGGAATGCTTCTTTGCCTCCCTCTCAGTTTTTCACATGCATAAGGCCCAGCAAGTGTGCAACGGTTACTATCTTTCAAATGATGCAACCTAATCAACTGAAGTTCCAAAAATCCTGGTGGCTTCCCATACCCTTCAGGAATCATGAAATACGTGCAAAAACTCCCAAACCATGTCTTTCCTGCCGTTGCCTGGGCTAGTTTTTCCCTTTTCATTTCACTTTTTCTTTTTTTTTTTCCTTTTTTTTTTTTTTTTTTGGACAGCTTCTTGACTTGCTACTTCAAAAAGCTTCTCTGTGCAGGTCTTGGGGGTTGGACAAATTTCTTGTCACTACCCACTGTCCTGGTTTCGGCTGGGATAGAGTTAATTTTCTTCCTAGTACCAGGCATAGTGCTGTGTTTTGGGTTTAGTATGAGAATAATGCTGATAACACGCTGATGTTTTACTTGTTGCTAGGTACTGCTTACACTACTCAAGGACTTTTCAGCAGCTTCCCATGCTCTGCCAGGGACACAAGAAGCTGGGAGGGGGCACAGCCAGAATACTTGACCCAAACTGACCAAAGGGCTATTCCATACCATACGGTGTCATGGGCAGTATAGAAGCTGGGGGGGGTTGGCCAGGAGGCAGCGATCGCTGCTCGGGGACTGGCTGGGTGACGGTCAGTGGGTGGGGAGCGGTTGCATCACTTGGTTTTTTTTCCCGGGTTTTGTTTCTCTCTCTTGTTGCTCTCCTTTTTATCACTATTTTTATTATTTTATTACAATTACTACACTTATCTCAAACCATGAGTTTTCTTACTTCTGCCCTTCTGATTCTCTCCCCCATCCTACCGGGGCGGGGGGAATGGTGAGCGAGCGGCTGCACGGTGCTTGGTTGCCGACAGGGGCTAAACCACGACACCCATAAAACAGTGTCTTTCGTGAAACCTCAAGTCTATTCCCTGCTCTGATGTCACTTTTCGAGCAGCTTTCCACATAAGGGTCCTTCTGAAAAAGTTGTCTGCTCAGAACCTGGCTATTTCTGCACAAGAACTTCACTGATAGTAAGGCAATGCCCAGGTGTAAAGATGCTTGCGTTCCTCCTCCCAATACACCGGACATGTTCTAAGGCCCAGGGCACCTCTAGCGCAACTTAGCTAATCCCAGCTTCACCTCAAAACCAGAACCCTGAGAGCTTGATTTCAACACGATGGCTCAAATATATTCTAAGGATCCCATTAAAAACAAGAAAAATATTCCAGTTGACCTAATTGACTTTAAAGGCACCGGAATCAAGATGTAAAAGCTGCTACTACACCCCGTTGTTTCACCCGAGACGTTATGATGAAATCCTCTATCCCGGCACTGGACCAAGAAAAGCCTTCGTGCTCCCTTCCAGCCAGCCGCAAAACCGGGAATGTTCCCGAGCCCCTGCGAGGCAGGTGAGGAGCGGCCGGGCAGGTGCCGCTGCAGGCTCCCAGCACGCTGCGGCGCGGGAAGTCCCTGCCCTCCAGCCTCTGCCAGCCTGGCACGGGCTGGCACAGCTCAGAAAGGCTGGCTGCCGATGCAGACAAGGCTCCGCTGCAACGCAAGCGCTCAGCGTGACAAAGATATTACATGCGCTGCATTTAGGTCTGGCACTGTAAAGCTTCCTTCGCAGAGGGACTTCTCCCACACAAGTCAGTTGAGTCCCATCGCCCAAAATAATACAGGTCAGGCCCAAAGGGAGGCTTTCCTTCATACCTTTAGGAATAAAAATGCAAATTCTGGAAAGGGATGAGGTGAAAAACACATCTCAGGAAAAAACAGCAGCGCCCAGGATGCTCTATTAAACCTATTTTCCAATGACATCATTGCAGCTTGTAGCAATGAGAATTGAAGGTAAAAGACAAGTTCACAACAGACCTCAGGTTTAGGATGAACCTTTGAAAAGGAAAAGGGCGGGGGGATGACAGATCAGTTCCTTAATTACGTGACATTTAGTTTCAGGTCACCTGAAAGGCGAATCCGCACTCTCTCCGCTTTCAAAGCTACCTTACAAAATTTAAGGAAGTGCACATCAACCTCCCCTCCTGCCTTTGGTGCTCATGTTAAGGGCAGGCAGTTGGGCAGTGCAAGTCTTCACATGAGGCTGAAATGCAATAGTGCTGGGAATTCTTCTTAATTTTTACTTTAAACTTGATCTTTCAGCTGCATGACTGACCAGGTTATTACCTCTGCTCAGGCTCAGCAAGGTCTGCTGAAGGCTGAACATTGCGGGTCTACAAACCAGAGACAAACACAGCCATTGTGTGCGCGTCAAGGAAATGGAGAGGCATCGACAGCCACCGCTTTCCACGGCCGAGGAAGGAAAATGCTTGTCTATGAATTCCGCTTGCTACTGTACATTACACTGTATCTATTACCAACTGCTGACAATGGCTTTTTAACATTTCCAGTTGGATTACATGAAATAAAAAGCAGGTAAGAGTCCATTTTTATTCTCCTGATGTCTGCTGTGGTATTTCTATCTTGGAGAGCATGACACCTCTTTCATGCATCATTATTTATGTAAGACTGATTTTTTTTTTTTTCCGCTCCTACAATCAATCTATTTTGTCATCTGCCAATGCTGTACAGAACCTGTGGCACCACAACCGTACCGATATCAAAACCCTCACATGTAACTCGGAAGAGCGGCTTCATCACAGAAGCAACCTAGAGAACAAGCCAAACTCCCTTGCCAGAAAAGAAGCGGCCTGCAAATCTTCAAAAATTTTACCTTTCTGCTGCATTTCTCACACAAACGTAACTTTGTTCCGCGACACCTACCTGCCTTCTCCCTCAACTACAGACCAACCCGATTTCTGCCGACCGGCTTGTGCTAACATCCGCCTATCCTGCGGAAACAACGTCCTCCTGATCCACCCCGCTGCCCAACCTAGTACGTGCGCTCTCCTGCGACCGCGGCTCCCCGTGCACGGGGCCACGCGGCGCACGACGGCGCGGGAAGCCCAGGCAAGAGCCTGGCCCTCGCGAAGAGACGGGAGGCGCAGGATGAAGCCACATCCGGCACTCTTATCCCACATGCTACAGTGAACCGGAATGGCCCACACAAGTTACATTCCCCCTTTACTCCTCTGGGCAAGTTCGTGAGGTCCGCCAAAACCCGAGCCTACGCTTCTGTAACTGATGGATATACAATTTCCTATTTACTAAGGAAGGCATTAACGTCACCCAAAAGAAAATCTTTGTTCCCTGTTACAATTAATTCCCTCTTTAGTTTACTTTGCATTCAGGTTTTGAAAAAGTGATTGTTCTGTGGAACACACGGAATTATTCCACAAGCAGAAACTTGCTCTTAATTACAGAGAAAGGAAATGTGGGAAGGAAAAAAAAATCGATATGCCTGATTATATCTCCCTGTATATTAAACTCAAAAAGCCTGTGATATCATTCATTTGTTATGTCCTCAGCATCAATCTTCAGGAATAGCAAATTAGTCAGAAAGTATCAATGACATTCTATATATATATATACATATATATAAAAGAAAAGGGAGACAGACCTCATCTTTTAAAGGGAGGTTAAGAAACAGCTAACGGCACAGAGAGATAAAATGTTTCCATTTCTTTCAAGACTATACTTAAGACTGTAGAAGAAAAGGGAGAAATTACATAAAATGAAGTGGGATCAACTGAAGGGACCAGCGACCAGCAGCCAATATATCACTAAAGTTAGCCACACCACGTAATCCTCACTAAGAACCATGCTTACTACAATTCCCAATGCCAATCCCACCAAACGGGCAGAAACCCACCCCGGACTTGACTTTGTCCAACTAGGACAAATCCATTCCCTTTCCACTTAAGTAACTATCAGTAAATGGAGCAGAATGCTTTTTATGCTCCGTTCCCTTTCCCATTTATGACATTTCAGCTGTCGGGAACTAGAAGGCAGTGAGTTATCATCGTATCGCTTTCTGGGTCATCTTTGTTCAAAGGGACAGCAGGAATTTTGGAGAGAAGGACCACTGGCAGCCAGAGAACGCAACAGCATAACTTTCGTAGCATGCATCACCTATCTACAGAGTGGCGCGCTGCTTATGCACACGCCTATCTCTAAGCACACATACGGAGCTGGCTGCATACGAAGATCTGTGCGTGCTTATAATCAAGCGTGCTTCTAGGTGCTGTGCTGAATTTGTGCTTAAACATGCAAAAGCTTTGCCCAGAGGAAACCAGAGACATTCAGCTTGTTTTGATAAACGTTGCTATTTATAGAATTGCCAGTGTTCTTTTGGCATACTAAGGTTTCATCCTTCCTCCTTTGTTCACAGATATTTTCCATAAAAAGCAAACTTCACTGCTCTGCAATTAATGGATAGGTTCTGAGGGAAAACTGCAAGGAAAAAAAAAAAAAACAAAAACCAACCCAACCCAACCCCATCCCTCACAGTTAAAGCAAAGCAAAGGGAAGTTTTTCCTGCTGTGTTCTGTGCAATGGAAGACAGCCCACCATTCTGACAAAGCCGGAATTTTTTTTTTTTGCATACAGTAGTGGTCTCAGTAAACCCACCCCTAACTCTTTGAGTTACCAAGTTTATTTTATAAAGGTTTAAATCTTACCTTACATTTTATCATCTTCTGCTAATAGAAAAAGCTTATGCAATAGCTACTGGTCAAAAAGCAACAAGAACTTCATTTTATTCTGCCTAAACATGATGTGCAGTCATTAAAAAAAAAGCAGACCTTCTGATGATTTTACTTAGTAGTACTAAGTAATATTAAGTTTGCAAACTATCAGTCAACACCACCAGTGTTCTTGAAGGGCAACTCGAATGAGAAAAGACGAAAGGATTGTAAAACATTTTCTTAATGTAAACTTTGCCTGTTTCATTGTGACACTTTAGCTAATTTAGCAAATCAAACACTCTAAATGCATCCCATGGATCAGCTTCTTGCATTTGAGACAAGAAATCCAACAGAAAACAAAAACACAAGGCAAAAACTTGTGGCTGATGTAAAGCAGCTGAATACAGTGCTTCTCTTTGCTGGAAAGACTTTAAGAAACGCGGTTTGCCCTACAGCGGTCTGAAATCTTGCATGCTCTGCTTGAACTGCATTTGCCCCTACCTGCCAATGTATTCGGCACGTTGTCCAGGAGATGTTTGGACAGCTCTTGAAAAATCTCCCTCTACCACACATAATTCTTGGGTACTTCAGAGTCATCACTTCATCAGCTGTCGCTGACAACCGCTATCTAATACTCGATCAATGATTTAGACAGGAGTGTCGTCTCATAGACCAGGCAACAGAAAGCCTGAGCATCTCCTCGAGCTTACTTTTGGCAGGCAACCTGAAATGAGTGCATCCAACAGTTACATAAATTGACAGGAGGCACTCGTGCTCATTTTCCTCTACTTACAGAACCCATTTCTGGGCAAGCAGTGCATTTTAAGACAACCCTTGGAAGACACAAAAACGCAGTCAGGAGCAAGCCGACGTAAGGCAGGTTGGGACTAGTGTGTCCTTTTCTCTCCAAGTCACACTTCCCGAGCCTGCTGATGCGGTGTTTAACTTCCTACTAAACGGTTCAAGAGAACTAATCCATGCTTCTTAGCTCTGTAATTGTTGCATCTGCATCCGACGCCCCGTCAAGGAGCCCTGAGCTGGCCTGCCAGAAACAGCACCCTCCGTGAGCCTCCTTGGACCGGAGGCGCCTTCAGGTGTGCTGACTCAGCACAAACTCACTGGCAAAGCAACAGCAGGCACAAGCGATGCTCTCAGCTTCAGCAATTCTAAACAATAGAAATCTTCAGAAAACGTTCAGCTCAGCCAAACTTTTATTCAGCTCGTTCTTTCTACCAGCGCCAACACTGAGAAAGTGTCTTGGGGTTAAATCCAACAAATACCAACCACATAAAAGACTGCGTATCCAAAGAAGTCTCTTCAGCGACCAGAATTTCACTTGCTCGGTTACTAGCAGCGTGACGGTTCCCCTTTCAGCTGCAGCAGAAAGCAGCGCGACAAAGACCTTTTCGATCTCAATTTCCTTTTTCACCTTTTTTTTGTAATTAGTCTGAACAACAATTCACATTACTGCAATTTAGCCGAGACACGCACAAGCTACTTAAAGTTCTAGCAAAATTCAAAATCCCCTCCACTAACCTAATTACAGACAGATTCAACTGCATTTTTCCGCACAAAATTAAGCAGAAGCTACGAGTTAAAATCCTAACATCAATAAAAGCCAAGCGTTTTAACACACTATTTGAGAACAGGCGTTATGCATAGTACTACTAAGACTTTAACAATTCTTGAAGGAAAATAGATGAGCTCTCAGAAAGAGAAGCAGCCTCTTGAAGTATACTGAAATGCCACAGACATGGCTGAGAGATAAGTGAAGAAAGCGAAAAGCAAAAAACAAAGCGAGCACCAGCCTGGAAGCCACAAGACCGGTGAGTGTTGAGGCAAGTCAGAGCCATCATGGAGCAGCGTAACGCAGGAGGAAATGAGACCCATTAAAATAATATGGCAAGAGGCAAGACTGCTGAAAGTTGCCAAGACCACTGGTGAATTTAAAACTTGGCTCACTGTTTCTCCGTCACTGCCCTTTCCTAAGGAATTGTGCTGACAATAGGAAAATGTAGCTAAATACACAGTGTTTTCTTTTGTGGAGCATCCCCAGTCTTCCATGAGAAACTTGTTTTGTGCATGTATGAGCAGAGCAAGAGGCACTCCTCGTCCCGAACGACTTCCACGCTCAGCAGGCAAATAGAGACGGCGAGATGAGATACATGGAAGACAGAGTCCCTGAGGTGCTCTCTGAGGATGTGACAGTCTCTTCACCAGAAATCATTTTCAACACAGCTTCATATCCACTCAGGAGGAGACTGAGGCCTGAGCCCTATCCAGATATCACATGAAAAGGGGAGGGGAAAATCAAGGACGGGGGGAGAAGAGAGAGATTCTCCAGTTTAAGAAGCAGGGGCCTTCTACCCTTCAGTCTGTTCCTTCGCCCGACCCCAGCAGAGAGGGCATCCAGGCGATGCCTTGCTCTGGCAGGAAAGGCCGGTAAGCGGTGGCTCGCTTTGGATGAGAGCACTGCCCAACTCCCAGGCCCGCACAGCGAGTCTGTCTGCGTAAATATTACAACGAGCTTTGACGCATCCCCCAGCACCTACGGCTTGGCAATTTCTATTCTTTACTTAATGCTTCTTTCCCAGCTTTTCAGTTTTTTTTCTCTTTAGATCCCAGCTTCACCAAATATCTACTTCAGTGTGCAGGGTATCAACACTGCATCACAGACTAACACATATTCATGTGCATACTCCATTAACTGTTTTCTCCATTCTCTTCCCCATGAAAATCAGTGTACAGTTGTTATGTCGCGTGGACTACGTATGCTCCCAGCACAGGCTTCACGCACAGGGAAGCGAGCGTCCTCTGCAGTCCCCGCAAGTCAGCTACTATGAGCACTCAAATAAAGTCAAAAAATAAACAAGGTGAAATGAACCCACAGAATGATGATTATACAGACAGCAAAACCGTGTCAGCCAGTCCTTCAGGTGTGCATGACTGCAGACCCAGCTGACACCAGCACAGCCCTTGAGGTAAAAGCAATGCGTCTATTTACGTGCTCTTTGCTAGGTTTCCACTGCAGCTTCTCTGCAGATTTCAGGGGGAAATGAGTATTTTCACAAGGTACCTTTCCCTTTTTTCCGCTTTATTTTGCTAGTAAACTGAAAAGAGTATTGAAAATGCTCTATTGATGTTGCTCTCTCTCGGTCAACCGCACACAAAAGTATTTGTTAAAAGAGATTGTTACAAGTACAATCATCTAAGTTATCAGGAGTACTAATTTATGGAGAACGGAACAAATAACATTCCTACACCACAACTGAAGCAGTGATTAGGGACTCGGGCATTTGCTTTACTTCAGAGCTATTTGATATCTGTTTCTTTTTTAATTTAGGCATGTCAGTGCTCAACCTTTCACCTGGTTTGCTTTCCACGTGCAACACCACCACAGCAGCTGACATTTACTTCCATTTTAAGCGTGAATGCTACACATTCTTTCAGAAAACACCTTATAAATACACATTACCAAGGCCTTCCTGAAACGGTGATTAAAAAATATATTTGCCAGGACTGCAGATTTAGTTAAACTCTCCTCACGCACGCCTGGTTTGTAAACCAACTTAAAAGCAATACAACATGACTCTGTTAAACAGTGATACGCTGGGATATCTGCTAGGTAAGTCTCTAGACACCTGGACGCTTCGATCAGCTTTCCTGTGTTCTCTGTTCTACCTCGGCAGCTCAGTTTATTAGCGCAAACATTTCAGAATAGGGCAAGTACTTCAGATGCATCGGTGCCAGCTGAGACATTTTGCATCTTCCCAGCAATGGGGGCTTGACTCGGTTGGTCCCCGCGCTGCCAAGTGTTACATTTCAGACTTACAGCGGGGCTAAAGGAGACTCTGAGGCTGCAGACGCCTGTGCTCGCACAGGCTGGCAGCTAACAGAGGGGATGCCAGGAGCCGGTCCAAAGCAGGTCCTGCGGGGCTTCTGGCCGGAGCCCGGCTCTCCGACTGCCGCCCTCCCGCTGCTCCGTTCTGAACCTTGACCGTCTTCCTGACTCCCCGCACAGGTGTGAACTGCACCTGGTAAAGCATTAACTTTGTTCTCCGTGTTAACAAAACAGGAGTTGCTGGGGTGCACCTGTTTGTGCGAGGTTACTGGCACCGCAAGGCTATCGGAGGATACCTAAGAAAAAGGCCAGCTATGCTAAGGGGCAAATTCTCGGTTGGTATTGCAGTCGAGTGAAATAATAGAGTCCAATTTTCCCATGTCAATTAGCCTTTGTTGTGGTGGATTTCTTCTTGCAACACCTGACGTCTCTTGCTCAGTTCAATTTGCAGTCCCTGATGTGTTATCTGTTAGACTTTTAAAATTAATTCTTCTAATGCTTTTGAAGCTTAAATTTTTCTGGGTTTTGTGTTATGTCCTCTTATACACAAACTGCTGCCCCATCTTCCCTGCGTTCTCAAGTCCTCAGGAATCCATCTCAATTTCAGCATGCTAAGAAGTCAGTGTAACGCCTGCTGACTCCTCTTGGAAAGCTATGATCTACTTTATTGCTACCTACATATTCTTCACCAAGCAAAACCTGCATATATTTCAGCTCAAGTTGAAACAAAACTGAACAAACGGCGTAACACAGAGACCACAGTCAAAAAAAGGTGACTCTTCCTCCTAGTGTTCTCTATGGCCTCTCCATCGTGGCCTGGGGGCGGGACACAGACCCACCTAGCACACGGCCGAACAGCAGCAGAACGCCCCAACTATTGCCGACCACGTGTTTCTGCTACGTGACCACGCAGACAACATACACATCCGCTCCAGAAGCACGTTTAGTACTGCAGCGAGATGCAATTCATCATTCTTGCAAAGCAAAGCTGAAGGGCGAATTAACAAGTCCCATCTCAAGCACTGGAATTTATGTATCTTGTTATCATGCACTGGAAGGAAGAATAGTTCAGAAAGACTTTAAAAAATGCCACAGAAGATGTCTCTGCTCGTTGCAGGGGCGTTGGACTACATGACCTTTAAAGGTCCCCTCCAACCCAAACTACTCTATGATTCTACACACTTAGCTTGTATTCCCCAGAATAAAAATAATTTCATTACTGAAAACATGTATCTTAATAGGCCAAACTATGAATCTTCAACTCAAATGTTATTTACGCCTTAAACCACAGAGATGTAAAACATGGAAATCTGTCAAAGCTGCAAATGTTTCAGAAGAACTCTAACCTTTTCTATTAAATAGACGCATGTTAAAAATGCAGTAGAGTGCAACACCTACTGTCTCTCAAGTCATCCACCAAAAAAGCTGTAAACATTCCCAGCCTGCGTTAAGAACAAAGCCAAATCCTCAGCAGGAGTGCTCCTAGGCAATCGTCGCAATATTTAAAAAAGAAGGACTAAACATCTAAGTGTCTCCATCCCACACACCTTAAAAAGAGAACACTTCAGAGTTTTACAGAGGCAGAAAACAAGCAAAGAACAGTCCGGGACTGACAGGAACGGTGTAGCCTTGTTTGCGCCTAAAATCACATCTGATAACACATCACATGCAAAATTTAGTCTTCGCGTTCAAGCGCCGACAGAGGGATTAGATCTTACTGCGCACCTAATTACACAAGCATACGTGCATCGCTCCTGCCTGGTCTTCCAATATGGGTGACATCTCTCATTTTTACCATGGATAACGAAAAAGAAGATATTGAACCCAGCAGAAAGTGAGAGTGTTGGCTGGTTTGTATGGCAGGACATAGCTTCATGTAATTCCTTTTGTAGAAATGACACAATGATGGAGTAACAAGAACACGCATTACTGACCGGTGTAATTTCACCCCTGCTTAAAAGGCCATTGCTTAAAAAGGAGATGAAAGCCTCAAACTGATGAATGGGGATAGAAAAAAATCGGACAGAAACAACATTCGTGGTCTCAGGGGAGCCGAGTCATGTGGTTCATGCGGTTTTCCATTTGGCTGCGGAGTCATACTGATTTACAACACGCTCTGACAGGACCTGATCAAAATTATTTTCATCTGCCTCCAGATGGCTCCTAGAACACGTTAGGGCATTTATAAACACCACCAGGGGCACGTCCAGAGGACTCCAGAGCAACAGCGTGCCCCTCTCGCATCAGCAGCATTAACTACTATTTAAACAAATCTCTTTCATTCATCTGATGCTAACAAGCACAACCCAGATTCCCCCTGGACAGCAACGGTTTCACAACGAACTTCTATAGCACCAGAATTCAACCGTCCATGAACACGGACTTGTAAATGTTATGAACTATTGTTCGGATAGTGACGACAGTCAGCTCCTGCTAGGGCCCTGCCATGACAGGTGTTGTACAGTGCCTCACAGCAAAGTCAATGCCCCATTTGAAGGGAAGGGCAGAAATCCAAGGTAGGTGGGCAGGTTTCCACTCTGGAACTGCATGCAGCCTGGGTTGGCAAAAGGGAGGGAGAAAAGGACCAAGGGGGGGACCTGGAGGGAGGAAGAACCGGCGCATCAGGTAATAGTAACATCCAAAGGCAGGAGAGGGAAAGCAGAAACGCTGCCCAATACGGACCACATGTTCGTCCTTCCCTATCAGAGCATGAGACTGGAAGCACCTCATGACCATCATTCAGAGCACCCAGGGTCTGATTTGGGGGTGGGGGGCAGAGGGAAGACAGCTTTCTAGAGGAAACGTAAAATGTTCACAGCATCATGCTCTCACTCCCTGAACATGGGGTAGAGGCAAGAAGTACTCCTTAGAGCTCTGCTTACACAACAAAACCAATATGACCTGTGGAACATGCACTACTGTTTTTTATTCCTATTCCTAAATAACAGAACAATTATCTCCATTAGTTTAGATGATATTCTTTGACTGCAGTTGTTTATTTGATCATCTACTGCTGTAAACTTACATCACAGATAGCACCTCACCACTGTAGATTATCTCAGCAAGAACCTTTGCCAGAGACATTTGTGCATATCAGCTTCTAGTTTGTTTTTGCAGCCTTCGAAGAAAGCCCAATATCGTGTTACAGAACACGAGTTAACAGCCAGTTGTCTCCTTGCATAGATGATTACAGAATACAAAAGAATAGCTGATCCCTAATTTTAAGAATGTAAATATCACCAGAAGCACTAAAAGACAATTTCTGTTTACCAAATACAAAGATGTAAAAGATTAAACCAAGGTCACCAGCAGTAATGTTTCTGCTATAGCCCTTTCTGCCCTGTAAGTGCTCAAATGTTTACAAGCCCACAAATTGATATTGATTAAACACTATGGTATATTTTCCAGAAAAAGATCTGATATCTGGTTCTCTCCTCTGACTTATTTTCAAGCCAAAGAGGAGGGAGGAGGACTACTGTTTTACCTTTGGTATTTCAGTGTATTTCAGGTTAACAATTTATTTTCTCCTGTATTGTTTTATTTGGCACGAGGGACACTTACATCGTTGTTAGAGTATATACACTAACATGTACGCTCAGAAGAATTTCAGCAAGGCAGATCTGACTCTCAAGCGCTTGTTTTCGTACATTGCAGTTTATGATCCAGGACGGCCAAACTAAAAAGGTTATTAGAACAACAGTGTTGACTGAACATCATAAAAATAGACAATAATAAACAAATTAAGCATGACAGGGCTACATCTATTTAAGAAATAGCCTACAGGCTTTGTGAAAGTGAAGTAGGGCAGAGTTTCTCACATGCTGGCAAGAGCCATTACTTGAGCGCTGCAGAAACACAGCGACCCCAGGATCAGCACATCTGAAGAGAAGTTCGTTCCCAGCACTGCTGTGAAGCGCTTTCGGCGTGATGCAAAATCATTTTTTCTGTCTCTTAAAGGGAAAAATGTATCCCTTCTCCTTACTTACAGGATGCCGGTCAGAAGTCATTAGGATCTCTTCTAACTGTGCAATACCTAGTAAAAAGGGCTTCTGTTTGGGTTCCGCAATGCTATTTTAAGTACAAATAAACAGATACTTACAAGTGTTATTTGTTGAAATTTAGATTAGCTTCCTTTAGAAGTTGATCTGAAAATGATTAGGTTTGTCATAGTTCTCTCCTAGCCAGCTCATTACACTACGTAGTTCTATGATTTCGCTATTCACAGTGAAAACTGTTTCCCAGATGAAGACACCACATCGGACATGTAAGAAGTATACTCTTCCCCACCCCCCTTTTTTTTTTCCAGGGGAGCTGTTCAAAACTTACATGGGGTGAACAAACAGGCTCTGCTGTCTAGCGAGAACTGCAGTTGAACTAAGTTTCAAACAGTTGGAATGAAACTTTTAACCGCTTTTGCGATGCTTACTTCTAACATGCCAATATAGTGCTATTTATCTACAAGCAACACAAATGTTGCTTCAAAACAAACGTGGATCAAAATAAACTTCTAAAATACCCACAAATGCTAATCTCTCTCTCGCCCTTGCTTATTTGCACGTATCGAGAGATATACTTGGTACTCTCCCAAATTATCAAAGGAAAGCATTTCATTTTCACGCAGTAGCATCCTGCCTGCTGGAGAGAATCTTCTGGACTGCCTGCCTTAACATGAGTTTTCAGTTTCAAGAAAAACACCCACAGCAGGCAGAATTCACTAAACGCGCATCTACACTTTCCCTCCCGCAAAGACGGTGGGTGCGGCAGCCCCACTACGACTGGCTTGTGTCCTAATGCCCAGTCCCTCACCTCGCGAGCCAGCCGCAGAGCAGCCCCAGGGGCAAGAGCCCCCTTCGGAGCCAAGAGCGGTGGAACCAAACAGGCACAACAACAGCCCGAAGCTCTTCGCTAGTCAGCTAGCTCAAAAACGCTCCTTACAAGTTATTCTGGGGTTGCAAAACCTTCAGAGCTAGCAAATCTGCTAGAAAAGCAGCTCTGCCACACTGGAATACCCTCTGCCAGGAATCCTCTCTGTACTGAGATTTTTGGCTAAGCAAGAAGGTCAGCCACCGTATGACACAGTGCTCTCATATTCCAAGTGAGTTCTCGGGTAAATGCAGCATATTATTTACAACGTATTCTACTTCAACTGCAGCAGTGCTATTTCCACGTGAAATGGAACATCTCCCACATATCGCAGTGTCACCACATTTCAAGTTCCTGCAAGATAAAACCAATGTACGTTGTCTTTGTCATTCACAGAGGGTTTCAACCGATGCACGTGGTTGACCTCAATTGTCTTCTAGGTCTACAAGAAATGACCCGTAGGCATACTTTACGCATGTGCTAGGGTCATTTATTACTCTACAAATCAAAAAGTATATAGCATAATGAAAGCATATGCTCTATTGACTAGTTCTGTAATGGTCTGAATTAGTAGGTCAGTGGGTACTTGGCAAGCATCTGTATGACCATCTGATGACTTGTTAATTTAATGTCATGGTACCAGGTGGCTCGCTCAGTAAACGTGCGCCCACAGCAAACCCCTTTGTCGAAAAGCAACAATTTCCCCTCGTAACAAACTCTGTTCTCGGTGACATCCAACAGGCCAGAAGCACGTACAAAGCAGAGCTATAAAGCTGTTCGCATTAGCAGGCAAGGCGGCCTAGAACATCACTCAAACGCTAAGGAGGGAAATATTTAGGAATATTGCGTAACATACAGAACCGCCTTAAAGCCCATTAGTTCTCATTCCAGCTGTCGTATCATGCTTCTTTCAGTAATGCTTTGAATGTCTTTTCCTACAGCTGGTTTTCACCGAGTCTCACTTATCAGACCATTAGTTAATTTGAGCAAATCAAATGATCTGTTGACAGAATAGCTGTTTATTTCATTCATTTCCACTAAAAGCTTTCATGCATCAGCTCTTTCCGCCTTCCTCCATTGCTTCCTTTAGAGGTAATAATTTATAATGTGAAAGTCACTGTGTTTGGTAACATTAGGCAGCCAGATGCTTGGGTTTTGTTTTCTATAGCTGGGAAAAGAGAAATGCTCCTATTGTAAAGGTTCAAGAACCGAAAATACTAATAAAAACATGCGGGCATAATGCTTTTTGAAAGTCAGTGACCAAGAAGGAAAAAATAAATTGTTTTTGACAATATCACCATTTTTCTATCAGTACCATCATATTTCACTGAGTTTACCCAGATATCTTTTTACCGCACTACTTACTTGTTTTAAGCTAACATTATAAAACACATACAACCTGAAATACGATGCCCGAGAACAAACACCGAAAGGCTCTTAAAACATGTGCGCACTATTTAAGAAAACAGGTTTTCCAGTTAAATCGCAGGTTGTTATTTATGTGAAACACGTTGTCAGTTCTCGGTACAAAGGCATTCACAGAGGTTCATTTCGTGCATGCCCAGGAGCAAGAGAGAAGTATCTCCGGAGTTACACGTACCAACTTCCAGTTGCGATCTTGTGTGTAACTAACTGGTTTTAACTTCCTTAACACCCGCTGGGCTTACATTTAAACCTGCAAAAAGCTACTGCTGAGAACATGAAGCAAACTAAAGATCAAATTCAGCTTCCAGTTCAATACAGGAGGAACCCAGCTGACAGCAGCAGAGAAATACCGCAATCAATATGGGACCCAAGGTCCTTAATCACACTGAAGAATTTCTTTTCCATAAAATAATGCCATCTCAAGGAATACTCTAACTTAGTAGCACACATACAAGGAGATGTGGTCCTGGCTCCATTTAGCTCAATGGTGTCAAAATAGCCACTGAGGTCTGCAGGGGCGTGACTTCAACCTCCATTTCCAAGTAGACAAAACACTACCCAGACAGATGTGGTGAGCAGCCAGCTAGTACACGTTCTCCACTTTATACAAGGATCCTACAGAAAAAATATCCCAGAAAACAAACACGCATGCTTAAGGTAAACTTGCCATTTTACGACCTGAATTAAAAGTTTTCCAACCAGTATTTTCTGACTTGAAACATAGCATTTTTTTCAGAATGCTTAGTAAGCAAAGGGCTACACCAGAAAGCAAATTCACGTTAGAGAAACAAATTTGTGAGGAATTCAATGTCAGAGACCAAGAAAGTTAGCTTTAAAAACAAGACAGACTAGCCACTTGAAGAACATTTAAGTACATGAGACAGCAAACTGCAGCGGTTCATCGTGCGACAGCCAGACTGCCATTCCTCACTGCGGGAAGAGGTTGGAGTTGGACTGCTGTCAAATCAGGACTTTCACTCCACAGCCATCACGCTTGCCAAAATCCCTCCACCCCCAAGCACAAGTAAAACCTGGCATCACCATGGAGCATGACCCTCACATCCGAATCACTGAACAGCCACTTAAGCTTTCAGAAGCCAAAAAAATAAGCGCCAGGGAATGAGAATGACAAAGTCCAAGAGACCTGGTCAGTTGGAGGAGAGAGACCCTAAGGCAGCCCCCTCAGGAAGATGCTACCTCCAAGCTCTGCCGCTTTTACCCGAAAGGGCAAGACAGTGGCTCAAGTGCCCTTTCCCATGGGAAGAGGAAGTTACGGACAGCCACTGCCCATCTGGAGACAGCCAACACAGCACGTGACAGGCTTGGCCTTATTTTCCATGTGCCTAGAGAATGTCTAACGAGAAACTCCTGTAACACAACCTAAACCGTCCAATTCTTGATGTCTTTGCTAGAGGGAAGGCCCCATCCCAAAATTCATTAATACCCCTTTTCAATCACTTAGAAAAGTGTGAGTCCCACAAGAGTCTGCTTCAAGACCGAAAAACAGTCACAGTTCTTCTGCTAGTAGGACAGATATTTAGCTCTTTCCCCCCTGCCCCCCGTGTGTATTTTAGTCAGTGATTTAACGTCAGAGTATGCACAGTCTCTAAAAACATATATTTTCCTAAGCTAAAGCATTTACATGCTTATCCCTCCTTTTTTAATTCACAATTTGAGAAGAATGTGAATGAACACATGACAAATTCCTCCCCATCAACAACTTATGAACACAGCTCTGACATTCTTGGAAAATGAAAGAAAGTCTTTAGAAATACTTCTCATAGGATTTGTTAAATTACATTCATACAAGTACCCTGATGTTGACAATCAGTCTTCTGAATTGGCCAACTATGGCTACTTTAGGAAAACAAAATAGTAGGTTTGGTTTAATTTACTTACAGTCTGTGATTGCCTGTTTGTCTGTGTTTTAGTGATGCTCTTTGATGATTCAGCAAAGCATGACCCACTTCAAGGAGTTCTCTTCCTACTGAGAATTTTATTTCTTCAAGCCGACAGGCCACGACGGAAGTTTACCATTTCACGTCCTAGCATTTAACACATCCTACTGTCACAAATACAGCGAGCTGTACTGCAACGTACATTTGCTCTATATTTCTATAATTGCATTTGTAACACCACCTATTTCCCCACTAAGATTACTATTCTTTACTGGGTTGGCTGTATGTAAGACATCTACTAAAAAGCAAAAATTTGGCACTCATCTAGGTCCTACTCAGGAGAGACCTCCTCAAGCTACATTTGCGCCGGACAATCACGCAACACAAAGAGCGGGACTTCAGGAATGACATGCTTGGAGCCAGAGCCCCTGTGTCCCCACAACGTACACATTTGGGGATCTTTACATCACAGTAGCACTAGTCAGATCCCAAGAACTGGCTATGTGTAAAAGGATGGTGCCCCTGGAGCCCAGCTTCTTGTTTAATGTCTCTTTTTTTTTATTTCCCCTCCAATTCAAGCCAGTAAGTGCATTCCAAGATTGCTCTGCGATGCAAGACCAACGTGTGGTAAGTGGGGCCCACTGAAGCAATTGTTTCAATATTACCCTCCTCATCCCAACTCAAACACTCATGTAGACACAGCGTCACATACGTGTATGCAATCGCTCATCAGTCCCTCTCGAGCTGTCTTTATAAGGAACCCAAGACTTCTGCTGAAACAAAGAAAACCAACTACAAGGTCTTTAAAGGGAGCTTAATTGGTCTTGAATTAATAGCAGTCAATAAAATTATGCATTTTCATCGGTATTCTAAGTGACGTCTTCTGATGACAGCTAATACCATTCAAATAATATGCCACATGCCTTGCTGTCAGCTGATCTGGACCATCACCATTTGCCACAGCGCAAGCAGTTTGCAGTTATTCACAGCTGTTATGTCACTACAACGATACAATTCAGGTATTCTACAAAATGTACTCAGCTCTCCTAACTTTTGCTTCACTTCCGATAAACTACAGAAAAGAATGAAGAAATAAAAGACGCTCTATATTTCTCCTGCTTTTCCACACGCTTTTCTACATGCAGTATCAGTCTGGCAGCCTTCCGATGGAAAACACACACTACAACTAATCATGTTTTTTTAAGGTCTTTAAAATAAAGTACAATCCACACATTACAATTAAACTAGAACAATTCTTCCATGATACTGCACCTATAACTTACAGAGAAGGAATTTCTTTCTGTTGCCAGTACTTCACGATCCTGCAAGTGAAATAATAGAAATAAAACTAATTAAAAAATATACAGCCAGCTCCCTAACAGCTGGTGTTGAGGTACAGAGGACTCTGGATGCACCAGCCCCATTTCCAAGCATTCCAAGTGTTTTTATACTCCATTACACCTGTTGCCAAACGTGCAGCAGCATATAGTACACAAACAGTAGCATACAATCATGCCTATGATTTCTGGAGATAAAATATAAGGAAAAAAGGTTCCACCTGTTATCTGCACAAGAAGTCTCAACAAGTAACGTGACTTCCACACATCCGTACCGCCTTTTACTTGGTGAGAAATGCATACTAAGCCTTCAAGAGACGAAATAAAAAAATTACATCTACGTCCAGGAAACACAGATTAATTTCTTTCATACTAGGCACTTTCCAATGACGTGGAATTTAATATATATTTTCTATTTCAAGGGCAGAAGTGATTTGTTTTAAATTAAGTTCCGATTACCTGCGTGACTCATGCAATTTCTGTAGTGATTTATTAAACAGACAAACATAGGTTGAGTTAAAAGGGAAATAAACATTTCTATAATACGCTCCTTCTCTTGAGAGGGAACCCTTCATAGACATTGGGAACAGTAAAGAGAAGAAAGATCATGTCAACACAATATTGTTGGTCATATACAACGCAATCTTATGCTCCATCGAGTTTTCAACGCAGGAAACGCGTATATTAGCAAGTGCCCAATTCACAAGTTTTTCTGAATCACCTGCAGTGGTTGTTCTGAATGGCTCTAAGGGAACAAGCTGTGACCAGTGCTTCCATACAGCTTCAATAACGCACACTGCAAAGCCAAAATGGCCCAGCCATCTAACTGCTTTCACAGCCAATACTCAGTAGAAAAAGCCAAACAAGTTCATTCTGCTAGGCATGAATTTCATCTGATCTCCTGGTTGTAGCTCTCACATGACTGAAAACAGGAACATCACATTTTGGGGGGTTTTTTGGGTTTGGGGTTTGTTTTGTTTTTTTTTTTTTTGTGGAAACCTTCCCCTCCGCACCAATCAGTGGAACAGGGGGAGGGAAGGATGATTCCTTAGCTTACTAACGTCCCTAATTTCCATGAACAGATTCCACCAAATTATTTGAAGTGCCTCAACACTTTTGATGCTGGCACCGATGCCCGCAAGAACGTAACTATAACTTGTTACGACCAGCATGAAATTCAAATCCACGCTTACAGGGTACCTGTGACTTCAGATACATCAGTATAGCTGTAGTCCTACTCTGCCCCACCACCCCAAGCCTCTCCCAAAAAGCTCAGCCTCAAGGTATTCACAGAGTGACTGAGAGACTTGCTCTGGCACACAGAAAGGAGTTCCCGAGTATTGCATAATTTCCTAAGGCTTTTGTAAATACCAACTACGATATCCACGGAGCCCTTTATCACCTTGAATACACAAGTACTATTTAATGCATACCAGAGTATAGGTGAGGGCTAGATAGGGTAAACATACACCTGCCTAAAGAAGTTGAGACCTGTCTGCCTGCCGAGTTCATCTGCTCGGAAGATATGCATTGCATGTCAGGTGAATTCTCATTTATGAGAACACAGAGCATTCACCACTACTGCCAAAATCCATCAGCAGCCTCGTGTTACCTCACTCCGCAGCCCCTGCTCATTTTTTAAAACTACCTTCTACCTCATACATCCTATTTCTCACATAAACTTTTCTGGATCAAGTTTTTGGATGGAACTGGTTAATCAGCAAATACATGCAACACTTCTGTCATGACAGTCTCGTTTCGGAGAATTAACCTCCCAGATCAACTTGACGTATGGATGACGTGCAAAGGCCGAGGTGAAACAGAGGGGAAATACGAGCTTCAGCTAATCAAGCCACACAGTCACCAAACACAGCTGAGAAAGATTTTTTTTCTTCCAGGCACAGTAAAGTGCAGGTTTCGCAACTGGATGTTTTTAATCGCCCTCTCCCCACTTTGTGTGAGAAAAGGAGGAGACACTTCACCCTGCTTTTTTTGTAGCTTTTTTTGTGTTGCGCTGGTTTTTTGCTTGGTTTTTGTTTGATCGGTTTTGTTCTGGTTTTGTGCTTTTTTAGTGTTGGTTGGTGGGGTTTTTTGTTGGGGTTTTTTTGTTTGTTTTTTGTTGTTGTTGTAGGTTTTTTGTACCAATAGGATAGGCTGGCTGTATATCCAGAAAAGACAAAAAAAAAATCATTTGGCAGAGGTTGATTTCTAAGGGTCCAGACATGCCAGCAGAGCTCCCACCGGCAACACCAGGTGAGAGCACTGACACCACGCACCGTACCTCCTAGATGTATCCCTGTCACCGTGACATGCAGAAGTGCTGCTAACCCTTAAGTAAAGGGCCTTGCTGTGGATAATGCTAGAGCAAAATATGTATTACAAAAAGCTTTGTCAACATCACACTCCTTCAGCCTCTGACAAGGTTTTTAAATCCTTTTCTTCTTCATCTCCCGTTTCTGCAGTAACCCCGAAGTCTAGCTCGACAGCAGGTAACCCCATCTAGCAGCATTAACTCCCGTTGTGCTGAGGACCACCACGGCAGAGAATCTCGTCCTGACAACGCTGCCACACGTGTGCAGTGATTTTGGAGGTAGACCACAAAGCCTTATACAACCTTATCTGGATGGACTGAGAAAAGTCAGTCTTACCTTGACCAGACTTTTGCAAGGAAAGCCAACGATTTAATTAAATTACTCATGGGCTCGGAGACACCCAAGTTGCTATTGTCATGTAGTGCCAACAGCGCTACGTGACACCCTCTGAAGGAGGATGGGAACTTACATGATGACTCCCTGCTGTCTCTCTCATTTTTATCAGTCCAACTTGTGTGACTTGGAAGCAAGTCCCCATGGCTTGCACTGCCTTCCCCTCAAAAGGAGAAGCAGGTTCTAGATATCACATGCTGAACAGAGAAGCGTGGAAACCATGCAAGTGTCTCAGTGAGCACAGACTGGATCTTGCAATGTAAGCATTGCTTGGCAGCAGTTTTAGCTTTACAAACAGGCAGTGTTTTCGTTGGGTAGGCTGGTCTTCTCAGCAACCAGTGTACATGGTCTTAGAGCCCAAGTACAACCCCTAAAAATGTACAGAATTGTCTACAGCCCTAGGAATAACACAGGTGACACTGTCAAGATAAAAAAAAAAAAAAAAAAAACCCACCCCGCACCAAACAGAGTTTCATAAGGGAATACCTTCTCTCTGCGGTTCATTAGGTAAGCAACAGTAAAAACCAAAAATGTCTTTTGTGTGCATTTATGACTGCAGCCAACAGGTTTATGTTTTGAATCACTATTTGAAATGCATTCCCACATCGAAGTGTATTAAGAAAACATTATGGGGTCCCCTGTAAACCAGCAAACTGCAGGAGTCGGAGTTGAAGCTGAAATTGCACACTTGATATACTTCATTATATCTAGGTAGGTACCAAATAGCTTGTAATAATACTCACTGTTCCAAAAACTTTTGATACATAACCAGAGGCTGTTTTGGGGGCCTAGAAATTGTATCACTGCAGGAGGCCTGGGAACTTGGGAACTGAGACCAGCTGTCTTCATTTTGATGGGACGCTTATTACTTATTTTTTATTTTAATTTTCAAGGGTAGCCTATAATTTACCTACCTTCATTTCTTAGAGCCCCACACTAGGTTGCCAGGCAGAGCGCTAAGCCCTTACCAGCGCTTTCCGAATGCAAGCTCTGCTTAACACAGGTCTGGTGGCTCCCGCCTGCTTGTTTCAATATCCCCTGCCACAGCACTATAAGGATACACAGCCTCAGAGCAGAGAGGAGAACCAAACTAGCTCCAACATAGAGACGTGCCTCAGAGCATCAGAAAGAGGAAACAAACAAAAAAATTCCCCCCAAACCTCTTTTGGTGTAGCAAACCCAAGGAGCTTAAAAGGCGGGGAGTATCATTGTAAGCATATGAACCTATTCTACCTTCTTCTCTCCAGGTTTCTCAGGGCCGAGTTTCACGCAAGGAGGGAAAACTCTACCAGAAGCTTCCAGGAGTTCCCAGGCTGCACTGGATCCAGTTTCAGGTGCTCAGTGAATGCTACCGCACGGCGTCCCCCCACAAGACTGAGAAGCCTGTTCCTGACCTCGGCGCTTCCCAGTGCCCTCCTAAGACCCTCTGCGGTAAGAGAGAAGCACATTTCACTTCCCACCCCCAGACCCACGCAGCACCCCGTCAGCACAGCCCGGGGACTGGAATCCATCTGCAGGGAGGTCTCAGCCAGTCTGAAGTGCTGGGCTCGGCCCTGCTGCCTTTACATCAAGGCAGAAATAAATACCTGTTAGTATAAACCGACAGCCCTTCGCTGCGCTGAAAAGGTTCTGCATAACTCAGTAGTGCCCCCACCCGCAAAATGAAGAAATTACTTCTCCTTTACATGATGCTCTGAAAACTACAGCCAGAAAGGGAATGACGAGAGTAAGACGCTACAATTAGCAACTGCTTTTTTCCTTTTTTTTTTTTTTTTTTTTAACATTATGGTAAATATGTGGAATAAGTGACAGAGTGCTTCCACGCTCAAGGCTAAACAATCACAGCATTGTTCCACAAATGTTGAGGAACCACACTCCAGGCAGCATTTCCTCTGCAAATTCTAGAGATTAATTAGCTGGCCATAAAAGAATAAATATTGACCCTAGAATTATGGAAGGGAGAGGAGTTATGCTTTTACTTCAATTAGGAGAGTTGAAGGAAAGCAAAAAAAAATCATTAGTGTATGCCCGATCAACTTCCTAAGCAAGCAGAACCCGACAATAAGATCACCATCACGCTTGACTTCCTGAGTGCCCAGCGCTGCCTTTGCAGTCACTTTCATGACTTTTCTTTAACATGAGAGGCCATCTAACAGACAGAAATCCAGGCTCCTGCTACCCCATAAGGAAGGCAAGAAACAGCACTATTCTATCTAAACACAGCAGTAAGACCAGGAGACCGTTCCGGGCTCATTTTCAGTTGTGTTAGGACGGGTAAATGGAAGCAGAATGAACTCAAATCACAAAACTCAAAACTCCCCTCCTTGTACAGCATGCCAGCACAAACTCTTCTTGGTGCAAAATTACAGCTATTAAAAAGCCAAGGATACAGGACCATCCTCCCTTTAAATTGAAAGATATTGATCGAGCTACTTTTACAAGTGGCAATTTAAACTTCAGCAACACTGTCCCCCGAGCATAGCTACATGAATGCGGGGGAGTGACAGCCAAGGCAGGGGAGATTCCCAAGGGGCCTCTGCCAGGATTCTCCAGGATCAAGTAAAGCACCAGCAAGCACAGCACACGGACCGCTTTGCTAGCGTGTACGAGCTGGCAGAGTCAGGAGGCACACGGCCATACTCGTAACACTCTCCCACGTGAGACCCAACGTACCAAGCACCCCACCCAAACTCAGCAGGGAAACTCCAGTAGCACCAATGTTAGTGAGTTTCCAAGAGATCATCCCAGCCATCAGGCTGCATCTTCATCTAGTGAAAGCACACACGGGAATGTATTTGGCAAGGCAAGAATCTACAACTTCTTATGAAATCAAGTTACTTCACTAGATGTTCTTCCTCTTGTAACCTTCAGCTCATCACTTACCTTTTGTAGACTCCTGGGTAGTGTTTTCATATGCTTTGCTTATTAAAAAAAAAAATTAACATCAACAAATTTCTAGGTTTCAAGAAATGTCTCCTTAAAAAAAAAAAAAAAATCTTTTTCAAATGTTCCACCGGAAGTTTTCCTGTAAAATACCTCATTTGCCTATTCAGATTCATTTTTAAGCTGCTAAGAAGATTGTGATATCAGATACTCACAGAAATTTTTCCAGTACGATTGCCTTCCTCTCTTTCTGCCAGGGCCCGCAAAAAGTTATCTTTCAGTTCTTTTCCTACACTTGCTAGTGACCTACCAAAAAAAAAAAAAAAAGGTACAATTATTAATTATTGCCACAGACTGAGTTCACTGTTGGGTTAGGCATTCTGTAAGTATAAGGAGACAGTCCTCACCCTGTCATAGCTAATTTGTCTATTGCCTCTTCTGTTTTTACAAACTCTTAAACCACTCTTCAAAATTCATCACTACTGCAGATGTACGATACAACAGTAGTTTATCAAAAGGCAACTTCTACTAACACACATTTTCAATTATATATCTGGAGCCATCTAAGCACCTATTTTATGTCCCCAGAACTATGGCCAAAGTCATGTTTACATAGAATACCCAATTTCCAGTGTACCAATATGAAGGTAAATGGATGTAATACCTTATCCTTCACCCAGCAACTAATCAAATGAACTATTACATACTTAGACTGCTTGGTGTGCTAGGGTTAATATAGTTTCTGTATCCTGAAGTACAAAGCATGAAAAGAAAAACCAATTTTGCACCACAAAAACTGGTAAAAAACAAAAAAAACCTAAAGTCACAAGAAAGGATACCATACAGTAGAAATTACTTGTTAGCCTTTGAACGTAGTGCCCTAGAATTCAAACAATCATTAAAAACAGAAACCACGTATCAGATGGACAAAAGCACTCAATATTGGACAAACCCTTGATGCTGGGATAGAGTTAATTTTCTTGCCAGTAGCTAGTATGGGGCTGTGTTTTGGATCTGTCCTGCAAACAGCGTTGATAACACAGGGATGCTTTCCTTACGGCTGAGCAGCGCTCCCACAGAGCCAAGGGCTTTGCTGCTGCTCACCCAGCCCAGCAGCGAGCAGGCTGGGGGGGCACGAGAAGCTGGGGGGGACACGGCCGGGACAGCTGACCCCGACTGACCCCAGGGATATCCCACACCGTATGGCGTCAGGCTCAGCATATAGAGCTGGGGGAAGGAGGAGGAAGGAGCAACGTTTGGAGCCATGGCGCTTGTCTTCCCCGTTGCGCACGACGGAGCTTTGCTTTCCTGGGCATGGCTGAACACCTGCCTGCCCATGGCAAGGAGCAAATGAATTCCTGGTTTTGCTTTGCTCGTGCATGGCTTTTGCTTTACCTATTAAACTGCCTTTATCTCAATGCATGAGTTTTCTCACTTTTACCCTTCCCATTCTCTCCCCCATCCCACCGGCGGGGAGCAAGGGAGCAGCTGTGCCGGGCTGAGTTGCCGGCTGAGGTTAAACCACCACACCGTTCAACAAAAAAGTGATTCTTCAAAATGGTTTCCGCAAGTCTCTTAGCCTAATCTAAAGCCCTTCTCCACCTGCAGCAGTCATTGCACTCACTCCAGCGTACTTTGCATGCACCAGAAGGAAGCAGAGACTTCCTCAATCCTGCACTCAAGTGGCTTCACTGGGAACTTCCCTCCTTCTAATGTCTGAAGTACTGAATGCTGACTGGAAAGCGTGCCCTCGAGCAACCCAAGGCAAACCAGGGCCTCGGAGTTCAGCACGTATCTACCCAAAAGGGGAAGGATTACTACGTCCCCCCACTACCTCGATGTGAATATTTCAATAAAAAGCAGTAGCATTGTCAATCCAAGTAGACAGAGTACAGCATCAATAAAGATCCTTCTATCAAGTGTATAACGTATCGAGCTTCAAATAAAAGAGCGCCACAAAAACTGAAAAATTCCCTTTGTTAGGTTTTTAAATATAGACATGCGTGGTAACACATCCTTAAACTGAGTGGAAAGCCTGCATCTAAGCTTCAAATCTCTGATGTAGAGCTATCGGGTCAATCTCTGGCCACTTTACCAGCTGTTATCCAGAAGTACATGAGTTCTAAGATGTTTCAGAAGCCCATCTGCTGCACTGTAAAAAAAAAAAAAAAAAAGAAAGACTAACATATGGATTAAAGCACCTCAATTAATTAGATGTAGAAGACAGATAAGGAATGGAGTATCAAATTTTCCTTTTCCTGTCCAGTTAACAATTCTAGATTCCCAAAGTCTTCCTTTCTCTGGCAGAGGTTAATACTAAATCAACAATAAATCCACGTTTAACCACTGTTCTACCCAACTTCACTACAAGTTTGTGGCTCCTATTTGAACCAGAAGAAGGGTGTGGGTGCCTGAAAGATTATGTGTTTTTACCCACTTAAATCTTATGTTCCAATAAGAGATTTCCCCTTTCCTTAAAACTCTTGTCTTCCTCCCATCCTTCAATCACCAGCAAAATAATCGCTGACCCACTTGCAGAACATACATAACATGCATAAAACTTCTTTTTTGAGGAAATAGCGTTCCTTCTGCATTAGAACACACTGAGCCATGCCTGAAATCAAGCTGCACTGTTCCTGGAAAATATGAGGTATCACTGGGTGGCCCTGTCTAGGTCAAAAATTACGGAGTGTTAAAACATAGAGCTAAAATTTCACAGGTGCATCACAGGTGTAAGGCAGCAGCTTTTCACAATCCTCAGGGTAATTCCAAAGGGGCATTAGTGTGCCTGACTTGCTGTGTTGAC
The DNA here is from genome assembly GCF_030463565.1 of Pelecanus crispus. Classification (NCBI taxonomy): domain Eukaryota; kingdom Metazoa; phylum Chordata; class Aves; order Pelecaniformes; family Pelecanidae; genus Pelecanus; species Pelecanus crispus. The sequence goes on from NC_134646.1 coordinate 273,411, forward strand.
TACTTGGGGTCTAATTCAGCAAGCCTAACTTCCAAAAGATGCAAGACGAGAAAAAAAACTTCCTCTGATACATATGTATTTTCTATACACTGTTCTCAGTGACAAAGGCCCCCTTGCTCTGCAGAAGATGCTTCAACATTGAAAAAAGGGGTGGGGGGGGGTGGGAGGGCAGGGAAGTCTGGATTTGACTAGAAGTTCATTCTCCTATGGCCCGCAAGAAAAACCATCAACAACAATATTATGGCCTAATAAAACATTATGAATGCAACACATCATGGTTGAAGGGACACAGAAGGAAGATCACTTGGAGCAGGGCTCAGTATTAACTGTCTGCTTTTTTGTAGTAAAGAGCAGGGTGGGACAGAAGACCCACCCCCAAAAAATCAAGCAAAATTATTCGAGTCATATCTGAGAAACATATGAAACATTTGTTCGTTTAGAGAAACGTTTTTAGAAATATATCAACATCATGTTACCTGCACAACGATGTCCCTAATGGCTTAAAAGTATTAAAGAAAAAAAGTTCACGGGACCAGTGAGTGAAGAAACAAAACAGGAGACGTGTCCTCTGTATCAGATTCTTAACCTCTTTGAAATCCCCTGTTTTAAATATATACAATTACTATATATACACTATTAGTGGATAAAGAAGAACAGGCGGTATCACTGCTAAATTTGAATCACAAAGAAAGCAGAAATAGGTCCAGGCTATTCCGACATCAGCTTTTATCAATTTAGAAAAGAAGAGTGTTAGAGGGAATGAGGAGCTTAACACTTCAAGCCCGAATTCTAGAAGTCCAAGATCTGAAAGCATCCCCCAGCATCTAAGCGAGTATTTCCTGAGGTAGGGACAAAGCTACTTGGTAGAGCTTCCACTTAGTTTTTTTTTTTTTAACTGGCAAGGATTAACTCCCTTATTTCCTGCATGAAAGCTTATGTTATTTCTTTGAGCTTTGGTCTTTTTCACTTCTTTGCCCCTTGGGATGTGCACCCTCAGCCTCGGTACCCCAGCTCCAAGATCTGTCTTTCCTCTCGCAGCTTGCCCACACAGGAAAAGTGCACCCGTTTACCTTAAGGGAGATTTTCAACTAAGGTAGTTAAAACGGCACAAAAGGTCACATGAATATTCTTAAGACTGGCTTAAACAAGGCTCATTTCAGTATCAAACGTAATCCGTTAGTAACTGACCTGACTTAAAGTGTCCACAAGGAATTGCAAGCTTCTGCAGACATGTATTTGCATTGAACCAGTTTAAAAAAAAAAAAAAAAATCAGCTTGACTTTAATAAATTGTACATAAAGAATTGCAAGCTTCTGGAGACACAAGCGTGCACCAAATGGGTTAAAAAGAGTTCCAATTATACCTTGTTCTCGTCTGAATAAGGCTACATGTTCACTAGGAAGATGCAGCGTTGACGGGAACACTGTATGAGCATTTGTTACTACTCAGTCTTTGAGAAAGGAAGGAGATTTTTCTCTCCCTGCCACAGCAGCACGTACATTCTCTGCACTCTAGTTTTACCATCATAGCAGAAGACTAAGAAGAAAAAAAAAAAAAAATCAAGGCATTCCACTCTGCGCAATTTTCCACACACGTAAACAGGCTGCAATTTTGGGGTGTGCCTAGTTAGGAATTCATGAAGGCCACATAAGTGTTTGTTCCAGGTTTGTTCCTGCCAGGCGAGATGAGGGAGTTCTCCGAGCAGGGAGGAGCGGCGAGGAATTCTCTAGCACCCACCGAACACTACTCCTGTCTAATGAGGGTTACTTAACTTGCCATGACCTATAAATTGGTGTTGAAATACATTTTTTTAAAAATCCATACACAATAATATTTCATTATTAGCGTAAATTTGTGCATCTGCAGCACCAAACATGTAACCATAACATTCACGCACTGCCCAAAACAACTCCTACCATTTAGTTCATGCCTCGGCACACTTATGGAAGGATGCCTTAGAGCCAAAGTCCAATTTAGGAGGCAGCATTACCTCTTTACAAGGCACTCTGATGCCAACTGCAGTCACCTGTACTCATCACCGTACATTTCTGACCGATGATATTTTTAATTGTTCCCTGCACCACATGGGTAGAGGCCCACACTGAGAGCAGGGTGTTATTGTGCTAGGCACCGTACAACCCTCCTGTCTTGGTGAGCTTTGAAACCAAACACCCAGACACAGAAAAGCCTGGTGGAAAAAGTAAAATACAGGAGGAGGTTACTATTCTCATTTTCTAAACGGGAATCCGAAACATGCAAAGATTCAGCAACATACCCAAAGCTAACACAGAATGTCTCTTCAAGCACGTTATTGTCACCGGTCTGGCGGCAAATGCTCCACAACTAGCTGCGTTAAATATTAATTCCTGTATTAACTTCTCCCCTTCTGAAGATATACTTTTCCTGCACATACAGGAGAGGAACCTTAACAGTGAGTAACACTCCTAACTACAGCGTCCTTCAGTGGAAGCACTACTGAAAATAAGTATCACGGTTTCACACAAATGGAAGGGATACTTTTCTGAGGGAACTTGGTTGGGTACAAAAACTCCTAGCGATGTTAACACTATTAACTGTTGGCTGCTGTTTCCAATTCCATAAATACACTTCTTTCTTTATGATGCTCAACGTTTCACTTACGAAACCGTACACTTCCACACTATTTTGTTCCTCCCAAGCTGCTCTCCTCCTTCCCAGAGCTCCCAGTATCTTCCACCATCCCACATACCCTCCTCGCCTTCCCCGTTCAGACACCTTTTGCTTGCGGCATGCTTTTTTGGTCTTCACCAATAGCTGTTAGTGAAAAGCAGAAAGCAAGCAAGCTCTGTTTGAACTTGGGTTAGGACTCCTTCATTCTTATTTTGACAGGCTACACTGCTTTTTTTTTTAATTCCCATTTTGTTATGGTTCCCTAGGGCTTCATTTATTTTATTTTATTTTCCTACATCTTCTACCATGTGGGCTTTTCCTGAGAGCACTGGAGTCACAGTTGGAAACAGAACAATACAGTTTAACTTTGAGAGCGCCCTGTTGACCTGAAGAATGCTTTTTATCAAACTGAGATAATGGGAAGAACATCCAACAGTCACACTGTTATTCTTTCAAAAGTACGCTCCATGCTCCAGTTCAGCAGAAAGCCAGACTGGAATGCACATTCTCGCCTAACTTCTGCAAAGCAGCTGTGTTTTGCAAACACCTGCCCCAGGATTAGTGGGGAGACAGGCTTAAGAAGTCCATCCCAAAGTTTCTCCCTCATCTCGAGACACATAATTTTTATTTTAAAACATTTGAAGTTTCAACCTCCCAGCGCCACACACTTACAACATCGTGTCCTGAGGCAGGACTATTACTTGAGCACTGTTCCAAGACATCAGATGTATATTTGTTTTCTCTACGTGAGGTATGCACACTTTAAAAAGGAGAGATTAGAGTACGCGATTATACCTTAGAGACCAGGGCGTAAGGCTGGGACTGGAAAGATTCAAGTTCATCACCCCGCTCTGTCACAAAGACGCGGTGCAAGCTTGGCGACTCGCTCGGTTCTCTCGCGCCTTAGTTTCCAGTCTGAAAAGCTGGGATGACTCCACTTCTCCAGCTCAACACGGCCACACACAGCAAGGCCGCCTGGGACTCCGCAAGAGGCACAGCACTTAGAAAGGCACGGGGAAGCATTCAGCCACTGCAGCAATGCGGACAAATACTTGCTCATTTATGTTCATCACATGAACTGAAAGCTTGGTCAAACCACTTCTCATTGGTAAGTCTTCTCTGCAAGGATGAGAAAACACGCCACCTCCGCAGTAAAATACTACTTTGGTCAAACGTCAGTGTGGTTCTGCAGGCTGCCTTGCGGGAGTATCAGACTGGCTCTTGAGACCCGTTCATTTGCGTTCGCGGGCCTTCCTCCCTTCGTGACGGACCTAGCTCTGCAAGCGTACTTGCCCCTTTCAGCTAACTTGCCTCAAAAAGGATGCGAGATTAAAAAAAAAAGCTCATGCAAGGGTAGCCAGCATCCATCAAAAACCTAGTAAAGATTAGCAAAGTAGGCAAGCGGTCTCTGGCTGACCCACCACATGCAGCCAGGGTAACATAAAGGAAGAATGAAGACGGTATATCAAGGTTAATGGTCGGACTGGATGATCTTAAAGGTCTTTTCCAACCTAAACGATTCTATGATACGCAAGGACATGCGTATGGCTGATTTTTACTGCACGGTGCCATCTTTTTGTGATTTTAATGAAACAATACACAGAGTGCCTACAAACTGCAATGACGCCAGACAGCAAGAACCATAATCCTTTATAACCATGATTACCTGAATCCATCTACAAGTTTGCCTCCATTTTAAAAAGGAAAAATGAAAACAGGAAAAAAAAAGGGGGCGGGGGGCGCGGACGCAAACGACGACACAGACACCCAACCCAAGCACTGATGTACCATGAGCTGTCCAAGCCTGACCTCAGGGTCCGCCCTCTATTCTCCAGCAGTACTTCCACTGTATTCGAGTGATAAGGCAAAAAAATGCACCCAAAACATCAGCTGAAACCACAAGCTGGATTTGGACTACTGCAAACACAGATGTCTCTACCAAGAGATAAAGGGAAAGCACTTCATTTCTAAATAAACATGATATGGGGCTGCTTAAAGAGGAGGTGTAGATTTAAAAAAAAAAAAAAACAAAAACCAAAAAAAAACCCCAACCAAACAAAAAAAAAACCCAAACCACCACACACACTTCTTTTGGTTCACCTTTGTAAAATAAAGCCCACTGGTGCTACTATCCAATTTGACGTATTAACTGGAGCTGTTACAAACAACACCAAAAGGTAAAATCATCATTTCCTCTTTCTTACAAGGACAACGATGCAAGGAGAAGACGATTATTTAACTTTCTTTGAACCTAAAATAACGACATCAAAAGGCACTAGGCAACAGCATGTGTATAAAGAGCCTCTGTCTGTCAGTTTTATTTTATTTTGCAATTTTATTACATAAGGTGTGTAGCATCATGAGAGCAGAGGACCTAAGCAGGAAGGCACGGCTAAGAGTAAAACACAAACGACCTGAAAATCTCTTGTAGCTCTGCTCATGACCTCGTGTACTGTAGAAGCGTCACATCTCTAAAATAGCATGAAAACTTCCCAATTACGGCAAGAGCAAGCTCTGGCTGTAAGGGCATGGTAAGGGAGGAGCTTAACGCTGACCGCAAGAGAAGAGAGCGTAGAGATGGGCAGAGCGGGGGCCAGCGCGACTGCGCCCCGTTTCGCAGAGTCCTTTTAACAGCCCCGGAGGTCGCTGCCGCCTAAGGGTACTCCCGTCAAAGCCCTCTGCAAAGCCCCCACCGAGCTTCCTAGGCCCAAGATCTTCATATGGACAGTTCGGGGCATACTGACACGGAAGCGCGCGGTACGTACTATTGTATTACTTGCGCAACTTCATTTTAAAAATATTTTTCACAGTATGTATGTCTGTGAGAACCACTCCTGACATCAAGGAATTAGAGTAGGAATTATATAGAATGAGAAGATTAAACTTTCAACTACTTGGACATTTTGGGGCATATAAACGTTTGTAAAATCTGCTATAAAATTTGTGATTGCTGGTTAGGTAACTGAACATACAGGAAATACCTAAGGACCTTAACAGCATACATGGCATTGTTTAATAAAATGAACAAGGAACTGTAACGACTATACTTATTACGTGATATTTGAAACTCCACAGAATAAACGATTTTTTTAAAAAACATTATAGAGTTGCTTATGCACTTCCCTGGAACACTTTCCAGTGCTATCGCAGATTTGGCTTGTGTTGAGAAGCCCCCACCTGACAAAACACTGGCACCGATATTTCCAAGGGTGTGAGTAACCAGTAACACAGTCCTGTCCCTCATCCAACATTCACAAACTTTAAAAGAGAAAAAAAAAAGTTCCTTTATCAAGTCTGATTAAGGCCCTAGGATACACACACTACTGCCTGTTTAACACAAGGAAGGGAAGAATTTCAGAGATTTTTCCTAGTGCTGCTGACATAGCTCACCATCTATGAGAACAGGTAACTACGTGTCCTATATGTTGTGCCTTCTGCATGAAGGAATTGGACTTGCCCTGTTTAACTCGAGACAAAAGCTCAGCTGACTTTGGGAGGCACACTGAGCCCGTGGGCTGCAGCTCAAGACACGGGGACGTTCTTCAGCTTTTTGCTGAAGCCAAGCTGGGCTGGCAGCAGGCAGAGCCAGCCTCCTCGGGTAGGTCAAAGCAGCTGAGACACCCTGATTCAGATTTCAGCAGCTGTAAGGCCACGCAAGAGAGCCATTTCCACCACCTATTCAGGTAGTGGGTGCTGAGCCATGAGGCCCATATTGCTGTCAGTTTGTACTGCAGGCAGGCGTCAAAAGCTAGGGGAGAAACACAGCCCCCCTTTTTCCACAGCAAGCAGAGAAACTGGCATCTACAAGACTTAGTAGTGCCACACCTCAATCACGACTGCTGAGGAATCAAACTGCAGGGGTTCTTCTTTTGCATTTGGGGTTTTTTTTAGCCCCACAGGCTCAGTTATCTCCACGACCGACAGCTCCTCCAAGACTCACATCGAAGCGTTAGGCTCGCAAGACAGAACGAGACACAACACCCAGGTGTAAAAATGCGAGAAAAAAATCCCTCTAACTTCTTTGTCAAAATGACAGCACCTTAGGGAATTATGTCAGAGACACAACAAACGTAATCTTGCTCTAATCTAACTGCTGCTTTTACTTACTACGGAGAAACTGACCTTAAAATACAGAATTTACAAATAACACAGAAACAGAGTAACTTTCTTGTAGCAAGCAAAATGGGAATTACACCTGGCATGGCACAAAATGACTCTGTCAACAGGAAAATGATACTTGTAGATAATAAAACCACTCTTTTTCCAAACAAACCCCAAATTTACATAGCATTGCAAGGCTGCAGAACTCTTGAACAGCACCTGTGTCAAAAGCAGGCTCAGACCGCAGCGGCTGCTGTACTGTTACACCCTACTCTCGGGCTCCGCAGGTGCTACAGCTTCTACTACAAGAAGAAGTACCGCTTAAGGCTCCAAGTCTCCTGCTTATGAAAGTAATAAGGAAAAGACCCAGCTTCTTCAAAAATGCATGGAAATGATTATATTCCCCACAATAAAAATGTTTCTTTCTGATTTTGTGTTTAATGAATAAGACAAAAGTGAGGGAGGTTGTCCACATATACCATTGTGTCACGCACACAAGCTACCAGAAAAAGAGTTTTGCTTAAAGTATGAACGCTTTGGGGGTTGGCTTGGGTTTTTGTTTTGTTTTTAAACAGAGTCAAGATAATGACTGCAAGGATTCTGCAATATGTCATTCCGACTCCAGGCCAGGTAAAGCCTTTCACAGGATACCAGTTTCTAGCTTATAGTATAAAGATAAAAGTGCCCGATAGTTTCTCAGCAAAAAAAATCTCACACCTAAGCTTCGAGACCGATCTGTAGCAAACTGGTACTTGTATATCTGTATAAATTCTCCCAGCAAAAAAATCTCACACCTAAGCTTTGAGCCCGATCCATAGCAACCTAGTACTTGGACATCTGTATAAATTTTCACTACCTTTTCCATTTGAAGGACAAGGCAAGCACCAAGCGAGCCCAGAGGGAGCACAGATTGGCTGGGCAACGGCTCCAGCCGTGACAGAAGACGCCCACAGGGTTCTTGGGAGCCAGGGACAGCTGGGGCGCACCGACGTGCCATTTGTACGCCATTCTACCAAGACGCTTCCAGCGCTCCCAGCACCGCTGCATGTGAACTTCCCTGTCCTGCGCTACATGGAAGACTGGGAGCAGAGCGGTGCAGCAGCTAGGTCGGAGGTGCCCGACACTCAGCAACTCTCCCTACGCCATGAGAATTTTTCAGAAGCCGGAACAAGCGCCAAAGCCTTGGCACTGTTGGGAGCGTCCCGGCTAACAACGAATTGCCTAAATGGTGGGAATGACCTCTCCAAGGCATCGGTGAGCCCTGGGAGCGCCTTCTAAGGACACGGCGATAAGGGACTCACCTGCCACGTTTGTGCCTGTCATTTTCAAGTCATGTGCGGAATTGAAGATTTCCTGTTTAATAAAAGCATATGTGGAGGCGGGTGTGGGACATCTAATCTCACAAAGAATTATTTTTTCACAAGCAGTTACAGAAAAGGAGCAGAGATGCAGAGCTAAGCAACCACAGTACCAGATATACAAATGTACAGCAGAAACACCTGACCAGCTATGCAAGACATATTACAACATTTACCCTTTCTGGTCGCAAAAGAACTTTACTTCTGTATAAAGAAAATAAAGCACCTGTACGGTTAAGCATCTTATTGTATGCGACTACATTTCTGGAAACCCAGCAGAACTTGGAATTAGGATGTTCTTAGTAACGGAGAAACTTACATATGAAAATAAAGATACTTATCAAGAGGCCATTCGCTGGACAGGCCACAGCAGATTTGACAATATCACAGAATCATAGAATGCTTTGGGTTGGAAGGGGCCTTGAGAGATCATTGAGCCTAACCCCCCCTGCAGTGAGCAGGGATTGAACCTGTGAACTTGGCGTTATTAGCACCATGCTCTAAGATACCCCAATGCCTTTACAACCTTTCTCCTATGAAGCCAAATGATTTAACTATCTGAAACTGTGAAACTGTGCCCCAAAGTTGCAGTTCTTAGACAAAACTTACTTCCAACCCTGAGAAACAACATCTGCCTCTTAACCCTTTTTACTCTTTGTGTCACGGTCTAAGCCTTCATTCCTAGCTGGGGAAAGCGAGCTGTAAGGAGCTACTGCCACTCAGCAGGGGCCACAGCACCGAAGCGACAGCCCCCGAATTCCCTCGCACACCGCTTGTCTTGCTTGACGGCAGTGCCTTCCACAGAGCAGGGGAGCTCCCGGGACACTTCCAGGCATCAGAAAAATAGTTGCTGAAGCGCACAGATGGATCAGGGTGAGAGCAGTCAAGGTTTGCTAGCCATTTGCCAAGGAGAGATGGTTTTTAAAATTGATTTCATGAGAATATATTAACATTTGACTAACAGGTGCAACAGTATGGGTGAAAGTCAGATAACCTCTATTTCCAGTACAACACACAATCTGCTCTAACAGCCAAATGAACAATCTGCTTTTGGACGAAGCAACAACAGAGAAATAATCTTTAAAGAAACTGCTTCCACCCCACACCTGGTCCCACAGTCTTTCCAACTTTTGCTGCTGACTGCCATCGCATCACAATTACCCAAACATCAGGCACGACTCATCTGATTTACGCTCCTTCACCGGACCCATTCTCCGTGCCTACTCTAGTAACCGAGAACAAAAGCATCACTCTTAGCTTTTTGCAAAGACTAAGAAGTTCCTCTGTATCTGCTGCTTTTAAATAAGTGTTAGTAGTCTTGCAGGTTGAATCAGTTCCCACCAGACCCAGCCCGTGCTTCAATGTAACACAGATTATCAACTCCTTGTTGCTCCCCTTCCTCACCAAAAAATAGCTGCTTTAGACAGAGAGAAGTCATACCGGGGAGGAGAAGGGGTTGAGAAACATGAGCAATGGCCAGAGGCTGCTCCCAGTTTCCTCAAAATAACTGACAAAACCAGGGTCTACTGCTGGGAATAAGGCTGGAGCAATAGCTGGCAGACACAAAGCTTTGCGAACGCAGGTTCAAGTGCAGTGGGGAGAGCCAGCACACACCTGCTCGCTCCACCTCACAAATGCTCCATTTTCAATGGCCAATTTTTCCGAGAGGAAAAGAAAAAAAATATACCCCTAAAGCAAAAAGATTTAAGGCAGCACAGTTAAATGAGGTGCTCTTATCTTTCTTGTGCTTGGCTGCCCGAGCGTTCCCCACTTCAATTACTTGGCTGCTATTATGCAAATGAGAAGGAAGCCAAAAGTTATGCACCTGTGTTTGCCCCACTATTCAATATGCCTATTAACTCCTACAGCCCTATTATGTGGTAGACAGGCACGCGGGATTGCTCAGCTGAGGTTACAGCAGGGCAGGTGAAGGGCTTTTCAAGCTCAAACAATGAATTCCAGACAACACAGTGGTTAGACTTGCACTTACAGCTGAGAAGAACAAAAACATTGAATAATACTGAAAACACAGCATTTATTACAGCTGCTACTATGCACCCAGATATTTTACGCGTGAGAAAAGAGTAAGCAAGAGGTCCGAACCCGGCAGGCCTACCGTCAAACACAACAAACAAGTCCAACTCAGACATTTAACGAAGCTTATGTACAGTACTGTTTGCTGTATTAAGGCTTTACACATTTTCTAGTACGGTTCATACTGTCAAGAGAAACTTTCCTCTTGCGTTTTGGGAGATCTGCTTCGCCATAAAAGTTGTCACAAGGCTAGGTCTTCTCTGTTCTGATTTACTGTTATGAAAAAAGCAGCTTCCACTTCATCAGAACCTGTCTTTTCAACAGACTTACGATAAAGACTGATTCTGCCCTGTGCATACAATACAGAGCTGAAAGTCTGCAAGTAATAACTTCCCAGACTGCGGGAAACAGTGAGCAATATATACACACCATTACACATATTTGAAAGTTGAGTTTCTGAAGCAGTGATTAACAGCTGTATGTCTGCAGATTAACCTCACAAGTTACCATCTTAAATTAAAAAACAAAATAGAGCTGGAGTTCCAAAGGAATATTAACCTGACCATCCGATTTGGTGAAAACAAAAGCTTTGCAAGGGACCCCTTACATATTATCTGTGCCAAGACACCAATAGAAAGGCTTTTGGAAAGACAGAAGTCAGAAGCCACTCAGATAATATAATGTGTTACCAAACAGCACTTAAGTGAGGGAGTATAAGATGGTTCACTGAAGACTTGCTGCTACTCAAATCATATAGGCAGGAATAAACAAAACATCAGACACACCAGAGCTGTATCAGAGAAATTTAAAAAAATGTGGCTGTGCTGCTGAAAAGCAAGTGAGCATGGACAGAAACTCATTGGGAAAGCAGCAATGCCCTGGCGACCAAGGAAAACCCAGGCTCAGGTCTTACAAGAAGCTGCCAGCCCACAAAGGAAGATCCTAAATGGTAGATGCAACCGGCAGGCGCTGCTCTTGGGTCCGAGCGGGACGTGCCCAGCAAACTGATCCCTGTCAGCTGTTCCTCTAGGCTACTCTCAGGATTGGGGTTTTTGGGGAGAGCAGAAGGGACCTGTCTGTTTTGTCTGGATCCACCTGAAAAATTGCTAGCAAAAAAAAGACCAGAAGCACGACCACCAACACGCAGCATCTCAGCTTTTCAGGGCACTCGGGAGGTGAGGCAGTTCCGCTTGGCTACAAAGCTGTAAGAGCGATTTTCTCCGAGAGATGGTACCAGGGCAGAGATTAGATGGACATGTATTCCTTTTTCTATTAGCTGACATTACTTTAGCTGTTTGTTCTCCTTTGAGCTTCAATAAATAAACATTTTGCTTCTGGACAGATTCTTACCTCTAAATTACTAATATGTTGCCTCAACTTTCACCTATGTGCCATTGTTTGGCTGTGAATCCGATGATTAGGAGATTTCTTTAAGTCCAGCAATAGAGAAGATGAAGAGGTCTCTGAAGAGAGCGAGAAAGAAATGGGCTTTAGCCCAAACTTAAGTAAAACTTCACCAACATCAGCAGGCATCTCCTAAGCAAGACTAGGCTGAGTATCAACCAAGTGTTGCAAACATTTCACAGCATCTTGTTTACTTGCAAATTTCAACTTCCATTGCTCTGAACAACTTTATTTCTCAGGAGCCCGCTGATGCTTTTATCAAGATGACCTGCTTCCATAAACATTTCAGTGGAGATTTAAGCTGTCAATGCTAATTAATATTATACATACTGTTGCACGGATTTATTCGTGAATTGATATTTTGTTATTGGTACTATTAAGAAAAAAGAAACCACTAACACATGGGATAAAAAAAATAAACACAATAGTGAAACACCGCTGTGTACTGAAAAACCAAAAAAACTGACCTTTTAAAGAAAGCTCCCCCACCTCTTCACTTCTAATTTGCCAAAGAAAACAAAGAGTTTCTAAACTCAGGGAAGTCACTTGCTAAAGTCCGACTAAGGTCCTTGATGCACAGCAACTACCTCATGAGCACCTACGGATTCATAAATTTGATATTAAATGTACCAGCAAAGTTGTTATGAAGGTTATTGTCTGGAGAGCTGGAAGCCATCCCTTTCTCTTGTCTTCTGTTCTTTTTCCTATAACAGAACAGAATTTTTCAATGTTTCTGCCAAAAAAAGCACTCCACAAAACTGCAATTACTATGTTTTTTAGGTGTGCGAATTGGGAGGGAATACTGCATCATCATGTTTACCGTAGGAAAAAACAAATGAAAAATCCAAATCGGTAATAACAACCGATGCTGATTCCTCCCTCCTTTTCCTCATCGCTTCCAACAGGAATACTTTTAGAGCTTTTTTAACTCTCAGCACGAGGAACTAACAGAGCACGCTTAAACCAAATCCTTTTGGAGACAGGTGCTACACACACTTTCCTAGCGACCTCTGCTCCGTATTTTATATGTAATGCCCAAACATCTTTGCCGTTTCACTCTGACCATTCTTACACGGACATCACCAATACTGGCAAAACAGATAAAGCTGAAGGATATTAGCACGCCGACAGTTTGCGGTCACAGCTTCCTTGCAATCCTTCTCAAAGCACCTGCACGTTAGCTGCAACAACGCTCCGTCCCCTCCGCCGAGGGCTGGCTGGCGGCGGCTGGGGCTGCAGCGGGCGGCTACGGTGGTGCCGAGGAGGACACTGGCCCTGCCGGAGCTGCCCAGGCGTGCCCACAGCCTCCAGCCGCCCACGCGTGCCCGCAGCCTCCAGCCGGCCGCCCACCCTCAGCACCCCGCACCCCCGGCGCGGTGCCTGGCTGCTCCACGGCAGGCAGCGGGTCGCAGCCGGGACATGGCCAGCCAAGGCTGGGTGGCCCCAGCGACCGAGCAGCTCTCCACTGTCATCGAACCTGGGCGTACGGCCTGTGCTGAAAACGGCATGTGCCACTGGTTACTCCTGTGCTCTACAGGCCACACAATCAGCAGGAAATTACTTGCAATCTGCCTTGGTAAACCAAAATTAAGTTGCCAGACGATAGCAAAGCCTCTCTTGTCCTAACATGTACGTAGGATCACAGCCTAATCACGCGGGTGGGAGCCTAAATAACACCAAGTGACACCAATGCACAGAGTATACAGTGGTATTTAACCACAGATACTCAACACCCACAGACACCATCACTCATACAACACATGTTAGGAATGGGGCGAAACGCAACCGCCCAAGTACCGACTCAAGCCCAGACCGCAGCGATGCCAAGGTGAGAAAGCTGCTCCCTAAAGAACGGTGTGTTTGTTTGCAAGCATTCACCTAGCTGTTCATTTGAAAAATACCTAATGGGCTGACTTGTAGCTGGGTAGAGAAAGGCACAGGTGTGCTTCTTTACAGATAAACAAGTTTCATTATGGGTAGTGTCAGAACAAAATTATTTTTAACGGACTTACTAGCTGATGAAAAAGACAGACCTTCCAGGTCATCGAAGGAGACTAAAAAATCCTGGGGGAACTGCTCAGGAGAGGAGAAAACAGACAAGAATGAAATCACCGAGACTTTGACTCCTAACGTTGAGAGATGCAGTCACCGGCACCGCGAGTGCCATAGATTTGAGGCCAGACAGGATCAGCAATATCTGCGCTGTGCCTCATGTTCCTCCCCCTTCTGCATAACACAGGATTACCCACCGATTCCTGCACTGATCGTAGCGCCTCACTCAATCTTCGCTGCCTATCAGAGAGAGAAACCCTTTTCCATTAGAAGTGTTCTCCATTTCTTGTATGGATTGTAATGAACGAACAAGGGCGATGCTGGAACCGGATGACTGAAGGCTCCCTCTCCTATTACAACACCAAGTTTTCCAGCAAAGCTCTTGTGAAAAAAAAAAAAGAAAGAAAAGCTTTTAAGATAGCGTCACGCTGACATTTGCACCAGTAAGTGAGAAAACCAAGCATCTTCTGTGTGTGTCTGACTGAAGTAAAGCAGTTTGGGGAACTGCTCTAGCTGGAGCCCACCCCTCTGAGCGTCCCCGAGAGCCTGTCTCCACCCTGACCCACCGTATGAAGCCACCACCCTGTTCTACCATGGCTGCTGCAACGTTTCAAACCGAGATGCCTGAAGCGGTAACAAACCTGGACAGAATTTGTTTTCAGCTGCCTGCACACTCTGATGGGGCTCTGTTATAACCACTGAAACCTTAAACACTAAGAAGGGACAACTCAGGTGTGTATCTAGCCACCTACAAGACGACACAGGGAAGGCACCGGTGCATCAAGCACGCCCGGTCCTTATGCAGCTCTCTTGCTCGGGGCACCCCTCCGTGTTACCACGGAGAGACAGCCAAGCGGCCAGGGAAAGGCCGATCCGCGGGCACCTCGCCTGCAGCCGCGTCGCCCCCTCCCCACACGCACCAGCAGCACCCCCTAACCCGCCGGTGGAGGGGGACGCTGCCCCGAACATGCCTGGACCTTGCACAGGAATTTATAGCTTGAAATAACGTTCCGCAGCGTTTGATGTTTGTACATGTACGCGCTCTTCCCCTCCCCAAGCCACATCCCCGAGATAATAGAAGTGGAAATAATAATCAATCAAACAAATTTCCCCTCCGTTACTGACTTAGGTCATGTTTTGCTCAGGATTTTCAAAGATTATGTGTTTATGTGAATTGGCCGGTGTTTTTCTTGGGAATAAGATCATCTTGACAGAGATGAAAGGGGCGGGTGCAGTGTCCGTTTTGGAGTGGAGTTAGCAGCTGGGTTAGAATTTACCCTTGAGTAAACAGAAGATAGAGTTTCATTTTGAAATGCTGACAGTCACGTTAATTAAACAAAAAAGAAGTTCTATGAAAATATTCATACTTATTACCTCACTGTAGGTACCTCCCTCTAGCAAATGGAATTTATAGAAGTAAAAATAAACAATAACAGAAACAATACCTTTATATGGACCTGCAGAAAGTGAGGCAAGTAAATGCAAGCAAACCCCAAGTGTTCTGGGGACAGAAGGCACTGTAGCATACTCTAATTGGAATACACTGACATAGTCAATTATTTGCAAAGTCTTAGGAAGTATACCATTAAAAAGAGACTAAACAAAAGTCTAAAAGCAAGATATTCCGTGCATATAGTTTATTAAAATGATAAGTGATACAATTATGCTTCACTTGGGCTAAAGTTCCATTTATTTAAATCCAGTGGGATTGCCATGAGACTACAGGCTCTTGTCTAACTGATAATACTTTTGCTATTTTTAATACCTTGCTTCATAACCATTAGCATATGCCATTCATTTTTTTTTTCCAGTATTATGCTGTACTATTAGTTATTTTTATTATAAAAGATCTAGGTAACCTTTTCAAGCATCTCTAAACTGGATTTATTTTGTGATCCTTTCAGAGACTTATTGCCTCCAAGAAAAACGACCACAGAAACTGTCACAGTCAATTAATAAGCCAATTTTGCGCATTCTCTCCAAATCTCCAAGCTATTCCGTAAGCAAAGGTTAAAAATAAACGCTCTCAGAGGCTACAGGAAGAAGGAGGCACTTTTAACAGCCCTCATTTCTGGCCTAACAATAGGAAATAAGACAAAAGCGAGAGCAGAAATCTCAGTCTAAGACATGGGCCGTCAGCAGCCCACACGCCCGAAGCAAAATCCATTATTTTGCTTTGGATAATCTAGCCTTTGTTTCGGCCCCACGCAACTCAACTATGAGCGCAAGACCCAACTGCAGGAATTCCCTCTGGGCCAGCACAGAAACGTTTCCGACAGCAGCAACTGAACAAATGAGAAGCACTGTGCACAACGAGGCGTTTTCACATAACGAGTCCGCTGTGCAGCAGGCTTGTGAGCTGTGAACAAATGTTACTCATGACATTACCTAAGTTGACTTTAAAAACCAAAATAACATTGCACCTAGAAACAACAAATCTAGTTATCTTTTGGCAGCACACTTGGATTTAAAGCTACAGCAGACAACATAGCGACGTCTATTTCTTCAAGTGACTGCAGATTGTTAACTCAAGTTGTTTCTTCTCAAGTGACCCTGCTTATCAACAAGTGCTGAGCATCCACTGTGTAAAAGTCAAAACCCATGGCCCAAGATCTAAAAATTTTTTGTCATTTTTAGAAGAATTCAAGTTGCCAAGCCTGTTCACAAAACTGCATTCAACGCATCCACCTCCGCAGCTTCCCAAGGCCAAGTTCCATACAACCAGCTAGCGTAGCTAAAAAGATAACCTACAGCTGCTAATTTTTTCCAACCAGCACCAGGCATGTCAATCCTCATTATCTCACAAAATGAGTATTTAGAATGGGGTTTGTGCCGATTACTAGGTTATCTTTGGACTTGAGCACTGAAACCCTCTGCTTCTGCTGTCTCATTTCTCTAATCCATCAACACGGCAAAAAATCTGTCTTACATACTGAAAATGGTCAGAAGACATCAAATTTCCTTTGTACCACATGGAAATAATTTGCTATTTGGAAACTGGTTCTCCACCAAAGTGACAGGAAGAAAAAAAAATCTGATCTTTTATTATTTGGATCAGTAACTGACATATTTGCTAATTGATTAGCAATAATAGACAGTTCTAGGGACCGACTCTTCCACCTGCATTGCAGAAGTCTTCAGTGAGTCTGCTTCCCGACATCAGTAGCCTCGTCCATCTAAGCAAAATGAGAGACTGCTGACAACATAGAGAAGGGCTGCAGCCACTCCTATCTTCTCCCCCTTCCTCCCAACATCCATTTGGGGTTTTTGCCTCTTGAAAAAGACAAGCTTTCAGATTCAAAGAAATTTCACATTTTCATTCCAAGCCCCTAAGGCAAATGGAAAGTGCAAGAGCCTGGTCACCGACCGAGTGGCTTAAATACAAAAGTTGTGACACGTGAAGACACAGAGTTGAAATAGGTTCAAGCACTGTAACAAGCTATGAAGAAAGCCGCTCAAAGCAGCAAGCCAAAAACGCAACATGAAGAGCTGGATAGCAGCGTGCTGAGGCACCAGCAGCAAACAGCCCCCAGAACCTTGTCCAGAGTTCTCACCCGGGGGCTGCGGGAGCTGGGGCAGAAAAAAAAAAGGAAGAAGGGACCAAAAGGTGATAGCTGTAGTAGTAAACAGAACAGTTCCAGTAGTCAACCGGTACAGCGACACAAAGCACCGCTGAACCCACGTGGCTTTAGGGAGCGGGTCGTTGTATCCAAGCTGCCGACTGGGACTTGTTCCAGGACCAGCTTAACTCCAGAACTGCACCCACAGGTCTTTGGGCCAAGGACCAACGCACCGGCACCCAGGTACCTAACATCTTCACTACGGGATGACCAAATGCCTGTGCCAGCATGCAGGCTTCGGCACTGCTCAATCGCTTAGGACAGAGATAACCCAGCAGGGACTGGGCCAAATGGAATATCCTGAGTCGCAAGGATGCTAACAAGCAGTCTGGGCTGCGAAAATGCAGCAGAGCTAGACCAAAGCAGAAGGATCCGTTCCCCTTGCCGAGGGGTCCCAGGTCCCCAAAACACACTGTAACCCCTCTAATAAGCTGGCATCATCTCAAAACACCAAGAGTGCTCAGGGAGTCCCAAAGCTGCCCGAAAGCCTTGGCTCCCTATTCGGATACTTTTATGGACAACAGTTTATTTGACGAGTTCTGGCCTACCCAAACTTCTAAGGCCAGTGGACGTGCCGACACAGGTAAGTTACGACATCAGGTGGCAGCAAGTAAAAGCACATGGAGCTCGTCTAGAAACGCTCAGGACAGCTACGAAGGGTGGGACATGTGCTTGAGACTTCTTCGAGAAAACGTTACAGCTATTTACAATCTGCCATGTAGGAAAAGCACAGATACCCTGAGCATATCGACTTAACACCACACCAGCAAAACAGCTTACTTATTTCAGATAGTGGGATGAATCCCGACCCCATATGCAAATAACTCCCTAATACATTCACATTTTAGGGCTACAAGCAACAAGAGATTTTTCAAGCAGTGCATCAGTTTACAGTTAAAGAAAAAGAAGAAAGGAAAAAAAGAGAGAAGAAAAAAGGCAGTTGAGGCCTTTTCTGCCGGCAGAGCAGACTGAGGAGGAATTGAAAATTGCGAGCTATGACTTGATATAATTACCACCGCTACTCGAGGCTCACAGCTGCTGCCCAAAATGTTCCAGAAATTTCTGCAAGCTTTGAGACTGCTGCCAAAGCAAATGCCATATGCTGCAAGGCTCGAGAGTGGATTTCTAGGCAGGATACCTATCATTACAAGGGAATTCAGAGCTGCTTGAGGTTTTTTGGTTAATATTTTTGTTTAGATCTGAATTCCAAGGAACAAAAGAAAAAGGTTTTGGCACGAATCGACTGAAGAAAATATTTCTGCGCATGTATTTGAGAGAGTAAGTTTTTGCCCAACTACAGTTGCTTAGCTCTTGCAGAATATGTTTTCCTCTGATTGCCAGAGAACACTTTGCTTACAGTAAAATAAAGCTTTCTATTTTCTCTTCTGCTGAGCTATCAAATCACTTCTTTCAGTTAACTCCGCTATGTTCCCAAGAGATAAAAATCTCATTACCCGAAAAGCACACTGAAGTTAGACCAAGTCAGAATGCTTGCACCAAAGCTTTGTACAACCAGCCGACCTGTCAAAGATAGCGAATGAGCCGGCATCCTACCCACACGAGAACCTACGGAAGTAATCTTTCTTAGGATACAAATGCCATCGAAGTCAAACAATGTAAGTTTTCAGGGTGCAAAAAGAGTGATTTTTTTTTTTCCTTCCATGGAAAAATGGATTTAAAGGTAAGAAAATAAATACATATTACCTGAACTGACAAGGTAAACATTGCTACAGCCATATTCGAGGCAATAGGGATGAACAGTTTTTGAAAACACGTCCACGCATACTGAAGAAGACTTTTAGTAGCTAACAGACGAAGATGGTGTGAATATATTATTTTAAATAAGCTACCACTGTTCTCTTAAACATGATAATATCTTTATCCTGCAATAATCAAATCTCAACCTTTGGCACTTGAGTTTATTTAACTCAAGATACTGTAATTATTTCATGAACAGCAAACACCCAAGTTGCAACTTACAACTATTAAAATGCTTTCAGTCATAACCACACACACAGGGAAGAACGTGAGCTGCACTTACAGGGAGGGAAGGGGGAAAAAAAAAAAAAAAAGTGAACCACATTTCCAGCTCTCACACAGACATGCATAGAGATGTCATGCATCTCAGTAAAGCTTCATTAACTTCGGTAGAGCTACGCGGATGACAACAGCTGTGGCTCTGGCCCAACATCTTAAATATATAATAATAAAAAAAGACTACATTAAACTAAAATTCTATTATTAGGAGTTTACATGCTGCTACATGTGCGCTTGCAAGTATAAAATAGTAGTTTTATTATGTCTGATGAAAGGTAGCACAGTGCTCGGCTTCCATTCATATCCCCAAACAAGCTCACTGGCAATCGGTCGATCCAAGAAACTGAAATTTTGCCAAGAAGTAAATCTTGCCCCAATGTAACACCTCATACCTCATCCATCTTACTATGACCATAGTTCTGAATCGCTAAATAGCAGTGAGAAGCGCTCTGTAATTTAGAAAACCTGCAGCATTTTTAAAAAGGAAAATAGAAGTTATAAGCTAAGGTTTTGTAGCATATGGTTCCTGTTTACAGTTCTTCAGCCTTCCCGGACCCATTTACAAAAATCGTAAAGAGCTTAAAATGTTTAAGCAGAAAACAAACAAATAAGCGTTGCCCAGACAGGCACTGTTCTGCTTTGTTTTACTCTTCGGTTACTCTTTCTTTCAAAACCTAACCCGATATTGGAAACTGCACAATTTCATGACGAAATCGGGGAAATCGATGCTCTGGGAGCCATACATATCCAAACGTAGCCACCGCCTGTTCGTTCGCGTAGTTTCTATGAGCTCAACGGGCTGCTGGAAAAGGAAAGCCAGGTTTCCACCGCGACAGGACTAGAGGAGGAACCAAGGAGAGGGTTCTACTTTACAGCCCTGCTGACGGCTGCGAAGCACGTGAGTAGTTCTCCCGGCAGGATGCAGCTCCTGCGCTCATGGCAGTTCTGTAGCACGAGCTGTACACCAGCATCTTCGCACAGTACCTGGGCACAATGCAGAGTTTTTTTAAAAATAGGGTTTTACCTGTCTTAGCCCCAAAAACCAGCAGCTGGAAGCACGATTTGGGGTTAGGAACTACAGCTTTAGCTTGGACTGCAAGAGGACGAGCTGAACCACTGCTTTACACCTTCCCATGTTTGTCTTTAAGGGCCAGCAAAAAACCCAGTTATATATGCCAGCTACTTGTAACAGCCTGATTAATTAGCCCGTCAAAGCAGGTTACTGACGCGTGCATTGGAACTTGGTACTGACAAATAAACTATTACTGGATTACCTGTTGGAAACAGGGTGGAATCCTGCCCATTACACCTGAAAACTAACACTCCTACGTACTGTAACATCTGAAGCAGGAAGCAATGTCTGCCCTGCAACCTCCAGAGCTAAGAACAGCATTAAATTATTTCTTCCTCTTAGAAAAATAAAACGAAAATATAGACATAAGCTGGTTATTTTACAGGTGGTTTGAGCTAGAAAGTTTCACGCTAGATCTCAATGTATCTTAAAACTCTCGTTCCATTTGAAGTAGAAAAACTGTCCACAAAAATCACCTAAATAAAAGAGGTAATTTGAAGGCAAAAAAGTAATTTCTTCCATCTTGCTGATCTAATTGTGTGCTGTTTGTACTTCCTCAACTACTTTCGAAAATTATATCAAAATCAATTAAATTCTTTTGTGTACTTTCATTATGTCATTAATTACGAGAAAAAGATTAATGATTTTTGAAGCTTCCAAGTACTTTAGTTAAGATTTTCCTTTGAAGAGCTTTTGAAAGATGCCTCTTATTTGCTTTTCCTAAGTGCTTAAGTGTTTTGGTAACGCGCTGCTTTTTTTCTGTGTATTTTAAACTAAGTTTGAGTTCAAAGTAAGAAGTAAATATGAAGGCTAATTGAAAACCTGGAAAATACAGTGAGAAGAGAGAAAAGATTTATTTGATGGTGAAATAATTAATTTTTTGTAACATCAGTTGTGGTATTGCTTGTTTAAAAGTCATACCCATTAATGCATTTAGTCATACGAGAGTTAAGGCCCCAGAGATTTGCGAGTGTTTTATTTCTGTAACATGCTATACAGCTAGAAGCGCATGGCTACAAGGAGTCTCCATTTCAATTGGAGTTGCTAACATAATTTAAGTTGTGAACCTTGACCCCTGAGTGTGAGTATTGGTTCAGAAAACAGTTCATCAGGTCATAAATAATTGGAGGGACATTTAATTCTATGTGGAATCGTATTAATTACATTCCTCAGAGAAGTACTGTTGCAGATGTTAATATCAGCAAATTGGCTACAGAGCACTCTAAATATTTTGAAAAAAAATGGAAAAAAAAAATCTGCCAATTCTAGCATGTACAGTTTGTTTACTTTACGGCAGAAGATGGCTGAAATCAGAACTAGGATGAAGGCCTCACAAATTCCAGGACCTTCCAAAGTTTTCTTAATTTGTCTAGGAAATTATGAGCTAGGTGTAAATCTAGATTTTAATACTGCCCTGGTGCTGAACGTCAAAGAGAGGGAATATCCCAGTTCATGTTTCGGTAGCCCATCTCTAGCTTTCGCAGTCAGCCCGCTAAGCGCTTACACTGCAGAAAGGACTGGTTCACAAAAACAGCTTTAATATTTTCGTCTTTCAGTGCAAGGTTTTTCGGGCACGTAATTCCCCCTCCTCTTATCTTCTTTAAATCATATGAGTTATACTTTGCACGATTAAAAAAGCATTATGAGAGTAAGACCTCTTGAACTGTACAGCATCATTAGACCCATAAATCAAGCTTTACAAATAAACAAGCAAGCAAAGAATAATATTTCCCAATGGCTCCTAATATTTTTATACATTCAGATGTTTTCAGGTGCTGTAGTGACTGCTTAGAGTATTTAGTTACATCTAACACTTTCTAATGTGTGCCGCCTTTTCAGCAGCATAAGCATTTTACAAACAACATGGATGGATAGCTGTACATGTCTGGTCCCTCAAGATTAATTTTTGAGCACATCCGATTTGAAGAGATTCAGTTGTTTTCAAGAGAACAGCTAGCGAAAAAGACAAAAGCTTTTCTTGGTTGGGGTTTTGCTTATTTAAAACAAACAAAAGCAGAGGGGGTTCCAGGGAGGGGGAAACACTATTAGAATAACTGCTTTGTACAGTATTCAGCATTCAGATCATTATTACTGTTGAGGTGTACTGCGCTTACAAGAGTATGAGATGTCCTACAGTAAGCTTCTGAAAGAGTATTTCAGGCCTAAGTCCTTTAATCCCTGCAATTTAAGACAAACTGACAAGTGCTCATATATTAAAAAGCCGGACCAAAAAAGGTAGAGAGATCAGTGCTGTGAAATGCACGTGCACACAGCCTTTATGTATCTTGAGTGGAAAAAGAGTTTGAAACATGCCTAGATGAGGCAGACCCCAGGCATTTAGTCAGAGAGAGGACTCCCACCCCTCCGAACCGTTTCTGTGGTTTTCAGCAGCTGTCTTACAACTGAATAAGCAAAGAAGAGGCACTCGGTAGTAACGTAGCCACCGAATGCCAGAGCTGACAATTCGTCATCATTACCGACGGACTGGCAAGTGGGAATTTTTGAATTGGCATTTCCTCAATGGTAAAGACACTAGACACGTGCAGATAAGCAATATCAGGTCTGAATTACTGCCTTGCTTCTCCCGCTGGTTGCCTTCCCCCACACCACATGCACTGACTTGCAACCTTTGGCTGCGTCTTACGATAATCCCAAGCCTCACATCAGTAAAGGAGCAGGGCACGGCAGCAAACCCTCCCCACCTCTCCCCACTGCGGACGAGAGACCCTGTTTAACGCAGGTTGTTCCCCAGATCCATGAGAAGGTGCCTGTGTTACCCATTCCCCCCAGTTATACACCGTTCCAGTTACTCCCGGTATCGAGTTTTACATGAGGAAGCATGAAACAGGCTGCAGGAGCCAGCACCAATAAAAGGAAATTTTCAACCTGAATTGCAACACGCAGCAACTCCGGCACAGACAGATGCAATGTAAACGCATCCACCGGTGGCCTCCGCCCTAACCTGCGAACACCTCACCGCATCCCGAGGTGGAAAACAGTTCATCTCTCACAATGGCTCCATTAAGTGCCTTTATTGAGTTGAGATTGCCAACTGTATTAATCTGTGCCAAGCCACGCACGATGGCTTTGGGACAACTTCTAGAGATGGTAAAGACCAAGTTCTGGCCGAACTATATTTACAGTAAAATTGCAGCAATTTTATTCTGCATCACATTCTGAAATTTCATGTAATGAGATGTATAAAACAGAAAGCCTAAAAACCATGAAGAAACTACTCAGATTTTTATCCTGAGACTACTATCAGAAACCCAGCTCAAGAAAGTATTTGGATTGAAGTGCATACTAAATTAACTGTTTTCCTAAAGTGAAACCACACCACTGGAAATGCCATAATGGAACACATGGCAGCACACAGCTTTGGTGGGGAAGAGCATAATTCAGTTTCTATTTTGCTCACTTGACCAAAAAGCACTGTTTCTGGACCAGATTCACTCACTCTGGCTGAACAACCTTAATTCCCCTGCGAGCGCTCACTATTCACTGCTTTTTACACGATGCTTTCTACATAAAACTATATAGAACAGTCACCATAGAAGTGAAAACCTTTTCTAAAAGAATAAGCTAAAAATACAGTTCTCAGATAAATAGGCACTGGATCTAAGACCTCTTATGTTTTCTGTACTCAAAACATTTTCAAATTCTGAGCAGGAGTTAAAAAAAAAAACAGAAAAGCACAAAACAAGGCAGAAATCTCTCCCCCGCCCCAGTGTCCTCATTCAGTAAGTCAACAGAACTCAGCAGTTCTGAGGCCAAAAATCCAGGTATAGTTTTAACTAGTGTATAGGAATAGCTTTTTCTTCCCACTTCCGGAAAACACTACATAAACAGTAAATAGGCTACATCAGCCAAATCACCTTAATTGACACGGTTGCAGTTTTCTTCAAATAACTCTGAACACGTGCGGCAGGATTTCCCCACACGAACACCGCGCTTGCTGTTCCCCGGCACACCAATCTCACCTGCACCCTCTAATCCCATTCCTCGTTACCATTTCTAACAAGCTGCCTTGCCAAGTTGTCACAGCCTTACTAGTGAATAGTTTACTGACTCTCCCTTCTGCAATATCTTTAGAGAACTGTTGTCATGTTTAACACCTTGCAGTCCTCAGGTACTAAAGTAGTTGAAGCAAAAACATCCCCAGCAGCATAAGCAAGCTAACAGTTTTGTTAAGGTTTTCCTTGAAAAATTCTGGGTAGAATATAGTTTTCAACTGTTTATCACGCAAAACCAAAATTAAACAAACCAGCTCCGGCCAACCCAACAACAGCTATCACCAAAACAACGCTGTAAATCTCATTTAGGCTGAGCCTAAATCATTTGTGCCCCCATGGATTAGAAAGAAAAAACAAAATGAAAAAATCCCTACGTCTAACAATAAAACAAGAACAAAGAAACACAAGACAGCATTGAATGCAAATATTTGTGGTAACCTGTCTCTGAAGTTGGCACATTCCAAACCAATTTTACTGTAGGATTACAATGTAAGCCCACAAGCAGGATTTTTACCTGAAACGTACAGAAGAAACGAGCACAGTAGCCTCAAACACACCAGAAAGGAAAACACAGGACCCCCTGCGCTGCTCCCTGGCTTTACCTAATGGTCTACCAGCAGGTGAGATTCATGTCCCTACCATGAGGCCGGCTGAGAGGCAAACCACTTCACCTGTACCCAGCTGGCACCAGAGACGTGGTACAGATTTAACAAACCCACCTGTTACCTGCAGAGGTTTCTGAACAAGACCCACCCTTTTAGTAAGAAATCGAGCACCCGACTCAGCATGGGTAATAAGAAATTACTCCTAAATATAATATGTTGATGGTTTACTGCAAGTTCATATAACGGTAAGACAGCCAGGCTTGATTTAAGTTATGAAAGTTAACTGCATATACATTACTAAGGCACTAAAAGGTCAATTATCCTTGTTAAAAACTTGTGCTTTACTTCCAGATTAAAATAGATTCCTTCCATATTCTAGTCAGAGATACAACACTCAGAAGGATATGGGTAACAGTGACATATAACATGCTTTACATAAGCATGTTGTCATGTACCGTTTAGATTGAAGTGAACTTTTATTGAACTTCTTCGATCTGTGACACACCGTACCAAATTCACAGGGACTGTCCCATTTCTCAGCAGCTGAAGCAGCAGCAAACTCCAAAGGGTATTTTCCAGTGTTTCCATTTCGGCTCTTCTTGCCATGTTCCCAGCAGTCTTACCGTCACATACACCTATCTCTTATGTGTAGTCAGCCTTGGCTTTTCAGCCCCATGACGAGTCCAATAAAGCTGTCATAGAGAACTAAAAATAAAAGCCGACCCCAGACGTGAGAGGAAAGGCTGTGAAGCTTCTGTATTACATTAGTGACAGACACAACCATTGCTTGTATCAGCTGAGCTGCATCCCTTCCTATCACAAGAGGAACTAATTATGATCACTACTGCAAGATCATTAGTCAGGCTCCCATTGCAGGGATCTGTGAATCCCGGGCATATGAAAAAATAAAGTCAATAGCGTCCAGTGCCTGTAAGTTACAGGGGTGGTGGGCGGAAGCAAACAAAATAAAGATTTGGCACGTGCGACATCCTGAGGATATCAACATATGTATCTTTTCACCAACATTTCCCCGAGCAGAAACTTAGAAGAAAATTCCAAGGCAGGAATCTTACAAATGAAGAGCCATGTATTAAAAAAACACCATCTTACTGGATGAACTGGTTCAAGAGCCCCAAACAAGTCGGAGCTGCGGCGGAACACCAAGCAGCTGTCACATGCATGCAGAACGCTCCCTAGCACTCCTCCATCACGAAGCACTTGTTCTCTGTGCAAGAAGCTGTTCTCACCTTCGTGCAGCGCATGGGAGGTGACAAAACCCTCTCTCCAGTTCCCTACTGCTAAAAAGGGTCAGGGATTAGATAATACGAACCATCAGCAAGCGCTGACAGCCAGCAGTGTGCGACCAAAAAACTCCTTTCTCCTAGAACTGTATCACTGCCATTTCCAGAAGTGGGCAATTACAGTAAAACTGCAAAAACAGGGGTGGTCGCCTCAAGGACGTTGGCTACTGAAAGTTACAGTTAATCACCTTCAGAGAGCAAACATAAGGAACCAAGGGAGAAAAAATCAAACCGAATAAGGACTGGCAAAGGCCCTTCTTTGAAAAATGTTTCCTCCAAGTTCAACAACCGAGTCACCGCCTGGGAGGAAGGAGAAGAGGACTACCTTTCCAACATCAGGACTGACACCAAGTGACTCCGTACCGTTGAAGAGTGATGCTTACAAACCAAGCAAGAATAACACAGCAGCCTCACAAACAATACTGTGGTGAAATCCAGCCTCCCTAAAACGCTTCTGGGACTCGGGGCTGAAGGAGCTACCGAAGGCCTTTCGTCTCCTCCCAGCCCTTCCAACGCAGCTGAGAATGGGGTTCAGCCTTCACAGCGGACGGCGCACCGCACGCCGGGCGCTCCCACTGTTAGCAGTGCTTGCCTATTAATGCGCTGCCCTCCCTAAGCCAGGCGCACAGCACGACGCTGACGCACGCGACTGGTACAACGGAAGGAGAACCCGTAGGGCTTAACCGCATTAATGACCACGAATTACAAGAGCGGAAGGAAATAATTTTAAATCAGTATCCAAAAAAGCATTAAGGGACTTAAGCAAACAAATACCCTCCCAGAAAGTGAGCGACTTCTATTGTACTGCACAAAGCTTCGGTAAAGGCCCAGGGAGCTTAGGGGTTAAAATGTTAAGGAACACAAGTCCTAACAATAATTCATAAAAACTTGCCATCCTCTTTTGAAAATGAGTACTGAGTAAGCAAACCTCATCTTACAGGTAATTCTCTGCCAGATGTGATGAAATTTTCCAAAGTTAAGTTCCACAGCAGCTTTACTTCATCATTTAAAAAGGGAATGATGCTACTGACAATGACAAAATGCTGGTTCACATTTTTCACCGCACATTATGAACCCAATTTTGTCAGCTTGTTTTCCCAAAAATATAGTGAAAATGTACACTATGTTTTCTAAGCTCTCCTCAGACAGCAATGAAGGAGCCAAGCCTACCAGCTTCTTTGTACTTCAGCCTACGGCAGCCAAAGGAATTCCCAACAAACCTTTAATTCGTGGAACTCTTTATCTGCTGGAGAGGACCATCTAGTAGAAAGATGCTGATCGCCCAAACGTGTATAAAACACTTAGCCAGTGACTGCCTGAACGCCTTAAGATTGTGAAAATTTAAGTTTGACAAACTAATTCGCAATTCCCAAAAGCTGCCTCAACTTCGCCTTAACTACTCTTAAGGACTTGATTCTGACTTTCATGGAAATTTTACCATTGAACTTGTTGCATAAATCAGCCAAGAAGATAAACCTCAGTGGTCTGGGGTTTTTTTTCTGCTGTTTTTGCAAGTTAAAGGTTAATGAATAGCTTCGGCATAAAGCACAGGCCAGCTGCTTTGTGATATCATTCACCCGACTCTTTGGCACAATGAAATACACATTTCTGATCCAACTTACTCTGCAATCGCTGACAGCTAGAAATTTACTATCTAAATATTTTTACTCATAAAAAATTTATTAGTACCTCTATCAGAGTATTTGTGCGTATATACTTTAGCCCATATGGTTATAATGTGAAAGTCCTTTAGAGTACATGGAATGATTACTGAAAGAGATCTAATTTTATCATAAATAAATGAAATTAATCGTTCTAGATTCCGCCCAGCTGACAGTTAGTTTCATGTTTTCACTAGTACAGCTCCATGGCTTTGCAAGGCTTAGTTTCTTCAGTAAAGGAGGACTCCACAGCTGATCTTGCATCATTTAACTACAGACTCCAAGATCTTAATGCTGAATATCCACACGCAGAACATGCAGGAGCCCATTGCACCAAATAAAGGGTAACATTTGCTAAAGCACCACAAATCAAACCCAAGGTTTGGAAACTATTTTACAATGAGAACTGCATCACACAACAGAACAAATGTTTTCAAAGCGTGTATTCTGGGTTTAACACCACCTCTGTTCTCACCTGGAAGTACAAACTACCCATCTTTCACCTAGGTGTTTGCACACTCACCCCGATACTCATCACTGCAACATGTGAATATTTCACACGAGATTTTTCGTAACCACAACAGCTCTGGCAGACTCCACACTCTCGGCCTGCATGCCACACAGGCAGACAGGGCCATTTTACATTTACTGGAGCATTTAAGAGACATGAGGCTGTGAGATGTGACACAAACCTCGCAGAGGCTTGAACCTGTCTGGAGCAGCAGCTGGAATCCAGACTCCAGGCAGGGATGACTCCGTTAGCAGACACCGTGGTGAGAACTTGCTGCATTACAGGACTCTACCTATCACCCAAAATCAAAGCATTGGGCAAAATACCGCCTATTTGCTTCACGGAGCGATCCAAATATTTGTAGGGAAAGAAAAAATTACCATTTCTTTAACTTATGTGAATTATGCAAAACTGCTGGAGCCCTGGGAAGTTCTGAGCATCCCTTCGACAGCGAGGAGCTTGCAGGTGAAGCGGCACTGTCACACACTGGGAGCAGGCCCATTTTCGTTTGTAAAAAACAAGGTTTTCCACTGACTTCACATTAGAAGCATTTCCGAGAATTATTATTATTATTGCACGATAACTAAGACAGCCAATTGACTGCTGAAAACAACAGAAAACCACGGTGGAAGTTCATGCCTGGTGTTTCTGTACCAGGAACAAACTTGAGTTCTGCCTTCTGCCTACCTGACCCACTCGATTAGAGGCCATTCCAGGCCCAGCAAACAAAGGTGCTGAATAAAAAAGGGGCTGATCTTAGGAAATAAGTCATTATTTAGGTAAGCTTCAGTGATGATCACTATATGGGGTGCTAAGATTTCTGTAGAACTGCTGTACACCGCTGACTCTCTGCTTTTTTAACTCATGGGAGCTTTTACTCGAAGCATAGGCTACAGATGCTTGATGTTCCAGAGGCGCTCACATCTTCCTCGAGACCGGGGGCCTTTGTGCGAAGCGGGCAGTCCCGGGGGGCAGAGGACCCAGCAAAGCCGTGAGCAGGCGCGGAACGCAACTCCCCAGCGCAGAGCCGCAGCGGGGCGGTCGGCAGGAACACACCGGGAGATCCCAGAGGCCAGGTTTGGCTGAAGCCGCTGCTGCGCGTTCAAGCTGCGCTCCCTCGATGGGGCAAAACGGGCTGGCGCTCCGTTAACTCCGCTGCTGCTCCAAGCCTTTTACCTCTGCTTTCCATATTTCTGCGGGCTGAACGTCTACATTTCTTCAGCAGACCATTTTCAATACTCCCATGTGTGCTGTAAACAGAACTGGACAGCTGCAGTATCATTAGCAATTTTCCTGTTTTCTTTAAAGTCACCGTGATCCATTTTCATTCGGTTTTTCAGGAAAATTGAAGGCGGCTTTAAAAAGGAGCTCCAAAACCTAACGCACCACAATAAGCATGTGGGCGGGTTGGCGGGAAAAATTAAAGGGGGGTAAGGAGAGGGCTCGATTGCTTCCTGTGGTTAAGATGTTAAAATCCATTCCAGAAGAGTCTGGCTTGATACTGTGGGTTTCGCTGGTATCTTATTTATGAACATCGGAAATAAACTTGCATGTGTGCCCCACTTTCGGTAGAAAGCATGTGTTAAACAGATGGAACTCGGTTATATTTCCATCAAATACAATTGAAGACTCATATTGAAGGTGCTGCCAGATGCCACAAAAACTAAACAGTTTCCAGAAGAACAGAGTTTGCTGCTGCAGTGACAGCACTTTCCAACAAAATTACAGGCTATGCTAACAAACTGAAGGAATTCGGCTTATCCACAGAGATATTTCTCTTACTCAAGTCATTTATAACTTCTTTTTACAATCAGACGTCCATTTATTCCAACTAATTTAGGGCAGATATATTAATAACTGGGTATACGCTAAGCCAGATTTAAGGCTTCTTTAAACAATTCCACAAATTCTTTCTTTAAAAACTAGTCAGGAAGAGCACATACGCAAGCTTGGATGGTCTGACGTTCACACCGACTCCACGCTGTGTACCTGTTACCTGGGCACACGTCAGCCAGCGCTACTGTCAGAGACAGGTATTTCACATCTGGCCTTACGATGCAATAAACACCTTCATCTTGCCTTTTTTTCACGTCTCGCTCTTGATCCGACATTGTCTCATTGTTTTGTCTGTTGTTCGTATCTTTCCTCATTCATACTGCCCGACACCAATGAAAATGGTCAAATATAATGCAATTTGCACTGCAAAGGAAGATTTTAACCATTTCTTATAAATACAAACAGAATAAAATCGATCCCTACTGAAAGGAGCTGGAGAAAACCAAAGTTATTCCTTAATTACAAATGCTTTGTGTGATAAAATACAATGAGATATTAATGACAGCTGTGAAAAAAAGACAGTAAAATAAACCTTTTTTGTGGCACAAATTTAAGCCCACAGCAGCAAATCACACTACTGCAAAGGAAAAAAAAAAAAAATTGTCTGCTGCGTGCCAAAGGAAAAAAAGCGCATTCTTCCACGTTCCTGCGTACTCACACGTAGGTGCCTTGCCAGGTCACCGCTGCCCTCCCTGAGGTGCTCAGGAAGGGGATGAGCCTGACTTCAGGAACCCGGCAAGGGAGACCCTGCTGACAGCACCTTCTGAGTAAAAGCATCTTTGTCTGCGAGAACCCAGCTTTCTAAGCGTACTCAAACAGCGCTTCATTCACGTTTTCGACAGGGAGGAGAATGGATGGAGGATACAAGTGGAGACAAGAATATAACACCGTGATACGAGAAAGAGTC
Source organism: Pelecanus crispus (assembly GCF_030463565.1). Classification (NCBI taxonomy): domain Eukaryota; kingdom Metazoa; phylum Chordata; class Aves; order Pelecaniformes; family Pelecanidae; genus Pelecanus; species Pelecanus crispus. The sequence goes on from NC_134646.1 coordinate 304,572, forward strand.
ATTTACCATTACAATGGGCAGATATTAGTCTATATATCGGGATTAGCCTTTTATTCCACATCTTGTAAATATTGTATTCTACTTCTACCTAAGATTGTAAAAACATCTGGACCGCGGGAAGTAAGCGGGCCTTTATAAGCACATGAAACAGCAGGGGAATTCATTGGTAATTACAGGACCCTAGAGAGTCCCGGGATGAGTGCTGAAGGACCCTGACAGCCTCCACGCTTCCTCCCTCCATATAAAACCCACTGACAAGTTAGCAGTGGTCAAGAATATTTCACTGCACTGCCAAACTAGGAAGCATATGCCTCGAAGATGTACTTCAAAGCCTGGTACATGGGTATGGTTGGAATCACTTATCAAAAAGATGAAGAGGTGACGGAGTTATAAATATCTCCATGTGAAGAAAACACCGGATATTACCAAGATCATTAATTTAGCAGGGAAGGTCCTAGCTAAAACCAATGGCTAGCAGCTGAAGCCAGACAGAGCCGACAGTTTCGACAGTACAGCACATCTCACCAAAGCCGCTCATGTCGCTTCCATTTATGAATTTAGACACGGAGCCAGTTGGTTTAATGCAGTGTATTTAGCTATGTTCTTTAAAAGGTAAATTGACATTTTCCCGTCGAAAAAACTCACATTTTCTTCTGTGACGGATCAGGATGAAATGCACCGAGCCAGCAGACAGCCGATTCTCAGAATACTTGGGAGTATTTTTCACCAACGGAGAAAAGAATTCCTGAACGGATCAAGTAGAAAGATTCAATTTCTCCAGGCTTAATACAACCAGCCATCAGTATTGAGTTCATACTGCATTTGGTACAATAATAACTGAAACTCTTTGTGAGAAAGACAATTGTCACTTATCAGCATTGATAGTAAATGACAAATTACCCAGGTTGATGAGTGAATAAGAACTATTATTTTTATTTTAGCAGGTGTGAAGCCAAATTTATGTTTGTCAGCCTTTAAAATACTAGTACCCTCCAGGCTGTGAACACAACTGAAAACTTTAAAAAGCTACTTGCTGAACACTGAAAAAACAAAATGCATTCCTAATGCAACAAAAGATAAATGTTGAAAATCCGTGTGTCCAAACATCTCTACAGTTTGTCTATAAATCAGGTCTCCCTTATCTGCTAGAGTGACAGTATACCAAGTCCTCTATAGAACCAGAGAGAAAAAAAATAATGTATCAAGCCTAATTATCAAAACAACAAGTCTATGGGCGGTAGGTCTACATGAAAATAAACCTGTTTATTTTGTCGCTGTTTTATTTATAATTCTAGCTGAAATGTTTCAGGAAAAACAAAACAGCTTGCTTAATATATTTTCAGTGGGAGTCTTTTTTTTCCATGCAGAAAGAGTGGCAAAAGGCCCGTATTTCCTTTGTGATTTCCTTTTTTTTTTTTTTTAAAACCTAATTATTTCCTCCTAGTAAAAGAATGGTACAATGTTAAAAAGGTAAAGTAACACTTTATGGAGTGTTTTTTTCCACTTTTTAAAAGTAACTTTTCACCTTTAAGTGCTAACCAAATGCCTGAAAGCTAAATGAATACGTCCCTCCCCCCACGACACCTGCAGCACAACAAGGTGGACTGCTATTTAAAAACCAAAACTCCTGTGGCAAAGTCATGAAGGAAAAGCAATCACCTCAAGTAACCCGAATTTTTTCGTTGGGAAATCCTCACAAATAGGGCACCAGTATTTGAGTGAGGACTTTTCCTAAGCATGCAAGGGTCAAAATTGAAATCCAAACCCCTGTCACTTGGAAACATTGAAAGATTTCTTGCAAAATTTAAGATTACGTTTGCTTGGATGGCTAAATTCAGAATCACGGACAGATTTTATCGCAACCTCTGATTAGGCGAAGTCATTTGGGGGATTACACTGCAACGCTGAGAGGCTATAGTTACACACAGTATATACTGTATCTACCCAGTTTTGGAGATTTGCCACCACCAGGATTCAAATCCAAGCCACCTGGCTATAAAGTGCAAGTGCAAGCCTCTTGAAATTCAAATATTTAATCTTTTTGTCCTAATACACACAACATAAATGCTTAAGGAGGGTGGAACCAGCGTTTTGTCTCTTATTATTACTGTGAAATCTTCGGATAAAAGATTTGATTTTCTGATGTTTTCAGGTAGTACGATGGCTATCTTGTCTCTTGACTTCCCGCAATCAGCTAGCTATATGCACAGTGCAACATAACTGAAAAAAGAGAAAGGGATGTTCTACGGATAAGCTAAAACAAGAAATTGTTCAGCAGTTCCCTAGAGCTAAAAAGCAAAAGGAAAGATTGAACATTATGACAAAGACGGTTGTATACCCAACATCACCAGGCAAGGCACTCAATTTCAAGAGGAGATGAGAGCTAACAGCAAACGGAGGAATGCTGACCCTACACAGACTGGCCAAGAACAGGAGGCAAAAATGACCTCAGCGAAGAAAAATCCGTCACCTTCTTCAATGGTCAAATCTTTCTGCTGGCCCTATGAGTTGCACAAGAAGAAACGGAAGATACTTCCAATGCCTGTGGCCAGCTTAGAAAAAAAAAAAAAAAAAAACCAAAACCAAAAACCAACCGCACAGTAATTACAAGTTTGTACAGGCTACAGCAGTGCTCACAGACTCAGAATTTCACCAGTAAATTTGCATCACAGTGGTCTCTCACAGTTGACAAAGCAAAATCATGCACATACAGAATATTTCACGGCTATATGCTATCTGCTTTTTACTAGCCCAGATGACCGAGGGCCAGGAGGTGAAAGTGGGACAAGACCTCTGTCGGCATATGTCTGCCTTCAGCAGCTGAGGACCTGGTACTCGAGGGGCGTGTGCACATCCGTACCTATTCACCCTGGGCAGGGGGCAGTTTGGGTTGTTTTATTTTCTTTTCCTTCTCTCATTTCAGCCTGTCCATCCTCTCTTTCCTTTTTTATCTTTTCATTTCTGGAGCTATGGCCACCACTATTCACAGACAGTCCCGCAGAGGTTTTGGCACAACAAAATCTAGAACATTTTAGGGTCTTAAGTGTGGGTGGCTGGATTTGCAGATGGGGAAGACTTGCACGGAAGCCGACTGTGCCAGGTACCTCAGCTGAGGTGTGATCTACAGATTTCACTTAGATTCTCTGTCTGCAGATTTTCTTTTTCCTGGCTTGTGTGGGAAATTGGAAACACAGCTCTAGTTGAGACACAGAAAATCTGTATGTCTGTTCTGCACTGAACAGGTTTCCTTCAGAGCAAGACTAGTCCAGAGTTGGTTTACTGACAGAGGAAAATATTAAAAATGTGCAAGTTCAGTAACAATGTATATTAGAACATCCCAGCGTAGTGAAGTGATCCTGCTAAGGTGAGCATCAGAAACAGTCATGGAGAAGTGACGTAGTGATAAAGCAAAGCTAGTCAAAGAAGGACGCAGGCATGAGGTGTTTTCCTCTGAGACTGGATCCTGTGAAGAGGAGGAGGGAGCCGGTGCTGAACTGGAGCTTTTACAAGTTTCATTTGCAGTCAAAAGCTCTCCAGAAACCCTAAGAACATCAGCTTCCCGAGAAGCTTACGCAAAGAAGCCCAGGATTGGGCTTCCCAAGTTTGCTTGGGACCTTGCAAAAGCCTAAATTTGTATTTCACTTAAAATCTAATGGATGGCACCAAAGGAACATTTCAGATTGCGTTCCAGAGTTTGTTGCCAGCCACTAGTTGGAACACAAAGACCACCATGCTTCCTGTTATATGCTTATGTAAATCAAAAAGCTAAAACTGTGGCACTATAGCAGTTTGGTTCAAAATCATTACAAAAACTGCGACCCATCGTACAGCAACAGGCAGATAGTATCAGAGATGTTGCCATTTTGAATCTTGCGTACGTACAGAAAAACATGCAGCGGTTTTATAAGCAATGATATCTGTGAAGAGACATGAGCCCAGCATTTCATCTCCAGCATCTATAAGGATTAAGTACTATTACAAAGTAACTGTATTAATGGGACAGACTTCACATCACTTGCTTGCTTTGTCTCACTGCTCAACTCTGAGCTCTTCAAAGCAGCTACCAACTCGTGCTAAATTTTAAAACAGCATCTAGCCCAACTGTGATACTAACAGGATGTAAAAATTCACTTAGCAAGAACCTAGAGTTATCAGGCTTCAGCAGTTTGTCACGATAAGCTGAGCACCATCTTCAGAGTGACTGCTGTAACAAAGCGTTGCAGGTATGCGGTCACTTATTACTGCCCTAGGACAGCAAAAGCTGCAGAAGCCGCCCTTGGCCCACATTCACCAGCTGCGTCTGATGAGAATTGCCATCAGCAGCAGCTATGACGGGCCCGAGAGTATCATCTCTCTCCAAGAAGCAGGGGCAAGAACCAGCTCCGTGGCAGGTCACGCAGTGAAAACACACTTCAGAAAAAGGGTTAATGAAGTGAACGAGGTAGTTGAGCAAAGAGAAGCTACTAGATGTTTCTATTTTCTTTAGGTGTTCACTGTACTGTATCAGTTACTTGAGCTTCAAACGGAACAGTTAAATCACATCTGAGGAGCATTACAGAACTCTGGTGCCCCACACAATTATCTCCACAGCAAAACTTGGGGCTAATGTGTTGCAATATGGTATTCAAACACCAAACACTTCCTTTCCTATGATAGAAGATAATCCAGGAATTTAATTTGTGAACTCCCAGGTGGCTGTCTTCCATGTTACGCATGCCTGAGGGCAATGATTCCTTTAATACTTTTTGCACCCTCGGGTGAATGTTCCAGACATGTTCCAAGAGGAGCTCCCCTTCATGTAACCACATCACACAGTAACAAGCAAGAATCCTCCCTGAAGGCAAACTAAGATTATATTAAGTTACCTAAACACATTATTGTTTCAATATTTTACATGCATTTGGTACTCTTTCAATTTCTTCTGAGTATGTATGAAACAATAAAATGGGTAAATTCTGCAATCTGCTCCTACAGAAAGGATGCTCCTGCTAACAGCAAAGCAGCACTTCACAAACGCACCAGGAGCCAATGCTTGGAGCTGGAGAGGAAACTGCTCAGTGGAACAAAATATCTTGAACCACAGAAGGGATTTTGGGCCTGTCAGGTTAGCATCACTTGCGGTACTGCAATAACCCAGGTCCCATCTAACACCACAAGTGCAAAGGATGCCGCTATGTTTATCACGTAGCTTTTAAGAAAATCAAGTCCAGCCTGGCCAAAAAGTTTTATTATTGGTACAAAAAGAAGCAAACAATTAAACAGCAGCTTGAGCAAAGAAGTATACTGAAGTGCAGAGTAATGTTTTCACAAGAGATCAAAAGGTTCCTTAGATCATTAAGGCATACTCAAAGAACCATCAAATGTATGAGGCCTTTGGTTAAAAAAGTTGGTGGAAGTAAAAAATGCCACCATTTTTAAAATAATCCTTTACAATTGGTTGACAGAACTCCAGCCAGGTTTTTTTTTTTTTTCTTTTGGTTTGGGGTTTTTTTTTTTTCTTTTTTTCCCTTTTTTTCTCAATAATGCCATGTATCTAACCTTCAGGTATTTTTTAAACACCCACACACACACATGCACTCATCCTCTCAAAACAGATACCAAAGAGGAAAGCTACTGTGCTGTTCATATTCAATACACCCCTACCTTCCATACATCCACAACTGCTCATACCTGCAAAACTAAGCCCAGCACAGACAGGAACAGCATCACTCGAAGTTGTTAAATGGGTACGTTGAGCTCTGTGCTGGAGATTACAGTTGGGGGTAGCTGTTGACCTCCCAAAAGAGCAAAGGCAAAAGTTTTATTTTTCATGTGAATTTCCTGGGAAACCCAAGTAAAATACATTCCACGAGCGGGACTGTTGCTACGCATGCGCTGCGCCTACCCGTGCCGGGCAGAGCTCGCGCAGCTGGCCCGGGGCTTCCTGGGCGCTTTGGCCATATCGCCCACCGTGAAGATCGACCTGCACATACAGAGCTGCCAAGAAGGACAGAAGGAAGATGCACCATACTCCCATGACCCAGACAAAACATCCTGTGCGAATAAAATGGGGTACGTGGGACAGCACACTCTACAGCAGCCCTCGCACCCTGCTAAAGCAGCAATGCCAGCAGAGCTCACTAGCCCAGAGAGACAAAGAGCTGCTGCTTTAACGCTAAAAGCTTTTTTCTGTTGTCGTGGTTTAGCCCCAGGCAGCAACTAAGCACCACGCAGCCGCTCGCTCACTCCCCCTACCCTGGTGGGATGGGGGAGAGAATCGGAGGAGTAAGAGTGAGAAACACTCCTGGGTTGAGATAAGAACAGTTTAATAATTGAAATAAAGTAAAATAGTAATGCTAATAGTAACAGTATAATAATGATAATAATGATACACGAAGCAAGTGATGCACAATGCAATTGCTCACCACCCGCCGACCGATACCCAGACAGTTCCCAAGCAGCGATCGCTGCTCCCTGGCCACCCCCCCCCCCCCCAGTTTATATACTGAGCATGACGTCATATGGTATGGAATAGCCCTTTGGTCAGTTGGGATCAACTCTTCTGGCTGTGCCCCCTCCCAGTTTCTTGTGCGCCTGGCAGAGCATGGGAAGCTGAAAAAGTCCTTGACTAGCATAAGCAGTACTCCGCAACAACTAAAAACATCAGCGTGTTATAAACATTCTTCTCCTACTAAATCCAAAACACAGCACTGTGCCTGCTGCTAGGAAGAAAATTAACTCTATCCCAGCCAAAACCAGGACATCTGTCCCCACACAGAAGTCTCCCAGACATTGCTATGTTCTTTTTGAGACTTCCAGCCTATACTCTCAAGCTGTACCACCAAATTGCCTAGTTTAGGGCTAGCCTCTGTCATCCCAAAACAGCTTTTAAAAGCCTACCCTTAACATTCTTGCAGCCCCAGAAAAAAGAAGTTGTGTTACACTGTCCATCTTCAGTTTAAGTAACACACACACACACTACAGCGTCAGCTGTTTTCACAGGAGTGGCAAAAATAGCCCGCAACAACAGGTCTACTTCAAATGCCCCGAGATGAACCTTTGACCATCAGCTAGAGAAAGATGAGATTTACCAAGTCTGTCGTATTTGCAGCTATCAAAGTGCAAACAGCCAGTGAAGACTGAAAAAACCCTAGGACTGTGGTAACGTGATGTGCATTGAACACTCCAGCACTACTCTTCTTTCTTTCAAGGAACTACCGTTCATAGCAAAGTTTAATTGACAGTTCACGCCATGGCGAGAGCCTCATTAGATGCCATTCTCAACTGGAGACACAACACTGGACCCACTTCACCCGGCCTTTAACTGAAGTGCTGTGGCAAGAACTTCATTTTTAAAAATTCTCCATTTTTTCTACCTTGTGAAAATGTCACTGCAACAGCAAAAAAAAAAAACCCATAACAACATCTTTTTAATTTTTCACAATGGTTTCATCAAAAGGGAATTGACAGAAAAGGTCTTATGTGATTGACAGTAACTACCAATTTTTCCTTGTTTTTTCATTGTTGCCCTTACATGTTAGATCTAAAGTAATGTGGGATCTGTTCTTCAGCCATACTGTCTTATTTCACATGTTCACACCTAGATAATCATACATACAGAGAGATTATATAAGGGGATTCAGAGCTCCACAAAACCTCCCATACCCAAGAGAAAGTTGCCCACGTCAGGAGTAAGGAAACCTGAAGTCATTCCTTCGATTCAGGTGGTACTTTAAATTTCCACACACTACACTACCCTTCTTCTTGTCTATGGCCTAACACACAGAAATTGCATAAATGACCTGCACGCTGGGCTGCTGTTCCACACATTGCCACGGACGTTGCCATCGTGCATCAGCTCCCTAGTTTACCCCAACAGCAAATGGAACCAGCTTTTTTTTCAGTCAGCTTCTCTCAAGGTTACTGGAAGATCTTCTCTTCGGTGTAGGTCCCCACAACACCACTCCACCTTGGTTTCTTGTGGATTAGTTTGGCTTAGTGCGCTTTTCGTCAACCATCTACTGAGCTGTCTCGACGCACAGCCTTGCGTACAGGGAGTAAACAAAACAGGATTCATCTGAAGTGAATGTGAAGTTCACATCATCAAGTGACACCAGTGAAAATCAACAAGGTCATCATTTCACTCCAGAAACTTAAAACTGATTCCAGGACACATTCCTGAAAGCTGCGTCAGGAGAAAGTTAGTGAGGACTACAATAAAAACATACAAGACAGACTTCAAGAAACAACGTGGACACTTAGGAGTAACAAAAGTGTTCACTTACTGCAGAAAAAAGGACTGCCTACCCAACTGTCACATCTCTTATTCTCAGGATCTTACTGTACAGCGCGGGGGGGAATAAGAATCAAGTAATAATCATTTGCAATCATTTCTTTAGAGAAGATGCAGGTAATTTATAAGTTTAAAGAATCTGTAGAGTGTTGACATTGCATGTAACAAAGGCTCGTACCTCTACATT